>NC_087357.1:12148812-12456312 GCF_030014295.1 Loxodonta africana
AGACACCTTCATGTTTTCATTTCTGCTGTCCAGGCTGGTCCTCATGCCTTTCCGAAGTGAAGGCCCTTCCAAGACAAGGTAGCCCTGGCCAGGTGAGCCGCAGCAGCTCCACCCCCCAAACCTCAAGCATGCACTGTGGATATGCTGTTGTTAGTTATTAGTCAAGCCGACCCCCACTCGTGGCGACACCATAAACAACAAAATGAAACACTGCCTGATACTGCACTACCCCCATGATCAGCTGTGGATTGGACCTTTGTGATCCATCAGGTTTTCATTGGCTAATTTTCAGAAGTAGATCTCCAGGTCTTTCTTCCTAGTCCATCTTAGTCTGGAAACTTCGCTGAAACCTGTTCAGAATCATTGTTGCTGTTGTTTGGTGCCATTGAGTCAGTTCTGACTCATAGCAACCCTGTGTACAACAAAACAAAACAATGCCTGGTCCTGCACCATCCTCACAATTATTGCCGTGTTTTGAGCCCATTGTTGCAGCTACAACAATGGGCTCAAACATTAAAAATTAAAAACTTTAAAAATTAAAAATCTTGGTGAGGGTCTTCTTCTTTTTGACACTCTACCAAACATGATGCCCTTCTCCAGGCGTTGGTCCCTCCTGATAACATGTCCGAAGTACATCCTCACTTCCCAGGACCAGTCTTCTAAGACAGACTTGTTCTTCCTTCTGGCAGCCCATGTTATATTTAATATTCTTTGCCAACACCGTAATTCAGAGGCATCAATTCTTCTTTGGTGTTCCTTATCTGTTGCCCAGCTTCGAATGCATAACTGTGATTGAAAATACCCTGGCTTAGGTCAGGCACACCTTAGCCTTCAAAGTGACATCTTTGCTTTTGAACACTTTAAAGAAGTTTTTTGCAGCAGATTTTCCCAGCGCAATATGTCATCTGGTTTCTTGACTGTTGTTTCCATGGGCGTTGATTTCAGCATCATAGCAACATGCAAATCAGCACCGATAGATGGTGGATGCACAGGGGGTGCCTTGGCGGGAGATCGAACTTGGGTCTCCCACGTGGAAGGCGAGACTTCTACTACTGAACTACCAGTGCCCCACGCCTAGTAGGTAACTGTCCTAATTCCCTGCCTCGCTGCCAGAGGTTCCTCATTTACACAAGACTGAAGTACAATTAAAAATCTCCACAAACCTACAGCCCGGAGGCATAGGCCGTGCTTTGAGGTCTCCCAATGCCAGACTCATTATCTAGGTTTCCACCCTGGAGGCTGGCTTGTGTGATCACAGGTGTAGATTTGGGGAGGACAGGGACTCCTTCCCGAAAGTCTTTCCCAGTGAAGCCCACGTGTTTCCTCACATTTGCTGTCACTTTCTCTTCTCCGCAACCTTTCAGGGCATCGTTTTAAGCTTTCCAAGCTCTTCCAAATGGCCTTTAGTAGAGGGAGCCTGGTGAGGAGTCTTTTTTTGTTTGTTTGTTTTTAATGCTATGTGAAATTACAGTCTGAAAAGTACCTGCTTAGACAACCTGCTAGGGCCTTGGAAATTCTCATTTATGAATGCTTATTGTAGGCAGATGAAGACAGAGCAGCCGCCTCGTTCTTTCTCTTTAACCCTGATGGCGATGTCTTGTGTGTCCCCAATGGGGCACTGACCACAAGTCGGCTCCTATGGCCACTGCTGTCTCCCTTGCACAAACACACTCAGTTTATTGTGTCCAAGGCCAGAGAAGTCTCCCGTCCCCTTTCTGAGTGAGCTCCCCACATCCAAAGTGGCAGGAACATGGGCAGGCAGCAGTGTGGCTGGGCTGGACTTGGACATGCTGCTCCCTTGAAAAAGCACCCTGGAAAGTTAATTGATTAGAATGTGTAGGAAATACTTGCTGTTATTCAAATGGCTGTGAACTAGCCTCTCACATTGCCAGTTCTATGAAATGCTAAAATATTTACATTCTTTTTTACTTCAATCCGGGGGAAATCATTTGGATCTGTTTAAAAGGGGAAAGAATTAACAGAGCTGACATTTCCGGAAGAAACAATGTTCATGCATTTAAGTGGAATTCTAATGAGAATCTGTGGTGGATTCTGGCAGAATAAGCTTTCGTTCCAATGTTTGGTGGCTCAGAATCAAATGAACCTCGGACGCTCGGAGAGGGCAAAAGTGCGAGCCAGACTCTTTGGGGTCATGGGTGACTGGTTATGTTTTCGTTTTTCTGGGGTTCAATATTTTGAGAATCTAAAAAGAGCACTTCCTTCTTTCCTGTTTATGATTCCCACTGGATGATGCCTTTTTCTCCTTCCCTGCTTCATGAGGCACAAGTGAGAGAGAGGAGGTGTCGGTTTATTCCCAAGAACAGCTAAAAGCATCACAGGAATTATGGGCACTGTGTTCTGTGGAGGAGGAAAACATATATTTTGGTCTTGAAAGTTATTGCTTCAATTACTTAGTAATTTCTTAAGCAACCTCAGGGTGGGCTTTTAAGAGGTGGGTTTGAGGGAGGCCTACCGAGACCCCCTGCCTGATTATTACCATCTAAAGCTGTCAGAGTGGAGGCAGACAACCCTGTCTGCATTTACCCCACAGACGAGGCCACCAGGAGGAATGGGCATGCCCAGGACACCGGGCCCTGGGCTTGTCTCTGTGTTTTCTGTGATTTTAAGACACATTTTTTAAAAAACGCATTGTCAGTGGTGGTCAATTGGGAGGTGAGAGACTGAGGCTACGGTCAGGCCCTCCTGGTGATCACCCAAGGACTGCCACTCTCCAAACAAAAATTGTGTCACCGGAGCAGGCTGAGGAGGTGCCATCAAACCTAGCGTGATCTTCTGAGACCAGAAGAACTAAATGGTACCTGGCTACAACCGATGACTGCCCTGACGGAGAATACAACAGAGAATCCCTGAAGGAGAAGGAGAGCAGTGGGATACAGACCTCAAATTCTTGTAAAAAGACCAGACTTAGTGGTCTGACTGAGACTAGAAGGACCCCGGAGGTCATGGTCCTCAGACCTTCTGTTAGCCCAAGACAGGAACCATTCCCAAAGCCAACTCTTCAGACAGGGATTGGACTGGACTATAAGAGAGAAAATGATACTGGTGAAGAGTGAGCTTCTTGGATCAAGTAGACGCATGAGACTATGTCGGCAGCTCCTGTCTGGAGGTGAGACGAGAAGGCAGAGAGGGACAGAAGCTGGCTGAGTGGACATGGGGAATACAGGGTGGAGAGAAGGAGTGTGCTGTCTCATTAAGGGGAGAGCAGCTGGGAATAATTTTTGTATGAGAGACTGACTTGACTTGTAAACTTTCACTTAAAGCACAATAAAAATTTTAAAATAAGATAAACCTAGTGTGATCCTCAGGTGCCAAGAGTTTCCTTACCCCAGTGGAACCTCCTTGGCTGAATGCCTTAGCTGAGTGTTGGTTTAGTTCTTCAGGTGTCATGGAACACTCACAGGTGACCTTAAGTAAGGTGGATAAGGATACACCTGACCAGGGTGGTTTCCGGGGAAGCATGCTGACGGGGGACTTGTGGGTGTTAGGTTGATAGGAATGGCCAAAGCAGGATAGTCAGAGGGAGGAGCTGAACTGCAAGGAATCACCTCAGAGGCCTCAGCCAATCCCACAAGAGTTCTAGAGCTGGGATGGCTCTTCAGAGTTGTCTGCAGTGAGGCAAGGGAACCCTCAGAGAACAATCACTGGATGTGGGCTACCCCTGGCAGGGGACAAAACCTTGGCCAAGGGCATTTCTCAGAGAAGAGTGCAGCTGTGAGCCATCAGCAACCAACACTCCCAGCAGTCGGGTGAATGAAAGCCTTAGCCAGAGGGGGATCGGGGCAGCTCACCACAGTAGCCACTACACTGTTATCCAGTCAGGGGCCAGCAAACCTTCTCTTAAAGGGCCAGATAGTAAACATTATAGGCTTTGCAGGCTGAGAAACAAAACAAAACCATTTAAAATGCAATCATTTAGAAATGTACGGGTGGTATTTTGAAGACCCCTGATCAAGGTCTAGGTTGTCTAATACAGTTGCCACTAGGAGTGGCAATTACAATAAGTTTCCTAACCTCTTAAAGCCTTGGTTCTTCAACTGTTGTCTAGGCATGGACCAGTAACTTGAAATTTGCCTCCAAAATTGAAGGGCACCGAGAGACCAAAGGAAGAGGTAGGCAACTCCAGTGTGGCAGCAAAGGAGTTTATTAGAAAGACTTACATAAGAGGCAAGTCCTGGGCAGTGGCAAGGCCAATGCAGATCTCCGCACCCTGCAGTGGAAGGGCAGCAGTTTTATAGTGGTGGTGGACAATAGTGGCTCCATGCCAGGGGCTTACATAAGAATGTAAACTGTAGTGAGCAAGTAGACCACATGAGAGTGCCTAGGTTCAGCCTCACAAAGCCTGTTTCCCCTTCAATCCACCCCTCGAGGCTGACTCTTACAATCTAGCACACTCCCCCTCTTGTGCGGTAGTACAAGAGACTCCATTCCCTCCCTGCTGGGAATAGATATAGCCAGGTGCCATATGATGCTCACGCATGTGCAAGAGACAGAGAAAGTTACTGTGTGCCCAGAACAGGGGGAAGGCTTCTCTGATGAGAAGTCACCAGGAGAGAGAAGGTGACCCAATTCCCAGCCTTCTTATCAGAGAATGCTCTGGGCCCAAGGCCTCTGCTTAGGCAGCCTGGATGGGAGGTGTAGAGGCAGACCATTCCCCCAACAACTGTGAAATGAGTATACCATGCTGTAACTTATGGTGAGTACTAAATAAGAGAAAAAGCACATAGTCCAAGGCCTGGCACATAAATTCTAGCCCTCCCATCTCTTCTCCTGCCCCTTCCCTATGGATAAGCTCTCTGTGTCTAGCTCAGTGCCTTGCAGCCAAATAACTCCTTGTCCAACTACCAGATGATTCCACGGCTTGTTAAAGTGCAGTTGGAACTGACCGTTCACTGTCTGAAGGGAGACCAGTAAGCTCAGAGAGCAGCTTGGGCACAGTGATATTGTAGAAACTCTGCTCTCCCAAGCCACTCTGGCCTCCCCCGGGGAGGCAAATCTTCTCAGTGTGTGGTTCCTGCTGTGCCTTGAATACCTTGGGGTACATTTTGTACCCAGTAAAGAGACCATTAGATATACTTAGATCATAAATGGAGCTACCAGTCCTATCAAACACACTGATTGCCTACTCGTTCTGAATGCACTGTCTACAGACAATTAAATTTACAAACCATTTCAAAATCATGTACAACCAGCGGCCCAGATGAGGTTTGTGTGGTTTGGATGGGTGCTTTCATATGCCTGATAAACCTTTCTTTCTCTCTCCCTCCTCCCTCACCTGGGAGCACAGAAGATGTCTCAGAGGGAAGGAAGTTTTCTCTCTAGGGTTTTAAAGAGTGAGCCCCCCAGTGGAGAGGAAGCTGTGTTTAATAATGTCTAAAGAGCACCCAGGCAAAAGTCACCCCTCCTTTGGTCAGAGGAAGTTTAGTAGTGCCTTGGTGTTATTTAAGAAGAAAAGGGAATACAGACTAGGAATATCAACAGGCTTCAGAAGGGTATATAGCAAGGCTATGTTATTATTATGACTATTATTAATGTCTATGAACACAGTGCCTACTATGTGCTGGATCCTGGTCATGCCAGTCATCTCATGAGGAGGAGGAAACTTTGGTCTCTGTTTCCTCAGATAGTTAAATGGCTAAAATGGTTAAAGACCAGACACCATCCCTGCCACCACCTCGAGTGGCCTCAGGTCACAGGCTGATGTCAAGGGATCTGATCATCTTGCCGTTCACTAGTTGGGTCTTACATATACTTTGTCTCATTTAGTCGTCAAAACAATCCGATGAACTAGGCATTCACTCTGCCATTTCCCAGGTGAGAACAGAGGTCTAGAGGGTAAGTTACCTCCCAAGGTCATGGCAAAATTAGGCTGCAGAAGTGAGGATTGAAACCCAAAACTCCCTCAGTTGAAGTCTGCGTCTTCTCCACTATGCTGCAGCTTCGAGAAGTGAGTGTTAGACCCCAAAGAAGGCCAAGAAATGGGTAGAGTCCCTGAGGTTTTAATAATGGAAAAGTTGTCTTGATACTGAAACTACAGGGAAAAATAACAGGGTAACTGGGTCTGGGGTACATAGCGAAAAGTCTCGATTCCAGTTTCCACTTATCCTTTTCCTACGAAAACACACAGTTGTCCCAAATTAGGACTACAGCTTCCAAGGATGCCTCAGTAGAGAAGAGCATCATTGGCCTTATAACTGACTGATACCTCAGTTTCTTCATGGCCGAATGAGGCATCCAATGTTCTAGAAAATGTCCAGGATCCCATCCTTCTCTGATACTGTAGAACTCTGTGATTATAATTTCTTGCCCATACCATGCTATAATTTCTAACAGCATTAAAGATTCCACTTACTCAGTTCTTCACTCATTCATTCAATAACCATTTATCACACACCTATTATTTGCCAGACAGCCCATTAGGCATTGGAGATACAAAGAGAAATAAAATAAAATGTTTGCCCACATGGAGCTCAAACTCTTAACTGGAGATACAGGTGTAGATATAGATACATAGATACATCCCTGGGTGACATAAACAGTTTGCTCTTGGCTACTAACCAAAAAGTTGGTGATTTGAACCCACCCAGCAGTGCCATGAAAGAAAGGCCTGGCGATCTCCTTCTGTAAGATTACAGCCAAGAAAACCCTATGGTGCACAGTTCTACTCTGAAGCATATGGTGTCTTCATGAGCCAGAATCTACCTGAAGGTAATAAGTTGCTTTTTATAGGTATAGATATTTTAAATATATGAATATATGAGGCTACACTGGTGATGGAATGATTAAAAAAAAAAAAAAAAAAAGCTAATTCTCAATCCTCTTTAAAAAAAAAAAAAAAGACCAGAGAATTAAGTGCTGGCGTCATCCTTGGCAGAAGCAGTGGTGCTCACGAGTATTCCATCTTACTCCGTGACATTTCCCAGCCATCTGTACAACCGGGAGGGGTCAGGCGGCTAGTTCTGGCCAATGTGACACTTCTGGGCTGAAGCCTAGAAGACCCTGTAGGCAGCCCTCTGTTTGTTTCTTCTGCCGTGGCAACCACAAAATTCCTGGTGATGCTGTCTCTGTTACCCAGTGCCCTCAAGTGACGATGTGGGACAGAACCCTCTGATGACCCACAGTGGACAGATAGCCCGAGAGAGAGATAAACCTGTGTCATGTTAAAGCCACTGAGATTTGGGGGTCATTTGTTACTGCAGCTCACCCAGCCTATCCTAACTAATACAGATGAAATAATCACACTTTGGACAGGAAATAATGTCTCTACATAAAAGGTTATGACATAGTTTTAATTACCCTTTTTTTTTTTATGTAAATCCATTGCTGTCAAATCCGCCTCATAGCAACCCCATTTGACAGACTAGAACTGCCCCACAGAGTTTCCAAGGCTGTAAACTTTTGTGGAAGCAGACTGCCACATCTTTCTCCCACAGAGCAGCTGGCGAGTTAAGTACTTGGCTGTTAACCAAAAGGCCAGCAGTTCAAACCCACCAACTGTTTTGTGGGAGAAAGAACTGATGATCTGTTCCCGTAAAGATTACAGCCTTGAAAACTCTATGGGGCAGTTCTACTCTGTCCTGTAGGGTCGCTATGAGTAGGAAACAGCTCAGTGACAATGAGTTTTTTTTTTTCCTACATACTTTTTCAAATACCACAGACCTCAGATTTTAAAATCAGTCAGTCCCCAAACCCATTTCCATTTCTTACAATTTGGAATTTTTACCAATTTCCATGAATTTGTTTTCCAAATGCTGGGAAAATACAACTTAGACAAAAAGGATTCTAAAGAGTGATCGGTAAGCTGAGAAAATAGTGGCAAGGAAACTATCCACTTTTCAGAAGCCAACAAAAAATGGTGGAAAAACAACGGCTGTGCCTCATCCTGTTGCTATGGTGAATGAAAGGTATAAAATGATTCTTGGAGGTGGGAGGGCAGTGACAGCAATGGCTAGTGAAACGTCAGCATGTGAGCGACTTGGCTTGGTCCCACCCACAGACTGGGAAGGTCAGGAGCTTCACACAGCAAGGAGAGGAAGACTGCTGCAGGAATCCAGAATACACCCAGGGGTATTGAAATAATGAACATGAACTACTAGTTGAAAGAACTGAATAGGTTACAGACTCAGTTTCTCCCAGAAGATCTGGACGAAGATAGGATTGCCTCTCTGAATCGTGGGCATGCTAACCATCTCATGATGAGGAGGAAACTCAGCATCTTTGCTTAGATATAGATAGCCAATACATCAGGCTACATTGGGAATGCAAAGATTTCTAAAAAATTAAAAAGCTAATTCTCAATTGTCTTTAAATAAATAAATAAACCAAAGAATTAGCTGCTGTTATCATCGTTGGCAGAAGCATTGGTGCTCGACAATGTAGCTAAGCGTTAAAGAGCGGACACCACCACTACCGCCATTCCAATGGCCTCCAGCCACAGGCTTCTGTCAAGAGAGCTGGCCATCCTGTTTTTCACTCCCCGTGTTATTGGGTAAGTGTGTAGTCCAATCTGGCAGGGGAAGTAGAAACAGGGTAAGAAAGGGTAGGAAGGAAAGAATGAGAAAGTGGAATTCAGCCAAGCATAATGTTGGGGTTGTTGGGGTGTTTTGTTTTGTTTTGGTTTTGGTTAGCTCGGTCACAGTACTTTTATAAATGAATCTGGCTGACTGGTTACTAAATATATAAAAAATATTACTAAATAGCAACTACCAAATTCATTCAATTCTATTAAAGCCAACTTTACTAAATGCCTATGATTCTGGGGATAGAGAAGTAATAGAGACAGACATTGATCCTGCTCTTAGGGAATTTAAAGTCTCATTTGCTAAGTGCCTGCTGAATGCCTAGTCTCTGAGACTGAACTGGACAGGGTGCAAGTGATAACATCAAGGCTTCTTTTGATTCTCAGAAGAATCCAGCCACACCCACAGGAGGCAACTAGAAAACACAGAGAACTTGGACTATCTGCAACTTTTGTTGATGGTCACCCCAGGCTTGGGAGTGAGTCAAGGCCTAAAGAATTACCTCAGTGGTATTTGGCTCCACCCATCATCATTTTTGAGGCTTCCAGCACTGCCCAAAACAGGGACAATTCTTGGTGGTTCAATTATCTATCCTTCTGGTCATCTCTGTGTTTTAGGAAGGGTTTTCTCTCCAAGTTACAATGGACCTTTGAGGCAAGTTTGGATGACACAGCTGCTCTCTTAAGACCCTCAGTCTTCTTTTCAGGCTAAGAAATTCCAATTCTTTGATTCACAGCACTTCGGCCCCCACCAACCAACGAAAGTGCCAACGGAATCCCGTTTAGTCCTAATCTAATTAACCATGGACATTGCCTTTTGGCTTAGTCTCTTGGATTAATCCTAGAAGATCATCCATTAAATATACAGCTGAACTTGTACCAAGAATCTCAAAAATATTCCTACCTTTTGGTCTACAAGTTTCATTTCTGGTAATATTCCAAGAAAACAATTCTAAATACAGTTAAAAAAATGTCTTGCACACAGATGCCTATCACAGATGTAAGTATCAAAGATACTTATACTAAGGGACAATTAAAAACATTTAAATGCCAAGGAAAATGAGAATGGCTAAGTAAATTACTGGCAGCCATATCATGTGATATCTTTTATCTATTAAAATGATGTTTACAAAGAAAACGTTCTAATAACCTGGTGAAATGTTTATGCAATAATGCCAAGGAGAAAAGAATCAGGGTACACAAGAGTATACAGATTATAGTTTGAGTTCAACTGTAAGCCATTTGCATAGAAGAAGGAAAAAAACTAAAATATTAACAATCATTATCTCTAAAAGGTAGGATTTGGGGAGATTTTTATTCTCTTTGCTGTCTTTTTCTATGTTTGGCAAATTTCCTACAATGAGGATGATCTAGGCGGGTGCAGTCTGGTCAGCCAGCTCTGCTGTTCAAATGTGGGAGAGAGACTAAGCCTTTGCAAAATATCACTAATATTCTTCAAACCGTTAAATACATCTTCTAATTATAATTGCTCTCTCTAAATTGGCTGTTTATTCTGTTAATAACTTTTTTGTGAACCACTGTTTACAAACAAAGCAGTTCCTAGAACCTGCTAGCAATTAGGGAATTCTTCCAGCCTCCTAATGAAAAATAAACACCATTAATAACACCTGTCCTGGCTTATACCCGTGTCGGTTTTGTGCCATGTACTTTGGGAATGGATAATAACAGCCACCCTAAAAAATGCATTTGGCCTTCAGATTATTCCTGTGCATTGTTTGTTAATTTAGTGGCTGGGAGAAAACATTATTAAGACAAGATGAAGGAATAAGACTTTACCTTCCTCCCTCATATTGGTTTTCATAAGGAATGATCTCCTGACAATTGTTCTTGCCGATTTTGCTATTTTTATTTTATATACACACATCAGCCTCATAAGTCAAACAAAGCCTTGAACCAAAGACGCCCTTGGACACCTCACTAGGGAGCACCTGTTGGACATACTGGCTCTCAAAGTCTAACACTGTCAAGATTCCCTCCAGTGTTAAGAGAAACCATTGTCTTCAACTAAGCACCAGGTATTGGCTTGCAAGTGGGAGCCATGTTGTAGGAATATCTTTAAATCATAGCACCCACTCTGCATGGTGAGATGCCCACACAGAGAAAGGCCAACAGCACAGCACACAGGGACAGGGAGAGGGAGAGGCCATCAGATTCACCACTTCCACCCCAAACACACTCCAGAGGGAACGCTCTCTCACTCTGTTTCTCTCTCTCTCTCTCTGTGTCTTTGTCTCTGCCCTACTCCCCCAAACCCATACCCTCCCTCTCTTCCTTAAGGCAAAGAGTTGAAACCACATACGGTACAGCGTACAGAGTATGATAACACACTGTACTTGAATATTCATGGTGGTGGTGGTTTTATTTGGATTCCTTTTGTTAGAGGACTCCTTAGACACCTACTTGTGCCATCCTGAGGTAAAAAGATAATCCATGAACTTCTACACTCCTCCTGGCAGTTGGTTGAGACCCTAACCCTCCACAGGTTGAACAAGGAATCAAAAAAAAAGTCATTTTCTCTGGAAGGCAAAGGCAAGGAGTAGCAGTAGATTCGTGAATGCAGAACTTGGGGGCACCTGACTTTCTCTGCAAACTCTCCGGTTGCCTTATTCTGTGATCAGTGTCCTACCACAGGGCTTCATCAAGTGCCTCTGTAGCCATTAGCTAAATTCTCTAAAGGGCTGCTTGGGTGGTAGGTAAGTCCACCACTCCTGCAATTTGCAATCTTTTTCCAGGGCCATAGGTAAAACTAAACCACACTTCCATTTTTTCACAGAACTTTAAAGCGAATTAGAATCAGACCACCTGGCGGCACCCCGTAAACTCCACACTGGGTTCCACATTGCGGTGCAGACAGCTTCATCATCGCCTCTGGCCTTGTACTTTCAGCAAAAAGCCTTGTCCTGCCTTTCATAGTTGTAACCTTGACCTTGGGTCAAATGGATTGCTAATATATGTTTATGTAGTTTCTGAGCGATCGGATTTGATTTTAAGACAACAGACGTTGAGGACCCAGAGATACAGGATCAGGGGTGTTCAAAAGGGCATCGAGCATCAAACCCCAAATGCATCATAAGTGTTTTTGATATTGAGATTAATTCCCAGCTTCCTGCATCCCAACGACACTCAGCTTCTGATGGTGACTACGGGTCTAACTGATACCCAGGCCAGCAAGGCTTTCAAGAGAGGCAATAACCACATCCCTTGGCAGTAAAAATAATATTATTATTATTATTACGTCAGAAATCAGAAAGAACTGCTTTTGAAGGTGCGCTTTTTATCAAAGTTCAATATTTTCCCTGAGCATGCCATTGATCAATTTCTGAGGACTCCAGGACTCTTAAGACTTACGACAAGGCTGTAATCAATGGATGTAATCCAATAAAGTAGGATCCTGCAGGCCCAGGAAGTGACTCTGGCTCGCCAGGAAAATGGAGGCAGGAAGACGAGAGACAAGAGACCAGAGAAAATGATCTTGTTCTCCCCCTGGTGACACTGGAGAGGAACTTGGCCATGCATGTGTGGGCCTCAGAGGGAGAATGGTCTAAAGTACTGTTATGGATTGAATTGTGTCCCCCAAAAATAAGTGTTGTAAATCCTAACCCTTATAGTGGTTAGGGAGCACTGGTGGCACAGTGGTTAAGAGCTCGGCTGCTAACTAAAAGGTCGGCAATTTGAATCCACCAGCCACTCCTTGGAAACCCTATGGGGCAGTTCTACTCTGTCCTATGGGGTCGCTATGAGTTGGAATCGACTTGTTGGCAAAGGGTTTGTTTGTTTGTTTGTTTTTAATAGTGATTACAATCCCATTTGGGAATGGGTTTTATTTGTTATGTTTATGAGGCAGTATCAGTGTAGGGCGTGTCTTAAGTTAATCTCTTTTGAGATATAAGAAAGCTGATTGAGCAAGCAACCAGGTAAGCAAGAACCGACAGGGGGAAGATAGCCGCCATGCCACGTGAGATTTCCAAGGAACCAAGAAATAGAAGTGGAAAAGAGACAAGCTCTTTCCTCCAGAGCCAACAGAGAAAGAAACCCTCCTGTGGAGCCGGTGCCCTGAATTCCGACTTCTAGCTTCCTAAGTTGTGAGAAAATAAGTTCCTGTTCATTAAAGCTTCCCACTTGTGATTTTCATTACAGCAGCACCAGGGAACTAAGACACGTACCAAGAGATGCCATGCAGAAGGCAACACAGGCCCCTGGGAAGAAACCTGGACAGAGAGCACCAGGGAGAGGCATCTCTGCCCACCTGCAAAACCCCGCATATTCACTGGAGTGCCTCAGGGCATGGGGAGGCTAACCAGAGGAGCATGCGTCTGCTCCAGAAAAACAAACAATAATAATCAGTGACTACAGGGAGCGAGCCCTGGTGGTGCAGTGGTTAAGAGCTTGGGTGCTAACCAGAAGGTCAGCAGTTTGAATCCACCAGCAGCATCTCAGAAACCCTATGGGGCAATTCTATTCTGTCCTATAGGGCAGCTATGAGTCGGAATCGACTCATGGCAATGGGTTTGGTTTTGGTGTTTACAGGCAAGGGAATCGGTTCTGCAAGGTAAGGTTATTCTGAAATTCTGGAGGCTGGAATACCACGTACCCTCGTAAGGTTTGGTATACGTATCTGTAACGTATTTCTTGTTAATTAAGGATCTCAATAACTTTGGGGTAAGAGTATTGATCCAGTGTTTCCAGAAGCATTCCCAGGAATGCTAAGGATGGGAACCACCTCTGCTGGAAGTGTGCAATAAAACAGACGACCTGGGGAAACTATGGAAACCCTGCCTGCAGAGATGTGGCTTTGCAGCAAAAGGCTGAAGGAGGCACAGAGGAGATCCTGGCGTCTGACAGCAATGCTCACAGGCACCTTCACCAGAGGATGAAGAAGACAAAAGGCTAGAGCCTTCCACCAGGAGCCAAGGACAGCCTGAGTCAGCCACGATATCTAGTTACCAACTGGGCTGGAGTTGGGGGTGGCAGGAAGGGGAGTAGGAATTGGCTATTTGGTTCCTGAACACAGCAGTGGACTACTTTGCAAAAATATCTAAAATATAACAAGGAAAATTATGTAAACATAGTAAGAAAAAAAACTGAAGTATAACAGGGTTCCACAACAGGATATGGACACTGGAGACAGGCATCAAGTCCTTGTGTTTTCCTTGCCCTTCCCCTCCTACTGTGGCTCCCTCCTCCTAGACCCCCGACTTTCTGGACAGCTGGAGTCCCAGAGAGTGAAGTAATGAGCCCAGGTTCAAGCAGCTAAGGACAGAGGGGCCCAGCTAGAACCCAGCTGTCCGTGTTCCTGGGTCTCGGTTCTTTCCACCCCGTCACATTTGCTTTTAGCGGCAAATTTTTAGATGGCATACGGACTCTCCCTCTGCCTTACCAAAAGTTCCCCCACGGGACCCCTTTAAAAAGTCATATGTCCTGATGTATTTATAGCATGATTTGGATCATTAAAAATAAAAAAAAGATTTTTTTTTTTAAACCTTTCTCTTCCAAAAAACATCCACCGCAAAAAACAAGGTCTATTTGCAGAAAATAAGGGACTGGAACATGCTGGCAATCGTGAGAATGGTGCAGGACCGGGCAACGTTCCATTCTGCTGTTCATAAGGTCACCATGAGTCAGAGTCAGCTCGATGGCACCTATCCATCTATCTGTTTGCAGAAAACAAAGACCACTTTAAATCCCAACCTTGCCTAAAGCAAATTTTTTATTATAAGACAGAGCATCCTGCTATTTCACCTCTACGAGAGGTTTCCAATATGGTGGTTTATCAAAATCATCTGAGTGGTTTTGACGAACCATTAAGAATCAGAGATTTCTGGCCCTCAAGCAAGATCTGCTGAATTAGAATCTATAAGAATGAGGACCAGGAATATATATTCTAGGATCTTCCCTGGATGGTTCTGATGCAGTCATCCTGACACTGGTTCAGACCACTATTTAGGAACTATTGTCTAATCATGGAGCCACTGGGCTGCACAAATGTTAATACACTCGGCTGCTAAACAAACCGATAGAGGTTCAAGACCACTGAGGGGCACCTCAGAAGAAAGGCCTAGCAATATACTTCCTAAAGATCAGTCACTGAAAACCCTATGGTGCACAGCTCTATCTGACACATACAGGGTCACCCTGAATCAGAACTGAGTTGATGGCCACGGATTTTTACTGATCTATAGAGTCGCTATGAGTTGGAATCGACTCAACGGCAACAGGTTTGATTTGGTTTATATCATAAAAAGGAGACCTGGTGGTGCACTGGTTAAGTGTTTGTCAGTTAACCAGAAGGTTGGCAGTTCAAACCCACCAGCCACTCCATGGAAGAAAGATGTGGCAGTCTGCTTCTGTGAAGATTTATAGCCTTGGAAACCCTATGGGGTAGCTCTACTCTGTCCTATAGGGTCGCTATGAGTCAGAATTGACTCTACAGCAGCTGGTGGGGTTTATCATAAAAACACCAGTGTGAAAATGAGCTATTGCATAACAGTAGGTTGCTCTAGGAGAGGGGTGCCCCTCTGGCCCACCCATGCAGGCAAGAGTGATTTGTTACAATGACTGGAGAGGGGGAGAAAAAAATCGTTTCATCCCTCAGATGTCCAGCTTGGTTTTTGATGATGGACCCTATTCAAGAATATTAAACATCTTTAAGACATCACAGGAGTACAATTTCTTTCTGAAACTCCCAAGGAAACCAGTGCAGGGAGATCACCTGCCTCCTATGTGGTGTCTTTAGTTCCGGGAGCATCTCCCCTCTTCCCCTTATGTCCCTGTCTCTCCCTTGCCTGCTAAGACCTCCTTTCCAAACCCTGAGTCTTGTTGAGGTTAAAGAAGGGATATACTGAATTTTATTTTAGATCTCTTTTATCCTCTGTCTCCTCTCCTGAAAATAAAAATTGATCTCTAAGGAGCACAGGTATTGGCTTAACTCGTTCTGAATTACTCTAATTTCAAGTGACTCTTTGTCACTCATCAATTTACAGGAAGCAAGTAAGAAACCTATTATCCTGTTATCTCCTCCTAGAAAAGAACATTCTAACGGGAACTTACTGTTCTGGATTGCCAGCAGCCAAGCCTCAGAACCTCTGCTGAGAACATTGTAAGGACTGAAGGTTTCTGACTCCCCATCTCTGGCACAAACAAGGGGAGAACCACGTTTCTCACCAGCAGCCACGTCAGAATAGCCATGTGCCCACCGCTCCCGGTGCAGAGCCTGGCCTTAGGAGTCCAGCAGACCTGGATTCAAATTCTGACTGTGCCGTTAGCTAGCCATCTGACCCAGAAGAAGTCATTTCATCTGTCTAGGCCTCTGGTCCCTGCTCTGTAAAATGGAAATAATAGCACCTCTGGTAGTGGGGTTGCAGGATTTACATGGAAATTAAAATGATATATAACTTTATATTAAAAGTCTGTGGTTTATGTTCCTTTTCAATTAGAGTAACCAGATAAAAATACAGGATGCCCAGTTAAATTTGAATTCCAAATAAACAACTGAAGGTTTTTTACCGTAAGTTTGTCCAGTGTAATATTTAGGACATATTTATACTAAAAATTTTCCATTGTTTACCTGAAATTCAAACTTAACTAGGCATCCTATGTTTTTATTTGCTAAATCTGGCAATGGTAATTTTAATGAGGCCCTTGTGGCGCAATGTTTAAGAATTCAGCTGCTTAATCAAAAGGCCGGCAATTCGAATCTACCAGCCGCTCCTTGGAAACCTTATGGGACAGTTCTATTCTGTCCTATAAGGTCACTATGAGGCAAAATCAACTCAATGGCAATGGGAACGAGTTTAATCTTAACAGAATATTTTGTTAACATGGGTTCTTTTCCTAGGCAGAAAGAATGTGCTTTAAAAAAAAAAAAAGCTTTATTGACATATACTTCACATACCATAAAATTGACCCAATTCAATGGTTTTTAGTATGGAGTTCTATAACCATTGCCACAATTTAAGTTTAGAACATTTTCATTACCCCCAAAAGAAACCATATAGCCATTATCAGTCACTCCCGATTACCCTCACCCCAAAACCTTCAGCCCTAGGTGATCACTAATCTACTTTGTCTCTATAAATTTCTGTATTTTGGACATTTCATGTAAGTGGAATCATACAATATATGGTCATTTGCAACTGGATTCTTTCATTTAGCACAATGTTTTCAAGGTTCCTCTATGCCGTAGCATATATTCGTACTTCATTCCTTTGTATTGTCAGACAATATTCCATTGCATGGATATACCACATTGTTTTGTTCATTCATCAGTTGATGGACGTTTGGGTTGTTCTTATTTAGTATAAATAATGCTGCTACGATCATTCATGTTTTTGTGAGGACTATGTTTTCAATTCTCTTGGGTGTGTATCTAGGAGTAAAATTGCTGAGGCATGAGCTAACTCTTTCTGAGGAACTACCAAGATGTTTTCCAGAGCAACTGCACCATTTTACAACCCTACCAGCAATGTTGGAGGGCTCCAATTACTCCACGTCACCACTGACACTGTTATTGTTATTGTCTGACCTTTTGAATGTAGCCATCCTGTTGCTGTTAGTTGCCATCAAGTCAGTTCTGACTCATGGCAACCCTGTGTGTGCCGAGCAGAACTGCTCCATATGCAGGGTTTTCAAGGCTGTGACCATCTGGAAGCAGATCACCATGCCTTACTCCCAAAAAGCCTCTGAGTCGGTTTGGACCATCAACCTTTTAGTTAGAAATCCAGGGCTTAGCCATCTGTGCCACCCAGGGAGGACTCAGTAGCCATCCTAGTGGATGTGAAGTGCTATCTCATTGTGCTTTTAATTTGCATTTCCATGATGATTTGTGATGTTCAGCATCTTTTCATGTGCTCATTGGCCATTTGTACATCTTCTCTGGAGAAAGTCTATTCAGATCCTTTGCCCATTTTTTTAATTGGGTTACTTATCTTTTTATTATTGAGTTGTAAGAGTTCTTTATATACTCTGGATACAAATCCCTTATCAGGTATATGATTTTCAAATATTTTCTCCCATTCTATGTGCTGTCTTTTTACTTTCTTTCTGGTATCGTTTGCACTACAAATGTTTTTAATTTTGATGAAGTCCAATTTATCTACTCTTTCTTTTGTTGCTTGTGCCTCACCCGAGGTCATGAAAATTCACTCCTAGGCCTCTTACATTGGTAGGTTTTTCAAGACCTTTCACTTACACTGGACTTAGAAACCTCTGTTCCTAAATGCAGATTTATCAGGATCTAAACTTGGGCCTTTTCTTCTGGACCCCATTGCCATACTCTAACCACTTTTAAACATTTCTGCCAGGAAGGATAATAAGGGTGTTGGATAGAGTGGAAGAATGGAGGTGTGTGTGACTTATACATAAAAGCAGAGAGTGAGATGTAGAAGTAATATGCCCCTCTAACTTATGAACACAAGTTTCAGCATGATTCCCAAATGATATGCCTACCACAGAAATGAACCATAAAAGGGATACTAACACTTCCAATTTCCTCCCTCCGTGTCTCAGCTCCCACCTCTGGAATTGGCTGGACCAGGATTGGCCAAAAGGATGGAGTAAGCACTGAGTTCCCATGGTAAGGAGAGTACAAGAAGTTTCTGGCCACGATAACAAGAGGTAAAGGGACTGGCAAGATAGATTGAGCAAGAGGATGAGAGAGTTGAGGTCTAAATCCCAGCAAGAGAAAGGTTGCCTAACACATGAGGTGCAGAGGGGAAAAAGGAAGCAAAGGCAAAGAGAGGGATTCCAGGGTCACAAAGGCAAGATTTGGCCCCATGGAGACAAGATCAAGTGGCAACAGATTAGAATCGGTTACACAGAATAAAAGGTGTTGAAGAGAGATAAAGGACTATCTGAAGCAATGGCCCAGAAAACCCAAAGGTTTGAGGTTTCCTGAAATATGGTTCATCAGAAATGTGAGAGAAGGGTGGGTCAACCTTCCTTAAAGCAGCAGGAGTAGGGTGAGCAGAGTAGGGGATATCCGTAGCCAGTATTTTTGATGTCAGAATTCTTTTGAGTAAGTGACTTTTCTTCTAAACAATCCCATGAAAGAGCCAGCGTTGTCTTGCCCATTTTATAGATATGAACACTTCATTCCTGAAAAATGTATGGACCTGGACTTCTGGTTCCTGCAATATAAAAAATATATATATTATCTGAGTGGTGGTCCTGCTGCATTGCTGGGCATAAGCAAGGTAAATGTCTAGGGATCTCCTTTTCCAAAAAAAAAAAAAGAAACCCAATACAAACAGGACTGAGTAAACAAATGGAAAGTTGGGGGTTGCATGGAGAGCAAATGCAAATATCAGCTCTGTAACTAAGAAACTAAGCCTTGGGCTATCAGCAAGGTGAATGAAGACTACCGTATTAAGTTGGAGACTCTAAACAGAGTCTAAAGGTACCCCTCATTTGCAACCTTCTGTAGCTCCCAGAAAAACAAAGTTAATACAAAGTCTTTTTGGAGGAAAGCATCCCCTGTTTAGATTCACAGGATTCCTACCAATTAATAGCGTGTAACTGTGATGCCACAATAAAGATCACCAAACACACAAGAATACAAGGCACATGATTTAAATTTAGCAAAAACATCAAACAATAAAGTTGGATCTCCAATAATTCAGAAATTGAAATTATTAGCTATACAAAATAAATGTGTGTTAACCGTTTAAGGAAATTAAAACTGGAATTACAAAAATAAGCAGGGAACAAAAGACCATCAAAATAACCAAGGATATCTGAGAAACCACCAACTAGAAGAAACTTTAGAAATGAGATTATTGTTGAAATCAGAAATTCAATGGATGGATTAAATAACTGACGAGATACAAATAAAGAGAGATTTGTGAACTGGAAGATCCAGCTGAAAAAATTATCCATAGTGTAGTACAGGAGGCAAGGAGATGACAGGTTAACATATATGAAGGCTACAATTAAAAGTTCCAAGACATATCTAATCTAAATCCCAAGAGAAAAGAATAGAGAAAATGGAAAAGAGGCTTTTTTTTTTTTTTCAGAGAAATTGGCTGTGAAATTTCCAGAACTACTGACAGACATGAATCCATACAGCCGGAAAGCATAACATATGTCAAAAAGAATAGAAAGGAAAAAAAATAATTCCTGGACATATTTTATTGAAACTGAAGAATACCAAAGACAAAGTGAAAATACTAAAAGAAGCCAGAGAGAAAAGACTAAAGACCCACAAAGGAACAATTAGACTGATGGCAGACTTCTCTACAGTGACAATGGAAACCAGGAGAAAACAGAATAATGTAACATAATATCTCTGCTTAGAGAAAATAGCTGTTGACCTAAAATTTGTACCCAGAAAAATTATTATTCAAGAACATGGTTTGAAATAAAAGGCAATTTCATACAATTTTACTAACAAAAAGTAAGTTTTCCACCAACACATTTCCACTAAAGGAACATCTGAAAAATGTATGTCAGGAAGAAAAGTAAGATGCCAGAGGTCTGACTACACTACGAGAAGGCATGATGAGCACACGAAATGCTGGTAAACCTAAATAAATTTCTATTAAAATTATCTAAAATACTGAAAAAACACAGCATGTGAGAAATAAGTGAGGAGGGGTGTACTTGGGATAAAATATTTTCTGAAGTGTTTGTGTTTTTAATGAGAGATTTTGTTAAAAACGCATGGACATGATACACTAGGATGGTACTGAGAAAACATCTGTTTTCCCACCATAAGTATGAATAGCAGCCTCTCTCACTCTGAAAAGTTTCCTGATTTGAATAATACATTACATGGTCACTGTGTCTATGACTGAACAGTCTCACTCCTAGGTACATATCCTAAAGAAATTCTTGTAAATGTGCACAGAACTACATGCACAAAAACATTCATCAAGACAGACATTATGTAATGGTACTTTGTAAACTTTCGGATTTCTTCCCACAAAAGAGGATGACAGAGGCGAGGAAAAGATGTAGCACTCTATGCGGTACCAATTAAGAGGGTGCGCTGAGAAGTGAGCCTGCCTTGGTTTTCATCTCATCAACACCAGTTCCCAGCACTGAGCCCTTGGTCAAGTTACCAACCCTCTCTAAGTCTCAGCTTCCTCATACGGAATATATGAATAATAATACTATCTACCACAAGGGGTTGATGTAGGTGTCCCTGAGTGATGCAAATGGTTAACATGCTTGGCTGCTAATCAAAAGGTTAGAGGTTCAAGTCCACCCAGAGGCACCTTGGAAGAAAGACTTGGTGGTCTATTACCAAAAAAGTCAGCCACTGAAAACCCTGAGAAGCACAGTTCTACTGACATACATGCGGTTTCCATGAGTGGGAGTCGACTCAAGGGCAGCTGGTTGGTTGGTTGGTTTAGGGTTGTTGTAAGACCTACTGACATTAATAACAAAAAAACTCACATTTATTCAGCACTTACTATAACTAAACACTCCTTTAAGGGCTTGGTGCATATAGTTCCCTTAATCCTCACAACAACCTTTAAGGTAGGTATTATTATTCCCATTTCACAGGTAAGATGCTGAGAGCTTAGCAACATGAAACAACTTGTAAAAAGTCACAGAAAAAGCAAACAGTAGAGCCAACACTCGAAGCATAGGCTGCCTGACACTAGCCCCCGGGGGCTACTGCATCCTGCTGCTGACCCCACGCTTTGAGAGTCGTGCTGTGCCCCGGACTTTGGCATAGAGCCTGGTGCACTGTGAATGCTCGGTAACTGAGTGGTGGCGGTGACGATCTTGGTGGCGTCGTCACTCCTGTCAGATCAATAGAGGGGAGCACCTTACAAGGGCTATCAGGCCATGCAGAGTGGTGGTGGTGGCAGTTTCATCTCACTGCGTCACCCGACAGATGCTCTGATGCTGTAAGTTTAGGTTGAAACACCAGCATCCCCTCCAGTAAGTCGCTGGTGACCATCCATACTCCAGTGGTGCTTGGAAATAGCTTCCAGGAGGCTTTGCAGACCTGAGCATGCTACCAAGACCACGTACCAGTCCTCCCCTTTCACGGAAATGCTTACAAGCCTGAAGGAAGAGTCAGGAGATTTTCTTTTGCTTTGTGTTTCTTTGGACATCATTTACTTTTCAACTTTAGGCTGAGAAACAAACAAGAGAAGCAGATGAGAGTCCAGGACAAAATATCCACTTCTACTTTTTGACTAGAACAGCAGAATGAATGGCTAAGGGCTCCTGAATGAATCCCTCCATGATGTCAAGGTTTACCCTAAGCTTCTCCTAACCTGTCCATGGGCCTTATTTCTCTTTGGTTCCTTCTATTTCTAACACTCTACAATCCAAAATGGTGAGAGAAGAAACTGGCCATCATTTTTACAGATGAGAAAATCGAAGTTCCACTTGAGTTGAAGTAGGCCATGAGGGAAGAGAAAGTGGGGAATGAGAATAGGAAGGTAGAGGGAATTCGGGGCCAGGTGGCAGTGGCCTTAGTCAACCCAAAGGGTACTGGAAAGCCAGTGAGGTTTGTGAGCAGGGGAGGGGCAAGAATTCCTTGTCATAGTAAATGTGGGATTGAGGGAGAATGAGGGTCTGCCTTCCCTCTTTTACTTCCTCCCTTTCTTCCTTTTCTCTTCCCTTCCTTTGTTCCTCCATTCTTCCCATTCTTCCTTTCTCTTCTTTCCTTCCTTCCTTTTCTACCTCCTTTATTGAAGGCCTACGGGGTGCTAATCTACGCACTGGGTGAACAAGGCAACTCAGTCTATGCTCTTAAGGAACATTTAAGCCTGGCCCACAAATCACAGTGGAATCTACTGGAAACAAGACCTCTCACTTCAGCCTTCTGTGAACCCCAGCATCAAAGACAGGCAATCCTAAGATGAGGGCACTGAGCCTAAGTGGGCCCTGACTAGGCACTTGGCCACCTGGACTTCGTGACGGTCCAGCCCCAATCTGAGAGCCACCCAGACTCAAGCTGAGTTCATTGGCACGAGTGCCCATATGTGCTACACACACAGGTCTGGAAACCAGCCCCGCTGCCCTCAGGACTTCTGAGATATTCTGCATCTGCCAGGTTTAGACAGACCTGGAGTCCCCACCTGCATTTTTCTTACTTTAGGGCCAGGCTCCACTTTCCTCAATACAAAGCTATTTACCAGGAGCTAAACTAGAATGATCTCTCCAATTTGCAGCCACACTGCCTGGCTTTCTGATGTTAAAAGGCCTGATTTGTTAAAGCCACAAACAAACCTGTGGCCTGCCTGGCTCTTGAAGAAATGCCATCTCCAGCACCGAGGCCCCCATAAACTCCACATGCTGCCTAACTCCTGGGCGTCTGGCAGAAGGAGCTCTGTCGCTTTGCCTCTACCCTTTCTGTGTGGCCCCACCTACCTTGTCTTCCTGGTCTCCCAGGACACCCCAATGCATGCAAGCAGCTCCTAGCTGTGCCTAACTCAGTCAACACCAGCAAGCTGGGTCCCCACCGTGGGCTGGGTACCCTGGCCTCCTTGTGCTTTCCATCCAGGGAGGAAGAGAGACATTACCAAATCCTCACAAAAACACTCAACTACAATTGTTATATATAGAGAGAGAGCTCTAGTGGCACAGGGGTTAAGAGGAGCTTGGCTGCTAATCAAAAGGTCAGCAATTCGAATCCACCAGCTGCTCCTTGGAAACCCTATGGGGCAGTTCTACTCTGTCCTATAGGATTGCTATGAGTTGGAATTGACTCAGTGGCAAAGGGCTATGTACATATATATGTATGAATGTATATATATATATGTATATATGCTGACCTCAGGCGTAGATAAAAATAAAATGTTGCAAAATAATTAGGAAATGATGACTTTTGAGGATTTATTACCTTGGTTTATAATATAATGTATTTAATTGTAAGTTTACATCATTGAATTTTTTTTATAACGGCTGTGTGTAACAACTGGCTGGCAAAATTCGTGAAAATGTAACAATGGCTTTTGCAAGGCAGTAGGAGCCTGCTTGAGCACACCCCTGAAGTACACGCCCCTGAAATACGCGCCCCTGAAGCACACACCCCCTGAAGCACACGCCCCTCAAGTTTGTCCATCTCCAAATCATGTGTCTTTCCTTTCCACGACATTGCATCCGTGGACGAGTGAACGGAGAGCAGGCAGACCAGAGGGAAGGGCTGCAGGCTGCGTGTTGGGAAAATGTTTCAGGCCATGCGAGGCCCCAGCTTCAGCAAAAGCAGAGGCTTCTTCAAAAAAGGCCTGGGTACAGGAAGAATGAGAGGCCGCAGACCTAGTGAAAGTGGTTCAAGGAAGAATAGGGAGTGATCAGGCCTGAGAGAGAAGCTCCAAAGGGCCCTTCACGCTGCAATCAGGCGTAATTCACACGAGCAGACCAAGATCGACATGCCACAAAAGGTCTGTGTCCACTTTAGCAGAAGGGCTGTGGGTCCCATTATCGATAGAAATGAAAGTCTAATTAATAGACACTGTTTTGCTCCACACTGAATGCAGAAAAGTCCAGCTTGGTCCCTTGAGAAGCAAGGACATGGATGCGGGCGGCATCTTGTGTGAAGCCCTGCATGGGTTCTCCTTGGCAGAAAACTTACCGGCTGACGGGGGCCGCTGGAGTGAGAGCCACATGTGCAGTAAACATCTGGTCTAAGAGGATGGGACTTGGGGTGTCTTTAGCAAGGGATGTCTCAGAGATAAAGACGTACCGCATCAAAGGGCTACACCTGCACACAAACACATTCATGTACACACACTCACACACAAGCATGCACACCCTCATATACAAACACACATGCACACACAAACTCATACACACACACACGTACACTTGCGTGTACATGCATGTACGTACTCATGCAAATACGTATGCACACACATACAAACACACACATTCGTATACACATATGCACTCACACAAATACATACATGTACACACACTCATACCCAAACACATGCAGGTACACACGCATACACAAGCACATATGCGTGTACATACATGGACTTACTCACACAAGTACATGTACATGTACACACTCATACACAAACACAAATGTACATACACGTACATACATGCAACACATGCATGTATACACTCATACGCAAACCCACATGCTCACACATGAACTCACATACACACACACTACCTATTAATACTGCGTCTACGCCCCCAGTCATGGGAGCTCCTGGCGCCTCTGACCCCATATGTCCCCCCAGAACCCAATACAGTGCACCACACAGGCCAGAAGTTCAACACACTTGACGAAGCTGTGAGTGGTGAGGGGGGGCCTTAGAGGATCTGGCAGAGGAAATTTGCAGGATCTGGGTTGCTATAAGTCAGAATCGACTTGCTGGCAGTGGGTGGGCTGGACATTCTGGAAGGAGCCCTGGTGGTGCAAGGGTTAAGCACTCAACCGCTAACCAAAAGGTCTGTGGTTTGAACCCACCAGCCGCTCCTGGGGAGAAGAGACCTGACCATCTGCTCCCATACGGACTACAGCCTAAGAAACCCTGTGGGGCAGTTCTTCTCTCCCCTGTGGAGTCACTATGAGTTGGAATCGACTCGAGGCCCACAACAACAACAACGATGAGCCTTCTGGAAGGTGATGATCTCATGGCTTTTCTGAGATTGTTTGATGTGGCTTTTCTGACCTGGCCGGGCTCCACTGAGCAGCAACAATGGAGAATGAGAAAGTCTGTAGGGTTTTTTTTTTTTTTTCTTGGCTATGACACTTTCCCCATATCCATGCCCTTTCTTGTTCTGGCCCGAGCCTCTCTGGCCTCGGCCTTCCTGTAGACCTGCACCCTCCTTGGATGGGACACCCAGGTTGCATATTACCAGACAAAAGTCATCTTGCCTTCAGGGAAGGCCCTCAGACAATCCAGCCTGTTGCCCAGGAGCCACTCAGGTGCCACCCTGCCAGTCCCACCAGCCCGCCCCCCCGGACACCCCCAGAAGGGCAAAGCCACAGCAGGGGCACATTCGATCCAGCCCCTGGGACTGCAAGGCTTGTCACTGGGGTCCTGTGGACAGGTACCGACAGAGCTCTCGGTGCCTCTCCACACAGTGCAGGTCACAAGAGAAAGGGACCTACCCAAGGTCACACAGACGGAGTGAGAATCCAGGTTTCTGTCTCCTAGGCCTCTCTGAACCTGAGTGGAACCCTGCCGCTGGGAGGAAAATGCCCTCTTCCTTCTCCTTGCCAATGATCCACTAACGACAGAAGTTACCAAACAAACTTTGAAAGCAATGCAGAGGGCAGCATTATTGTTCTTATGGACAGGGAGGAGGAGAGAGAAACTTTATACATAATAATTTCTGATATCGAATGAGAAATTTAGGTGACGAGCAGAGGCCAGAGCATGGCACATTTAATTTAAGCCGTGGCAGAGAGGGGCAGCTTCCACTGCAGCCATAATAAATTACATACAAGTGCCACCGAACAATAACAAAAAACTGTGGGCCATCTATTTCAGTCCCATTTACAAGAAATCAATATCAATACTTAATGCAATACTGGTGAAAAATGAGCAGAGATACAGAAAGCATAATAAACCAGGAATGGAAGGCTGGCAGTGTTTCCCTGGGGAAGAAAAAAGTAACTGTCTATATTTCCATGTTGAAGGATATTTCACTGAAACCATGAGCCGAAAGTAGGAGAGTTTAAAAATCTCTTTATTAAATTAAGAAAGTTCTTTAAACTGTGGATTACTAGGTGGATAAAACTCCTGCCTATGGAAGGACCTGTTTCATCGTTCCCAATGGACTGGTCATCTTTCATTGAATTTTCCAGCTTATAAGGCCATTAGTTTTATCATGCACATTTTCTGTGATGTTTATGCCCATAATTAACTGGCTAGTTTTGCCTTTTTGGGTATAGAGGAAGAACTAATCTCAACTGAATCTTGGAGTCAAATCAAATAAAGTCAAGGAACCTGGTCAGGTGTGTGGCAGGTAAGTCACCCCACAATCCCGAGGTGCATCTGCACACAGCAGATCCAAAAGGTCACCCCAACGCCAGGCAGAGCCTATCACTGCTACTTCCGCTGGGTACATGACAAGCAGACACCTGCCATTTCACTCTGGACTGACTGTGGCCATTCAGCTTGACTGGAAGTTTCAGCCACCACAGCCCCAAGGTCCTCTGTGCTCCCTCAGCGGCCGACTCTCCAAGCCAAGCCAAGGCAGGAAGGCATTTCCCAGCCACATACACTGTTTACCCACCAGTTTCCATGGAGCGGGGTGCAAATATGAAGCCATTTTATTTCCCTGAATACTGCTCCAACAGTGCAGCGCCCCTCCCTGTGAGTAGTATATCCTGTAAGGCCTCTTGGGCAGGTTCTGAAACTTATCAGTTACTTCTGGTTATAAAAATTGTGTCCAGTTTAAAATGCCCATCTCATACCCAACTTGAAGCTTTCCCCTCACCCGTCACTGGCCAGGCTTTCACTCAGGGTGTGAAGCAATCTGGTCTTGTACTTTCTATCCCTCCCTCCTTAGACTGGGGTGTGTCCCATTGCTGGGCCACCTCTCCCCTTTTCCTGGGGCTCTCCTGGAATGTGGCAAAGCCAGGGTGTCTGGCTCAGAGGACAAAGCTTTCCACCCTGTCCCGCCTCTGCGTGGCCCCTTCCGTGGAAAGGTTGTGGGGTTGGGCATCAGACCCAGCACCCATCAAAGGATGGAGCTTGTGTCTGGGATCGCAGCTTAGCCTCATTCTCAGGGCAGGGCATTAGGGGGAGGGCTGGCTAAGTCCACGACATCTTGGGAGGGAGACACAACTCTGCCTTTCCATCAGTCACTAAGGAAGCACCTACTAGATGTGAGGACACAAAGAGATAAAGAAAGGCTGGGCTATCGTCCTACAAGGACTCACGGTGCCTTCACGTGGCAGGGCCTCAGTGGGTGGGCCAGATGGGGTACCAGAATGCTCCGTGGTGTGACAGAAAGGACCGAGACCACAGAATCAGGCCTGAATTAACGTTGCAGCCCTGCCACCTTTAAGAAGAAAGAGATCATTGTGGACTGAGGTCATGAAGGAGGACTTCATGGAGGAGGTGATTTACTGTTGTTGTTAGGTGCTGTCAAGTCGATTCCAATTCACAGCGACCTGGTGAGACGCAATAGAACTGCCCATAGGGTTTTCTAGGCTATAATCTTTCCAGGAGCAGATCACCGGTTCTTCCTCCTGCAGAGCCACTGGGTGGGTTTGAACTGCCTACCTTTCAGTTACCAGCCAAGCACTTAACCACTGAGCCACAAGAGCTCCTTGATTTAGCACTAGAAGCTACTATTTTTCATTGCTCACTATGTGCCAGTCACTGTTCTAGGGACTTGAGGGTCCCTAATTCATTGACTCCTCTCTACAATCTCAAGAGGTAGGTATTATTGTATCCCCATTTGGCAGATGAAGGCACTGGGCCACTGAGAGGTTAACAAACTTGCCCATTGTTACGTGGCTAGTTAGTGACAGAGCCCAGACTTGAATTCAGGAAGCCTTGCTCCAGACTCCACTCTGTCTGCCATCATGCCCTAAAGGATGATGGCATTACTGGACCCTGAAGGATGCATGACAATAAATGTCACTATTGTTCTCACTAGAGGTCCCTGGTAGTACAGTTTGCCCTCGACTACTAACCTAAAGGTTGGTGTTTGAGCCCATCCCGTGGCACTGTGGAAGAAAGGCCTGGCAATGTGCTTCTGTAAATATTACAGCCAAGAAAGTGCTGTGGAGCTCAGTTCTGCTGTGTAGCTCATGGGGTCACCATGAGTCGAATCAATTCTACTAAATGTTGATTAAACAAATTTTATGTCTATATATACAGAAATATAGATCTATTCCCTACTGCTCTTCCTACAGGCAGAGATCTTCAAGCCCCACTGGAGAGAAGGAGGAAGGAGAGATGTGGACTATCCTCCCTCCCCCTCTCCTCTAAACCCACAGAAAGGCTCAGAAAAGTAATTGGGGAGGGGAAAATCATTTTAAAATACCCCTCCTATTGTGCTTTTATTGTAGAGTAATAGCACTGTTCACACTTTCTGAAATGTTCTAAGCAAGTTTTCACAGCTCTTTCTGCAGAAGATAATGAGGGAGACAGCAAGAATGCCCACGTGTGAGAGTGCATGAAATCTCTCCCTCTTCCTCAATGACTCAGGGGCAAAGCAGGAGGCTCTGAAGGTGAATTAATTCTCTGCTGGAAAAAGGGAGCCGTAAAAAAATCAGTGATTAGAAATTCCAGGCCCTGCTGTAGCCGGAGGAAGTTTGAGGCCACAAAGCCAGGTGAGCAAGAAACGTAACTTTGGGTTATTCTAAGTGGCCTTAATTTCTAACCTGAGTCCCCATTTCCCTGAAACTCACTTTCAGTCAATTCAGCGTCTGCCCAGCCAGTCCCAGTACTTGGGGTTGTTCTGGGGGATCACACACTGCTGGCATACCAGACAGAGGCCCTCTGGTCCTTGGCTACTTTCACAATCCCACATGGCCACCCAACATGTCCTCACTCCCGCCGGCTCATGGAGGACCCAACAGGGTCTCCTGCCTCCCGACTCATTCACATGGTCTCTCTCTCCCCTCCCACCCACCTCTTCTGCCTCCAGGAACACCTAGCTGCTTCTACACCACTCTGGGACCGAAGCAAACTCCCTTCTCCTAGACACCCCACCCTGGCTACTTCTATTCTCCTGGCCGAGAGCCCTGATGGAGGAAGGGCAGTGCTGGGATCTTGAATTCCTGATCTTGCCTGTTCCCTGTGCTTTACCCTGGAGGGTGAGAGACACAGGTTTCCTCTGCTCTCAGGTCCCCCAATCCAGGGAGGGGTCTGGTTACCCTTCCCTTCCCAGCAGCATCAAAGCTCTCTCTTCTCCTTTCACTTCTTCCTTCATTCCCCAGAAAAGTGTTACAGCCACAGGGCAGGAAAAACCGCTGTTGACTGATCTGTGTTCTTTGAAATATTTTCTTGTGCTAGGTAGGACCTGGGCTACTGGAAGTCAAAAGCCAACCAGCTGACTTTTTGCCTTGTGTGTCAGCCTTCTTTTGAGGTCTAGCCGCCTGACTTGGGAGAAGGGTGAGGGTTGCAGTAAATGCCAAGGAAAGAGGCATGATTCATATCACAAATAGTGTCCCCCACCTAGAGTCCACACTTCCTCAGTTTAAGCAGATAGCCCAGTGCTGTGGTGCTGCCAAGGAGCCCTGGTGGTGAAGTAGTTAAGTGCTGGTCTGCTAACCGAAAGGTCAGCAGTTCAAATCCACAAGGCTATCTTCAGGAGAAGACCTGGAGATCTGCTTCCTTAAAGACTACAGCCTAGGAAACCCTATGGGGCAGTTCTACTCTGTCCTGTAGGGGTCGCTATGAGTCGGAATCGACTTGACAGCAATGGGTTTGGGTGGTGCTGCTGGACAATTAGGTGCTTACGTCATGGGGTGCAGGGGAGTACTGGGGGAACCCGAATACCCGGGCTGGAATTCTTGTATTGCCCTTCTTCCCTGTGTGACCAGGGCAAGTGCCTTATCCCCTGGCTCCTGACCCATCTCGTGAGAACACCACACCACCCTTCTCCCAGCACTGTTGGTAAAAGAGAATAATGTCAGGAGAGTCAAATGCTGGGCAGCTGGGAAGGACCGCCATGGTTTCCGTCTGCACCAGTGTCTCTTCTTCTCACTATGTGCTCGCCCCACTCTATAGCTAGAGGGTTGGCAAGAGAGAGAGAGAATGTCTGTCCCTCTAGCCGCTTCCCTAGGAACCCGACTCGGCTTTGGAACAGCTCAGGGAGAAAGCCTCAGATTCCTCTCAGCAAGGCTGTGAATGAGCCCAAATTACACAAAAGAGACCGCGGAGAGATTGCGTTCAAGACAACGCTTTCCAAAAACAGACTCTCCCTACATGGAGCTAATACTTCTTGTTCTCTAAGGAAAACATACCCGCCCAAACGGCTTGACGAATGTTCTCAGCAACTTCCTGGAAGAGAGAAAAACACCCCCCACACCAGTCCTAACTCTTCTTAAGCCTCCCTTCTAAAGCCAGATTCCGAAGGTCTCCTGTTTTCCCAGGTAGCTCTCTGTTCTCTGATGGGCCTCACTCCAGTGGACAGCGCTGAACCTTTGTCTGGTCTCAATAGGGCCACACGCTTTTGGGAGAGTCAGTGAGGTCACTGTGGCTGAGCTTCACTTCCCCAAAGGAACTGTCCCAGCTGCTCAGTCCCTCTGTATTGATTCAAGGTGACACTATGGTTACAGAGTAGAACTGCTCCATAGGGTTTTTTGTTTTTTAAATTGTATTTACTTTGTTGCTGTTGAAAATTTACACAGCAAAACATATACCAATTCAACAATTTCCACATGTACAATTTAGTAACACTGATTACATTCTTGAACTGTGCAACCATTCTCACCCTCCTTTTCTGAGTTGTTCCTCCCCATTATGAACATAAACTCACCGCCCCTAAGTTTCCTCTCAAATCTTTTGAGTTGCTGTCGTCAATTTGATCCCCTATAGACAGATCTTGAAAGAGCACAATGCTCAAGGCAGACATTTTTTACTAGTTAAGCTAAGCTATTGTTTGGTTTTAAGAAGACTTCAGGGGACATTTTTGGTTTGAGGTTTTCTTGGCTATAATCTTTACGGAAGCAGATAGTCTTCTACTGCAGAACCGATGGGTACATTAGAACCACCACTAAAAAGGAGCACAAACTGCTTGCTCCACCCAGAGGCCTTCTACACTCTTAGTGGGATGTATTCTAAGGACAAGAAAAAAAATTCCGACTCATAGTGACCTATGGGACAGAGTAGAACTGCCCCAGAGGGTTTCCAAAGAACAGCTGGTGGATTCAAACTGCCAGCCTTTTGGTTAACAGCCAAGGTCTTAGCCACTGTGGCATCAGGGCTTCAAGGACGAGAAGAACGGCAAAAATCTTGGACTTTAATTTGGTGAGTTAGTTGTTGGTGGTGCATGTGGGGTAGGGATCGTGACACTATTTTGGGTGTCTTGGGGATAGAGCACATTACCAATTAGATTGCTGTTGGTGAGAACCACAGTGGTCCTGGTGAGAAGGGAAGCTCGAATACGAAATGGAGGACAGACCAGTATGCACACATGATTTTTAAAAACACAGAGCACATTAAGGGCCCTGGTCATTCCACTCCTCCCTGCATCCACACCCTCTGCTGCTTGACTTTGCCCGTCCTCCTACTGAAGAAGCTACCTAGCTTTTGACTTTGGTTGGGCCATGTGACTTGCTTTGGCCAATGGGATGTTAGTGGGCATGATGTGGCCGAAGGCTTCAAAAGTGCTGTGTGGTTGGTCTTGTCATTTGCGTCTCTGTCAACACCCCTCAGGAAGGAGGGTGAACAATTAAGTAAAATTGAAGGTGGCTGGCATGTACCACACTGTGGGATGAACCAGGCTCAGCAGGACATGAGAAGAGAGAGACTAACTGCTGGGAGTCAATGAGGGTCAACTGAACTCAAAGCTACCATTTGAGCTGGGCTGTAGAGGGGACAAAGGGAGGAAAGGTATTCCAAGCAGAGGGACCATCCTATGCAAAGGCACAGAGGTGACAGAGGTTCAGTGAGTGGCCCCAAACAGCCAGGGCCAAACTTGGGAGGATTATCTAAGGAAGGAAATATTCCACGGATGTAGACATTTCTCTACAACCCGTCACCACCACGTCTAGAATGAAAGAAATTCAGGGATTCAGTTGCCTTTGCTCTAGCAATGCGAAGTCTGGTTGTTCTTGCATTTGAATCAAGCCCCTCAATTATCATCGGGAAGCCGTGGTCCTGTCACTACACACTTCATGTTGGTCAGGATCTCATGAGTCCCCAAACCTCAGATTTTTTTTTTTAAGATACTGGAAGAGGGTTACAGCAAGAAAGCCCCCTCTGTCCTGGCTCCTTGCTGTTCCAGTGGCCATGACTGAAACAGGGAGGTCTACGGCCCGGCCCAAGGCTCCTGCAGGCACACGTGAGCACACGGAACCATCTCCTCTTCCCTGCCCAATGTCCCCAGAAGTTCTGACCTGGCTTCCAGAAACACGCTGCAGCGAGGTGCTGGTGTGTCTCAGCTTTTTTACTTCCTGAGCGTGACTAATCCAGTTTGTCCCTTCCCAGGCCGCGTACACAGAGTCATTCACATTCTCCTCTATACTGCAGGAGTGGCCTGCTGTGCAGCAAGAAATCCATGTTGATCAATGTTGGGCAGGCTGCATAAAAAAAAATAAATAAAATAAGGCAGGTAAATTACACACATATGAGTTAGGGATAACTATGATTAATCCCTCGGCCAGGCGGCGCCCCCAGTCCCAGCATGCCCTTGGGCACCTCGGAGGTAACGGGCTAAGGACAGCATCTGACTGCCGCCCAGTCATTCATTACCGTGATGTCCCCATCATTGAGTCTACTGATGAGATTATTGATCCCGGGGAGTAATTATATGAAATGCATCGTGGTAAGCGCGGGCCATTGTCTTTGTAAGTATTTATTGGCAAGGGATGTAAGCTTTTCATCGTTTTCGTTGAGCTTTACTTTTATGAATTGACGGCACCTTTTTTTTTTTTCAAACTAACAATTGTTACTTTCACTGGGAGGAAGGGCAGGGAAGAAGAGAGGAAAGAACAGCAAGGAGCAAAACCAAGGTGTAGGAAAGGCGTTGAAAAATAGGAAGCCTAGTGCCCAGTAGATGGCGCTGTAATCAAATTCTAAAACCTGTTACACCAGACAGGGAAGTGCTGGAGAAAGTGAGGGGAGTGGAAAGCTCGTTAGAATTAAAGGCACACAGCCTTCAATTAAAGAATTAAAGGCATTCGGCCATTTCCCTCACTTTAGACAGAGATTTTTATTATTATTATGAAAGCAAGGCTCCACTCTAGAAATTGCCGTCTGGGAGGGTTTTCGGCCTCTAGAGGAGTGGGCTGCCATAGCCCCTTTGTTCCCACCCATCACAGTCAAATGCAAGGAGATGGTGGTGGGTGATAGCAGCCCCCCAGATCCAAACACACATGCCCACTCCCCTCACCTGTTCCATGGAAATCCCAGGAAGATGGGCTGGGGGTGAGAGGACCCTTTCCATGCTGAATGTTGAAGTGACAACTAAAAATATATTTAATTCCACCCACATGGGAGCAAACAGAATTCATACCCATTTTCCCACATAGGGACATTTGTCTACGAAAAACCCCATGGAGTTTTGGAATAAATGACTGGATGGAGGAAGGTGGAAGACGGAAAGCCGAGGGTGCGAACCAGGGCTTCAAACTGGGTTGCTCCAGTTCAACCCCCTGCTGAGAATTTGCATTCCACCCCAGATATGCTGAATCAGAATCTACATTTTAACAAGATCCCCAGGTGATTCTTACCTATCTTGTTAAAATATAGATTCTGATTCAGTATATCTGGGTGAAATACAAATTCTCAGCAGGGGGTTGAACTGGAGCAAACCAGTTCAAAGCCCTGGTGCAAATGAATAGCCTCTTTGAACACCCATGGCCCTGTTGGTGTGCTCCAGAGCCTTTCCTGGCTTGTTTGAATCCAGCTATTCTTCAGAGAGGCTGAGGGTTCCTCAGGTAGAGGCAAGATATGATCTTGAAAATGCCTGGTCAGAGCCTTTTGTCTTCTGGGCAGCTGGTGGAAGGAGGGGTTAGCTCTATCCCGGGGAGAGAGGGTGAGATGAATGTTGGCCAGAGAAGTACAAGTATGATGGGGGTTAGCCTGTGGGTTTGCACACTCACTGTTAGTGCTCTGGGCCCAGGGCAAATTGGGGTCTCTTTGTACCTTGGAAACCACTGCTTTCCCAAGGGGGCCTGCCAGGCCTGTCCAGACCCTGGGAACATGAGCATTTTTCAAGTCTTTCTGACAGTATCTGAGTGGAATGCTGGAGGAGTGGTGGCTGAGTGGTAGAATTCTCACCTTCTATGCAGGAGACCTGGGTTCACTTCCCACCCAGTGCACCTCGTGTGCAGCCGTCGCCCATCTGTCAGTGGAGGCTTGCGTGTTGCTATGATGCTGAACAGGTTTCAGCAGAGCTTCCAGACTAAGATGGACGAGGAAGAAAGGTCTGGTGATCCACTTTCAAAAACCAGCCAACGGAAGCCCTATGGTCTCATCTCCAACCAATCATGGGGATGGTGCCAGACAGGGCAGCATTTTATTCCATTGTTCATGAAGTTGCCATGAGTTGGGGGCCAACTCCATAGCACTAAAAACAACAACAAAAGGTTAGTGATGGGCAGGGGCTTCATCAGGAGTGGAGGCTGGGTGAGGAGATGCCCGAACTGGGAATGTTTCCATGGAGAGGCAAGGGCTCCACCTGTCCTGGGACCACCTCTCTGTAGGTTGTTCAACTGACCCTGATCCCATCTAGGGGACAGAACTGGGGCAAGAAGAATAAGTGGGGTTGAGGAGAGCTTCATGGATGAGGTAAGCCTTGAGCTTGATCTTGAAGACCCAGTAGAATGTGACTGGGTAGAGAGGTGGAGAGAGGGGTCAGGAATGATGTTCCAGGCAGAGGTGGGGACAGAGCAGAGACAAGAATAGTGAGAATGGGGAGGAGTGTGGTCCTGCTCAAAGGTAGATGGAGGAGGATGAGCTCAGAGCTGTAACTCCATGGGACAGGGGCCCTGAGGGGGAAGGTTTGTGCTCTTCACACCCTGATCTTCATCTCTGCCCTGGGCCCAGGACACAAAGTCTCCAAGAACTTCGGCCAGGGTCGTCTCCTCTTGAGGGCCAGAGCTTGCCCCACCCTGTTGGCATCTCCATGCCAGCATCAACCAAAGAGGAACTAGGGCAGGGTTGGGCCCTTCAGGGACCTCTAGACTATAGGGAGCAAGAGCACAAAGAAACACCTCCATACTGCAACTACCAGTTCATGTGGAGGAACCAACCAAAGACAGACTCTGCAGGTATGTTTATCTGAGTCACTTAACCATCCTTAAAGCTTCTCGACAAAGCCATGAAAATTTCTCAGGAACCTCTTCTGCACCTAGGAGACCTGCTAGTGCTGGTGGGACCCTGGAATTAAAGGGACACCAGGCTGACTCCGAGCTTCAGGGGTCTGCTGGGTCCTTCTCTGCTGAGATGCAGCATTAGGCAGTATCTCCTCACCTGGCTTGGCCCAACCCAGCACATGGAAGGGCAGAGGTATGAATCGCAAAGGCCGGGCACCACAGCAACCAGCCAGGTGAAAGGGTGGGAGGGAGACGAGCAGGGAGGGAGGGCCTGGGGGACAGGCTCCTGGCAGCACCACCCCAGGAGACACCTCAACCCCCTGTGGTTTTCGCTCTCCAGAATCCAACGTTTGGTGTAGCAGTTCATTTCCATCAAGTAAATATTTAGACTCTTGCCTAAATGTTTTGGCATTTATAGATTCAAAGAAAATTGCAGCAAAGTCAGAAAACTTTTTCATAAATCACAGTCCCTTGTGTAACACTTCTCATGTTCCCGGACTATTGAGCCACAGATACGTTACCTTGGGCTACAGAATTTCATTTAATCCACAGTGGGTTCCTACTAATAAGGGATTTCAGCAGGCTGATACTTTCAAAAGTATGAAAGTCAGTTCGAAGCATACTACATTTGCACCGTGAGGGGGAAGTTGCCAGAAATCATAATTATGCCTGGTAGTTTTTACCCAAGACTGTGTTCCTAATACTCATGTATTATTAATCTACCACTTAGACACTGTGCCCAGAGTAACTCTCTAATGATTACTGCAACCACGTGCTTGTTTTTATTTACATCTTCCTTTTTTTTTTTTGAGGCACTCAGAGACCCTGTGCTACGGCCTCCGGCAGTGCAGTACAGAGGATATAGGTTCATTCTCAGCCATTCACAAATAGGCTGGTCCCTTCATCATTCTGAGCATCAGTCCTAAGTTTCTAAGACTGCAGGTCCACTGAAGACCCACTCTGTGTCCCGTACAGGGACATTCCATAAACACCTCTTAAATGAATGCATGAATGAATGAATGAAGAGGAAATGGCTTGTAAACTGTAAAGTGCATTACAAGTAGGAAGAGATGATGAACCACTTATTAAATGTCACAATCTAGTATGCTACAAAGCTTCCTAAGCAATGATCTAGTGTTGCCTGGACCTATCTATTCACATGACAGCTCTTTACTTGCAATTACTCTGGGAATGGGGCAGTGAATACAAAGACACAGTCCCCAACCTCGTGGAACATGGCCTGGCAGGAAACCGGAACAGAAAACGAGTTACTACTCAGATAAGCATTTAATTCTAAGTATGATAGATGCCATGAAAGCACAATATATGATCCTTGAGAGCCAACATGGGAACTGCCCAGGCTCAGAGGTCAGGAGTCCTGGAAAGAGAGTGATGCTGAAGCTGAGACCTGGGGGAGGAGCAGCTAGCCGTTGGTGAGATGAGGGCAGGGTGAGAGGGAAGGTTCCAGAACCGTGAGGAAAGACAGAAAATCAGTCCCAGAAATGGGAGGGGACGAGTGGCAACTTGAGGAAGTTCTATTCTGGCATTTGGTGGGGAGCTTGCCACCCAGAATTGGGCTTTTGTAGATGAAGGCAGTGGAGGAAGACCACAGCCCTTGGACAGAGATGAGGGAAGGCCCTGGGTTGTCAGCGGCTCCCTGCGTACCCCAGGCACACCAACCGCCACTCCCTCTGCACTGCAAGGATGAAGCCAAAAGCTACCTTTCCCAGAATCCCTTTGTGTGGCTCTGGGTTTGGGTCAGCCAATGAGTGATGCTTGTACAAGATTTGGACGCAGAAATGAGAGCAAAACCATTATCATTCTCCAAAATTGGCTGCACACAGACATACAGACAGAAATCAAGTTCACACTTTGAAGGCAGATCATTCGCTTTGCAGCTGCAGGCGAGTGAGGCTGGCAGAGGCGGAGCCCGCTGAGGTTACAGTTTCCAGTGCAGACAATGTGACTCACCTGCCAGGCAGCTGCTCCCCAGCCCTCCCAACTGCTGTGCAAGCCTCTAACCCCCTGGATGAAACCCCTTTTCTACTTGGAATACCTGGTGTGCCCTCTTAACCTAGAGTCCCCTGTCCTGGGAGGAAACAGACCTGGAAAAGCGGTTCACACCAAAGTGGTAAGATCTGATAACAGACTGTTACTGCCCCTCCCAGGATATCTCCATCTTAGAAGTCACTGCTTGGAGGGAACCGCAGATAACCAAGACAGGTCTTCAGGCAAACATCACAAAAGTCACCCCATGTCGGCAAATGCAACTGTAAGTGCAGGTGGCATAAATACATTTGGTGACCCTCTAGAAAGCCGGTCAACCGCTGCAGGACAACCATCTCAGCCACAAAGAGGGAAGAGAGAAGGTTCAAGCCAGTTAATTCTTCTCACTTTGCTTTGAAGCCAAAGTGGGTGCTTCAAAAATGAGGACAGAGAATGTTCACGTCTTTGCTAGTTGCAATGGGTGGGAGAGGGATTGTAGTTCTCTTCCGTGCCACTTAAATGTCCCGCCTATCTCTCCTGCCCAGACATCAGACTTCTTCACCTCGTGGACTCTACCAGGATGGTAGGAGCATGGGAGGGGTGGGTAACATGGAGGGGGAGAGAGGGTGCATCACTGCCAAACCAGATTGAATCACAGTTGTTCCAAAACCATAGCCCTAGAGGCCAAATAAGGCCTTCCTTAATTTTCTACAGAGCCCTAGTGGCACAGTGGTTCAGAACTACCGCTGCTAACCTAAAGGTTGGTGGTTCCGATCCACCAGCTGCTCCTTGGAAACCCTATAGGGCAGTTCTACTCTGTTCTATAGTGTCACTATGAGTCAGAATCAACGTGAAGGCAATGGGTTTAATTCTCTACAGCATCTCTGTCCATTCATTTCCGAATCTTGAAAGCAAGCAAATTTCGAGAATGCGTGCAAGACCGAAAAAAACCCAGGTTTCTTTTCCAAGATCTCACAGGTTAAATTCTGGGAAAATACTTCTCTCTTTCGAAGAATTGTCATCTTCCTTCTATCCGGTAACAAAAATTCTGTAAACCACCGTGTCCTTGGCAGCTAGGAAGCTCAAAGCCACACGGAATGCATAGGAACAGCCGCTCTGTTGGTGTTTGTGGTTAACAGACTCTCCTGCTTCCCCTTCTTCTTTGTGAATTTGACTTCCTAGCTTTGGGTCTAAAATCCTTATTGCACACATGACTCGTATACAAATTAATGTCACTTTATCATTTCCATCACTCATATCGTTTATAAGAAGAGGTTGGTTACACAAATACAGAAACAAACCCATAAACACCGGGAAGCAAAGGGGATAAAGGGAGAGGGAACAAGAGACTAGATGAACAGAATCGCACAGATCCGGCTTAGCATAAGGGGAAAACAAGCGGAAATGTTCATACCCCTTAGATAGCCAGCCGAGGCCAACAGTGATTCTGGGGCTCTCATTTCCAGTAGGCACCATTTGAGAAATGTCCCGTTCTGCAACATGGGAAAATGGGAAATTATAGAGCCTATCTAACAAATAAAAAAAAAAATGAAGTAACAACATGAAGGTAGATTTACTGTTATTTATAATTTACCATTTTTACCTTGTTTTCAATTGTCTCTCGTCCTCTTCATTTGAGGAGTCCATTACATTTTATTATGCTAAACCCTATCTTCCGTCACATAAATTACAGTGAAAGATCTTAATATTAAAGCCTCTTAGCTCTGAGACCATATTTCAAGCTTTGTTCAAACCAGACGTTAATGCTGGAATTGAACACAGGACACTTTGTCATCATTACCTACGATCTCAAAAGTATAATACAATTTTTGCTATATATGGCACAAAAATGCCTCTTGCTATAACACTGAATTATGGAGATATATTGATTTCTGCCGTCTTTTGACAAAACAATAAAACTAAACCTGTTAGCTCCTAAACAGATACCCAGACATCAACCCAGCCATGATAGCAACAGTCATGAAGATAAAGGTTGCATTTACCCCGGTTAAAATAGGAAACTACTCAAACCCGTGTCCTTCCTGGAAGTTCCTGCTGCTCCCACTTTTGCCATCCTTTTCTCTTCTTGGGGTCAGAATAGGAGAGTAATGAGGCAGATAGTTTTGCTGCTGGTTGGCTCAGATGGGAATCCGAAATCAACCCCTCACTTACTAGTTGGGCACTAATGTAACCTCTTGAAGATCTGGTCTCCTCATAATGTCATGTGATGTCAACAAGGGAATGTGGAGCAGATTAAATGAGCTAATTCATAGAGATGCTTCTAACTACTGCACCGATTACTCTCGGGTCCAGTATGCAGTCGGCGCTCAATAAATGGCGGCTGTCAAAATTATTCCTGAGAGCACGTTGCACAGACAGCGTAGGCCCTTTGCCCGCACTCTGATAAGACAAATTAGAAGACCCAACCACCTTCTCCACCTGCCTTTGTCACCAACTTCCTTTGTCATCTTGGGCGATCATGTTTGTTTACGAAATCTCCATTTCCTCATCTAGAACACGGGGATAATCACGCTGCCCAGCCAACCTCAGAGGCTGTTTGGGGATAAAACGTGTTAAGAGACGTGACAGTGCTTTGCAAAGGGAAAATGCTGCTGCGCATAAGGGATTATTACCACAAATCAGTCTTACGGTTTGAAACTGTAAGCTGCCTCCAAGTACAATGTCATTCCAAATCAGGCATTTGGCCAGCACAATAAGAGAACTTCACAAGGAATAAATCAACGTGTCCTTTTCCCCCCAGTAATGATGGTGATAATAGCCCCCACGACCATACAACTAACTTTTTCCCCCTACTAGTAATAAGAATAATGGGGCCACCACAACAACTCACATTTATTAAGCTTCTACTATGAGCCATGCACTATTTTCTCATAAAATGGCTGTTCTATTTTATCATCTCAACTGTCTAGTGATGTAGGTACTACCATTATCTGTACTTTCCAGATAAGGAAACTGAGGCCCAGAAAGGTTAAGCAACTTGCCCAAGATGTCATGGCTGCTGAATGCAAGGCCAAGATTAGGACTCAGATCTCCTGACCCCAAGTCTGGGGCTCTCTCCACCACGTTCTCAGGATCCTTCAAGGAGGTTCATGGCCAGGTGACTGCAGAACAACTCTGAGTCGCTGGGTGAGTTTTCAGTCATCATAAAATACTATCACTGAGCCCTAAATCTACCCAGACCCAGTCGTCTCAACAGCTGCTCTGAACCAAGGGTTTGTTCACCAGTGAATCCACAGATCCACACAGGAATGGCCAAGCAGCAGGAGCCTATGGAAAACGTGGCTCCCAGGAGAACGGATGCCACCTGGGCACGATTCCTGGTTATGAGGTATGTTGGGCAAACAGAAGGATCACAGGCAGGAAGACTGGGATCTTAGCTTCACTGTAGCCTGGCAGAGTAATCCTTCTCTGATTCCTTCTCTGGAAAGTGGGAAACTGTAACAAACATAAATATCAGTAATTCCTCCCTGACCCAGTTGTACACTGCAGTGAGATTGTGGGTAGGAGAAGGCTTGCCTTTCACTCTTTCACTGGCGTCTTTTATAAACATGAGTTCTTTGTCTTAATATAGTCCAGTGTGTCCATGTTTCCCTTTTTGACGAGTGCTTTTGTTTTTTTTTTTTTTTGTCCTGTTTAAGGATCTCTGCCAGTCCCTAGACCCCCGCCTCTTGTCACGGCCTCACCCCGCTGCTCTCTGCCATGTATCTAACGCTCCTGCAACTCACAACATTTCTTTCCTCAAATGCCACCAGGCCTCCATGGCTCTGTGCCTGGGCACATGCCAACCTCTCTGCTCTGAGTGCTCATCTACCCCTCAGCTGGCTGAAAAGCCTTCTTTCATCCTTCCAGGACCAGTTTAAAAGCAGCCACTTTGGGGTGACTTCCCTCACTGGGCCCCATTCACTGTCTCCTCTCTCAGCCTCTGCTGTGGCAGGCTCCTCTTCCATGGTACAATCGTCCCTTCACATGTCTGACCTGTCACTCCAGTGACGCTTCTCTAACACAGCGCCCACAGCTGGCTTTCCTTGCGTGTCCATGTCTTACATAAATCCTGGGATATAGGAGGGGCCCGTAGATTTACTTAAGTGAGTCATGCAGGGATAAGGTATTGTTATGGTTGTTATTTTATTCCAAATTTTAGGTAATATAAGGAGTCCTGGTGGTACAGTGGTTAAGCACTCGGCTGCCAACTGAAAGGTCAGTGATTTGAACCCACCAGCTTCTCTGTGGGAGAAAAGACCTGGCAATCTACTTCCATAAAGATTGTTGATATTGTTGTTAGGTGCCCTTGAGTCAGTTCTGACTCATAGTGACCCCTATGTACAACAAAACAAAATGCTGTCTGGTCCTGTGCCATCTTCATAATCATTATGCTTCAGTCCATTGTTGCAGCCACTTTGTCAGTCCATTTCATTGATTACAGTCTTGGAAACCCTATGAAGCAGTTCTACTCTGTCCTAGAGGGTAGCTATGAGTAGGGATTGACCTGACAGCAACGGGTTTGGTTTTTTAGGTAGTATTTCTTTTTTTTTTTTTTGATTTCTTTTTTTTATATCCTAAGGGTTAAGGTCAGGGGTTTTGGAACCAGAAAGACCTAGGTTTGAATTCCAGTTCAGCCACTTGCTAGCAGTGTGACCCTGGGCAAGTCACTCAATGTCTGTGATTCTCAGTTTCCTCATCTGTGAAATGGAGGTAATAATAGTGACTGACCTCATGGGACTGTTGTGAGGATGACATGAGACAGTGGATGTAAGATGCTTAGCCCTGTGTCAAACACATAGCCAGCACTCAATAAAAACTGAGTATTATTATTCCTTATACCCCAGAACAGATTATAGAGCTGTGGTCTTCCTTTGGATGCCAAGAGTGTCCAGACAGGGTCAAGCAGGAGAAAACATTTGCACATCTTCAGATAAAGCCTTGAAGATGAGCAGAACTGCCACAACCCCAGCTCCCAGCTGGTTCCGGATGAACAAAGGGGCTGGAGTAACCAGGAAAGTAACCAGGAAAGCTACAATTCTCACACCCGAGTCAGGCACATCACCTATGGTGGTACCAGGAAAGCAAATTGGGTTTATGTTGCAAATAGAAAATGATGACACTAATTATCTTACATTGTGGTGGCCCGGGATAGTTCCCAGAGCACTTTGCTATCCATTATCTTGTTTGATCACACTATGAAAGAGAAGAGACTGCCATCTCGGAGTTCACGGCTGTATTCTAGATTTGAGATCACCTCCCTCCCTGTTGTGGTCTTTTTTTGTTTGTTTGTTTCCATGAAAAAGAAATACAGCCCCATCAGTGTTATTTGCTTAGAGGAAGGCCTTCCCAAGCTGCAGTGCGAAGGGATATCTGCATCTGGATCTGGGGCGGGTGGCCCCATACTTGGGGAGAAACATCACTTGGAAGTCATGATGGTGTTCCTGGACTTTACAAGCTGGAATGGGGTCACCAATGTTGGAAGTTTTCCTCCCTCCCTTGGGGCTGGCTCTGCTCCTCCACCTGTGCGCTCCTATGATTCAGATGGTTTCACCTCCTCCAAGTTTCAAGGGGGTCTCCCCACCCCCGCTGCCACTATGAGTACAGCTCCTGAATTACTGGGATGAGAGGCAGAGCTGGGGTATGACCACAACTGAACATCAACACATCAGCATAACCTGGCACAAAACCATTTCCCAGCCACGTGTATGAAGTATGCTCCTGACAGCAGCAGATGGAATGTCCCCATCTTGGGTTTCGTTTTGGCAGATGGGCGTGTCCTTCTTTATGAGGACAGTGTTTTTTTTAACAAAATGAAAAAAAAAAATTTTTTTTAATATATACCCTTTTCCTATTACAACTGAAAAGAAGGGTCCTGTGTCCTTCTCCTGATGAAAGTACAAATACTGCACTGTAGAGGTGGAATGGTTTGGCTCCCACTTGGTAGAATTCCCTTGGGTAAATCTCACCCAGAGCTGCAGTGGCCATGCTCCTCTGATGGGCTAGTTTGCAAAAAAAGCTCCAAGGAATAATGTGGGCCTTTTAATTTCAAATGCTGCAGCTATTCAGAGGGAGTACTTGACCAGTTGTATTCAAGGACTGCTTCGGGGAGGGTATCCGCAGCCACATCACTCGTGGTGTCCCATTTTGTGGGCAGTCTAGGAAATTTGGACCTTTTCCTCGGTGGGGGAACAAAACATTCATAAACATATGAAGCACTTCCCTGTCGCCCCCACCCCCCAACATCTCTTAAGAAGGGCACCATATTTTTCATACAGAAGATTTTTAAATAATAGGCATTTTCTTTCTTTATTTTCTCTTGTTCTCTCTCTCTCTTATTTTCAGCTCTCCACATGGCCTCTGAGAACAGCTCTTCCGGAAACATCTCCAGCAGGGGCTCTCAGCCTTGATGGAGCCTGCCTGCTCCTATTACCTTTAGCATGCTAAATGGTGCTGTTTCATTTTGTTCATTTATAGGGCTACTCTTTTATCTGAGGCATGTTTATTAACTGGTAGCTGTTAATTATATAAGAAGATAATTTCATGTAAATGTTGGATTTAAAAGCAGCTATCTAGCATGCTTACTGTTCAACAAGAAGGCTTTGGGATTTGTTTTTTGTTGTTCCTATGTGAGTAAAGCAATTAATTGATTCGGTTGATTGAATGAAAAATGCATCGTAATTGCTCTACCTCATCAAGCAGCTACTAGAATTATTTAATGCTGGCAGAGGGACAACAGCCTCTATGATACACCATCTCTGTTTATTGCCCTAATAAGGCACTGGAGCTGGGGCCCTTGGCTAACAAAGGGGTACTCAGATGGGGTCCTGGTGGTCCTTTCTCTGAGAGCAGAGAGAGAGAACAGTCTCTGTGACTTGGACTATTCAGGCCAAAAAAAAAAAAAGGAAAGAGGAAAAAAAAAATCCCCCTTTGTCTCAGTTATCCAGATAATTGCATACCCACTCCTTCGGTTTGATTTCGCTATCCTTCAGAGCCCAGACTGTTGGAACTGAAGTGCTTTCTGGCCTCTGTGCTTTGTATCTGCCCAGAGATAGGGCTTCTTTCATGAAGACATGATGTTCTCCACTGAGGAGAAAGACATGGGTGGATCCCAGGAAACCAGGTGTGTCTTCTGAGAGGTTTCCAAGAAGTGGCTTATGAAAGATTGAGGGTAGGGATGAGGAGGGTCTTGCCTGGACACATCCACCCATCCAAAGACCTCATACCCCTTTGCCCAACAAGGGTATCTGGCATATCCCAGAGAATCAGGCTAAAAGGGACTGAACAAAACCACAGGCTAAGGTCAAGGCAGACCATGGTCTAAGTCCTGGGTCCAGGCACATTCAGGGATTGACCCTGACCCTCCTCAGCACAGAGCCACATCTGACACTGGGAGCCAGTCCCAACCTGCTCTGGAAGAAAACTTCCTATAGAGAGCACCTACTATGTGTCAGACGTGTGCGATGCACTTGATTTAAATTGTCTTACATACACAGATTTGCAAAGAAGTTCTATTATCCCCATTTGCAGAAGCAAAAACTGAGGCTCAAAAAGGTTAGATGGCTTGCCAATCAATACATTGTTAGGAAGCAGCAGAGCTAAAATTGGATCCCAGCTCTCCCTGCACCAAAGCTCAAGCCCTTTCCATGCAGTGCCCAGTACAGCATCAGGAATATGGAAAGGGCACTTCACTGTTAGTTGTTATTGTTGAAGTTGTGTATTGTTGCCTTGTTGCAGTGCTTGACATTGTATTTCTATGGTGCCAACTGCTTCCATTTAACCAAAAGGAGCCACAATTTCAGTAAGATGTGTGTCTCCAACCATAAGTTCCTCATAGTCTACATAGGACTTCAGATATGTGGTGGACCCCCAGGGCTGCCCTCATCTTTTTTTCCTTTTGTAAAATGCACTCAAGTCAACTGATTCAGACTCACTTCACAAGAGGGAAGGAGAATCACGGTCAACAGCCCAAAGGTGATTCCTATGAGGCAGAGGTCAGACATGACTCCACCCTCCAACCGTTTTACCAATTCTGACACCAGCCATCCCTTCCACGGCACTTTCTACTTCTCTGCTTCATTCGATAATTCATTGCAATGGCCACACAGAAATCACAGACAATACGCGCAATTGTGGGGCTTATTAGGGAAGTAACAGGTTACAATTCAGGATCAGAAATGATTCAGGATATAGTTCTTTACTCAGGACAGCTTCTCAGCTGTGCCTGCAGGTGTGCTTCTCTCTGGCCCTTGGCCTCTCGGCTCCATGACCCCTCAGTCTCTATTCCGTTTGAGCAAGTGTTACAAAGCTCTTTAGCTCCACCAATAAGTGCCCAGAGAGGCACCCTACTCCACCAGCAACCTTCCTTCCTGAAGGCCCTCAGCTTTCTCACTCCGTGGGCCGGGAAGTCACCATATCCTGTCTCGTGCCGGTTTCCTGGTTCTGTTGCCTCTGCTGCTGCCATTTTTCTACCATCATTTCTCTGCCACTCCTTCTCACCATCTCCTGCTGTCTCCGGTATTACAGCTCGCTCTCTGTTTCCTGGGTCTAGGAGTGTCCCAGCGCAGGGATCCCGAGTCCAAAAGACACGCTCCACTCCCATCTCTTCTTCTTGGTGGTAATAAGGTCCCCCTCTGCTCTAGACTGGCTCTCTCTTAAGCCTGGCAGGATGGCAAAACTGACCAATCCCCTCATTACAATTCCATACACCTTATGTACATAGTCCCACCCCTACAAGGGTGCCATGAAACTTATTTGTATTATTAGCAAGCTGTCCAATCTCCTGGATGGGCCACAAGCACCTTACTCATGCTAGGTAAGGTAGAGGTTCAGTGAAAAAAGAGGAAGACCCTCAACCAGGTGGATTGACACACTGGCTGCAACAATGGACTAAAACATAGCAAAAATCGTGAGGATGGTGCAGGACTGGGCAGTGTTTCATTCTGTTGTACACAGGGTCGCTATGAGTCAAAATCGACTCAATGGCACCTAACAACAACAACCCAGTCATTTGGCAGGAGTTACAAAGATTATGGCTGGAGGACCATATTAAGTAATTCACTGCACCACAAAGACCCACTCCCAACAGCAGTTGGAGAAGGAATCGGGGCCACCAAACTGGTGGGTCCTCAACTCTAATGACCTTTCTGGCCTCTATAGCTAGAAATCCCACAGAAACATCCAAAAACAAGTCAAGGGATGGCACCAATGAACACAAACATGCATACATACATGGAGCTCTGCTGGCACAATGGTTAAGCACTCAGCTGCTAACCAAAAGATCTCAGTGGTTCAAACCCACCAAGTGGCTCTGTGGGAGAAAAGACCTGGTAATCTGCTCCCATAAAGTTTACAGCCTAGGAAACCCTATGGGGCAGTTCTTCTCTGTCACACAGGGTCACTATGAGTCAGAATTGACTCAACAGCACACAACAACATGCATACATATAAATACGTGCATACAAGTATTACACAAAGGAATATTGACCCAAAAATTAAAACAAAGGAGAAAAACACTGTGTTGTGCACACTGGACTTTACCCAATTTGAAGAGTAATGCACCATCAGAAGGTGATATCTGCTGATTTCTCACATCCAGGAGAATAAAACGGCAAAGCCATTCCACCGCTTTGTCGTAACTCGTTCCACCACACCAAACAACAACAACAAAAATAATTCAAATTTTAGGAAGGCCTTAATTTTTTTCCCAGCTGCCATTATGAATTATTTCGTGTTTCTAAAATCAGAGGGCACTGCAATGACTGTGGTAATGACCTTCTAGATGAACGTCCATCACAGTTGAAGACATTTGGCCAACTGGGTGTTGTAATAATGGCCATACGTCACCTAGGCCCTACTCTCCTGGGGACCACTACAATGCTTGCTAGAATTAGACGAAAATGCTCTGGTGCAATCCCTGTTAGACCTGGCCAATGTTTTATAGTCATTGCCAGAGACACACACCGCCTTTGCTCTGAGACGAGGGCTTTGCCAGCAGGGGCCCTCCTGGTTGAGCTGGAATGTCTGTTTCCCCGCCGTACATCTGTAGAAGAGGAGGTGTGAAGGCAAAGGAAGAGCAGCTGCCAGATCCCCAGTCCCCACGTCCAGCAGTAGCTGTGTTATCTCAATGTCTCAGTCTTCCCCACTAATGCAGTGGCTTGAACTATACCAATACTGTGCAATGTTAATAAATTTTAAAGTTTTCATGATTAAATGTTTTGAGGAATGCTGCATTCTCTACTCTCCTCTTAAAGATTCACAAGTTCCTTACCAATGTGTCATGGATTGAATTGTATTGTGTCAACTTAGGTAGGCCATGATTCCCAGTATTGTGTGATTGTCCACCATTTTGTCATCTGATGTGATTTTCCTATGTGTTGTGAATCCTACCTCTATGATATTAATGAGGCTGGATTAGCAGCATTATGTTAATGAGGCAGAACTCAATCTACAAGATTAGGTTGTATCTTAAACCAATCTCTTCTGAGATAGAAAAGAGAGAAGCGAGCAGAGAGACATGGGGATCACATACCACCAAGAAACAAGAGCCAGGAGAATAGCGTGCCCTTTGGACCCAGGGTCCCTGTACTGGCAAGCTCTTGGACCAGGGGAAAATTGATGACAAGGACCTTCCTCCAGAGCTGACAGAGACAGAAAGCCTTCCCCCAGAGCTGAAACCCTGAATTCGGACTTCCAGCCTACTAGATTGTGAGAGAATAAACTTCTCTTTGTTAAAGCCATCTGCTTGTGGTATTCCTGTTATAGCAGCCTTAGATAACTAAGACACATTGGAAAGGCTCTGAGAAGTCCTACAATAAAGAAGTCTATTAAATAGCTTCACTTAATCTGCCACTTCCCACTTCCATGCCCACTGAACACTTTTCAAGGAATGTCTTTGAAGTCTTGCAGGGCTACTGCAACCCACTGTTCACATTATGGGACATGCTGAACTGGATGACAGATTGTGTCCTTTCCGAAAACGATGCTCTGGAGTCTCGGGAACACCCTCATGTGTACAGTCTGAAGGTGTCTTATAATGATGCTCAACTAGAGGCATTTTCCACTGCTGTAGAGATTTCTCTCCTGGTATTCGTCAGAACTCCTTTAATTTCAAATGGCCACAACCCACCTTAAGCCAACTTGTGCAAATAAAGGAAATTTACTAGGGCATGAGGAATTCCAGGTAGCCCCAACTTAAAGGTGAGCTAAAGAATCAGGTAGTCAATACAGGGAAGGTCAGCACAACTGGACTAAACCAAAGCAAAGAAGTTTCCTAAATAAACTGAAGGCTTCAAAGGTCAGCAAAGCAGGGGCAGGAGTTTGGGGACCATGGTTTCAAGGGACATCTAAGTCAATAGGCATAATAAAATCTATTAAGAAAACATTCTGCATCCCACTTTGAAGAGTGGCGTCTGGGGTCTTAAACGCTAGCAAGCGGCCAACAAAGATGCATTAATGAGTCTCAACCCACCTGGATCAAAGAAGAATGAAGAACACCAAGGACACAAGGTAATAATGAGCCCAAGAAACAGAAAGGGCTACATGAACCAGCGACTACATCATCCTGAGACCAGAAGAACTAGATGGTGCCTGGCCACAACTGATGACTGCCCTGACAGGGAACACAACAGAGAACCCCTGAGGGAGCAGGAGAACAGTGGGATGCAGACCCCAAATTCTCATAAAAAGACCAGGCTTAATGGTCTGACTGAGACCAGAAGGACCCCAGTGGTCATGGCCCCCAGACCTTCTGTTGGCCCACGACAGGAACCATTTCCGAAGCCAATTCATCAGACATGGATTGGACTGGACAATGGGTTGGAGAGGGATGCTGGTGAGGCGTGAGCTACTTGGATCAGGTGGACACTTGAGACTATGTTGGCATGTCCTGCCTAGAGGGGAGATGAGAGGGTGGAGGCTGTTAGAAGTTGGGAAAATGGACACGAAAAGAGAGAGTAGAAGGCGGGAGCAGGCTGTCTCATGGGGAGCGGGGAGAGTAATTGGGAATATGTAACAAGGTGTATATAAGTTTTTACGTGAGAGACTGACTCGATTTGTAAACTTTCACTTAAAGCACAATAAAAACTATTAAAAAAAAAAAGAAGAAGAATCAGGTAGTCCCCAACCTACAATATACTCGAGTTACAAAAAACCACACTTAATGGCTGTCTGCTTTTGGTTTTTTGTGTATCTTATCATTAGAAATATGTACTACATACACTGTTGCAGTGTATAATTTGCTGATACTATCATTCTCAGATATTCACTTGCAGATGTTCAATGTTACGATTTACTGTTCAAAGCACTGCCCTATAGCAGGATATGGCCTGGTCTACAATGAAGTCAGTGTCAGTGTCAGGAATAGTAACTGATAGAAAGTTGGTCAATGTTCAACTCTAACGACATATGACAATTGAACTGCAAATGTGCCTGATCGCTGTTACGACTCCAACTTCATTGTTACCTCACTGATGCCGACTCCATTGAAGACCAGACCTACGGTGGGATCTTATTCAGCATTCCATACCATCAGAAACATCAGTTGTTAATTTGAAGCAGCCGAGTTGTTCGAGTTTCTCACGCTGTTAACGCCTGCACTGCTTATACCCCCAGTAATATGTCTAGCAAAAGAAGTCATGGCACTGTGTAAGTTCTAATCCAAAAAAGAAGGTGAGGAAGGCTCTAGACATGGATATGAAGATGAAGATTATTAAGGCCTATGATAATGGAAAGAAGTCAGTGAAATATATGTATGTATGTATGTAATATATCTGTGTAATGGATTGAATTGTACCCCCAAAAAATGTGTGTCAACTTGGATAAGCCATGTGTGGCTGTCCTCCATTTTGTGATTTTCCTATGTGTTATAAATCATAATCTCTGCCTGTGGTTAAAAGGATTAGGGCGGGATGTAACACTTTTGCTCAGTTCACTTCCCTGATCCAGTGTAAAAGGAGTTTCCCTGGGGTGTGGCCTGCACCACCTTTTATCTCTCAAGAGATAAAAACAAAGGAAAAGCGACCGGAGCGGGGAACCTCATACCATCAAGAAAGCAACGCAGGGAGCAGAGTGCGTCCTTTGGACCTGAGGTTCCTGGGCTGAGATGCTCCCAGACCAAGGCAAGACTGATGACAAGGACCTTCCTCCAGGGCTGACAGAAAGCCTTTGCCTGGACCCAGCGCCCTGAATTCAGACTTCTAACCTACTAGACTGTGAGAGAATAAACTTATCTTTGTTAAAGCCATCCAGTTGTAGTATATTTTCTGTAATAGCAACGCCAGATGACTAAGACAATCTGTAAGGTTATATGTCATGCTTCCAACCCCTAAAGACAAATAAAGATCAGATATATAAAGATACTGATTAAAAAAAAAAAAAAGGCAACAATAATGAAAACTAAAAAAAAAAAAAGAGGTATTCTACACAGCTTCAAACACGTTTCTTCCAGTTCTATCCCTTGTTGAGAATCTGCATTTCTAACAAGTTCCTGGGAAGTTGTACATAAGAATCACCTGGGGATGTTGTTAAAATGTAGATTCTGGTTTAGTATACCTGGGGTTGAAATGCAAATTCTCAGTAGGGACCTAGTTAGAAATGCAAATTCTCAGCAGGAGTTCAAACTAGAATGAACCAGTTCAAAGCCTGGGTATTCTACTTATGTCAGAACTGGCTTACGAAGAAGTCATCAGAACACAACCCCGTGGTAAGTCGGGGACTACCTGTACCTCGAGGACTGGAACTGCACCCCAGCACTCCCAGGATTGGTTTGGGATGAAGGTATGCAGGATCTGTCTCACTCTTTGTCTTTCTCTCTACCTCAGCCTCTGTCTCTCTGCATCCTCACCCATTCAACCACCCACCTGGCCTTTCCCTTTGCCTCTGCTTCTCCGTATATCCCTTCACTCTCTTGCTACAGATATGCCTAACCAACATGGTGGATGGGGAAGCTAGCCCAGCAGAGAGAGAGAGGGAGTTTCTTCCTTCCAACTTCCTTATATCAGCCATGGGGCAGGACCCATGGGGCCACTCCAAACTTGAGTCACATGTCCACCCCTGGGATTCACCTCCACGTCAGAAGGGTGCATTACCATGACTGGACAGCTTGAGTCACATACTTCCCTCTGTGGCCAGAAGGGGGCAGCACACTGGGACTGGTGGTTCCAACAGGACTGCATGGGCTGGAGAAGGGGCTCCCAAAGGAAAGACAGGGCTGTTGCTCCAAAAGGAGGGAGAAGGGAAAGGTCATCAGGTACACAAAAATGAAAGCCACCCCAGACCACCTCCCCTCTGTTTAGCAACGAAGCCGTTGTGGTGTATTACCTCTTCCATATATTTTAGCCTTTATTCAAACTAGACTTCACGAGTCTTGAATTTGCACAAATTAGGCCACATAAAGGTTTCTGTTCTTAAAATGTTAAAGATGCCTATTGGTTTGCTTCCCTATCTAACAAATCCTCACATAAAAGGGAAAGTTCGACTGTAGCACAGATTAAACAGGGCACTCTGAGCAGCAGCTATTAGCCCAAACGAACAGGTCCTTCTTTGGATGTTTCCGTTGGTGCCTGTTTTGTCGTGGAACAGGGAGGATTTATGATTGAATTAGTCATTTACTGACACATCACAGGACCCTGGAAATCACCAAGGTTGCTTCTGTCAGTGCACAAGATGGTTCAGTAGTCAATTACTGCCTTTCTTGGGCTTTTGTCCATGCCATGCCAAAACAGCTAGTCTAGAAGTGAAAAATCAGGTTCATCAAACAAAAGCACTGTCTCACAAGTGCCAGTCTAGTGGGATCAAGGGTTTTCCAGCCCGGCCACTGGTTGCTTTGGCGCCATGGTCTCGGGAGCCACCACGCTTGTAAAGGAAAGATGTGGATATTCACGAGACACTTAGGGGAAAATTGGACACCAACATTAATGCGAATGAGGGAAATACAATCTACTCATGCTTAATTTCTCATCATTCTCGGAAATAAAATGGACTCAGTGACACCCATCAGCCTGGTAGGTCATTTACTGCCCAAAGTTGGAGGCCATTCCAAGAATGGAGTTATTACCATGAAGTAGGTATATGGGGGGCACTGGGTGACAAAGAACATACATCAAATAACGTCCCTGATTGGACAGAGTATGTGGACCGAGGAAAGGTGTGTCTTATGAGTAAAAACTAGTGCACTTGCAGAGCTGCGGTACATGTAGACAGGGAGTCACCTGGTCCAGGTCTCCAGGAGAAGTGATGTTTTGGCTGGACTTGAAGGATTCCAAGAGTTATGCAGGGGAAGGTGGTTGGGCTCAGAGGAGAGAGGAACAGCCTGGGCAAGCCCTCAAAACTGGTGCACCATTAATGAGCCATAACTAAGGGAGCCTAAATATGCAGGGACAGTTGAGTCACTGCTGCTTGGAAAGGGGTCAAGAACAGCAAGGGCCTCCTCACTCCTGCCCTCGAGGGCCCCGACAGCACAGGCCCAGTCCTCACTGCAATGCCTGCAGGGAAGATGCAGCAACCACAGCCTTAAACTAACCCCTTCCCTCAACCCCTTATAGGCTGACCAGATTCTCCAATTCTCTCTGTATGACCACTGAAGTAGGTCTGACTTCTTTGGATTCTTGCCCAATTCCAGGGGGAAGACAGAACTCCAGGGAAACAGTATACTGACAGTTAATATGGCGGCCTGTGTTCATGACCATCTTAATTGGAAAAACCAATTATTTGTACTTGTGGTGAAGTTTGCAGTGCAGTGAATTATTTAATACGGCCCTTCTAGCCATAGTCTTTGTGACTTCCACAGAATAATTGGGTAGCTGCTTGTGACCCACCAAGGTGATTGGACAATTGCTGCTAATGCAAATAAGGTGCGTGGAACTCTTATGAGGGTCAGACCATGCAAATAAGGTGTATGGAATCCTAACAAGGGGATTGGTCAGTTTTGCCATTGCGCTAGGCTTAAAGGGAGACATGGAGAGAGGAAAGAGCTATAGCATGAAAGACAATAAAAGACGGTGGTGCGACAGTAGCCAGGGCAATAGCAGCTGGAGGCGGCTACAGTGGGCCTTGCTGATCCACAGAGCGAGAGAGTTAAGTGCCTTTGGGCAGGAGGCTTGCTGGCAGAGTGAGGTGCCTCCAGGCACCTATCAGCAGAACTAAAAGAGTTTTGTAACACTTAACCAAGCAGGGTAGAGGCTAGGCTAAGGGCCAAGGGCCAAGGGCTGAGCCTGTCTAAGGGGGCCAAAAGGAGCCTGTCCTCTGGGGGCCAAGAGAAGCCTGTCTTCAGGGGGCCGAGAAAGCTGTCCTGCACTGAAGAAGGAAGACTTTGCCTACATGTTTCCTGATCCCGACCTCGAGTTGCAGATTGTTGATCTTGATCCCAAGTTGTAGCCTGTTGATCCTGATCCCAAGTTGCACACTGTTCCTTCCCTAATAAACCCCATAACTGCGGCTATGGCGTGTGAGTTCTGTGTAGCCATTGCAACAAATGATCAAACCCAACAGAGAAGTAGAGAGTGCCGTGGGAGGGATGGCTGGTGTCAGAATTGGTAAAAAGGTTGGAGGGTGGAGGTATGTTTGGCCTCCACCTCACAGGAATCATCAGCTTTGAACTGATGCTAATCTTGATTCTCTCTCCTCCCCCTTGTGAAGTTAGAGGGGGTCCAACACTGTGCCATCATTTTTACAAAGTAGGACATAACAGTTATACTTTTAAACCTCTGTATATAATAAGGCCTTCTGTACTTTTGATCTGCCTGGGATAACCCATTTGACTAGACTGAGTTGTCATAATTTCAGCTGCCAATTTTTTTCTTAAGTACCATTTTCATTAGTGTGTGATCCCTTATCATCAGAAAATGTGGGCTGGCCATTCAGTATGCACTATTCAGAAATACTGAAATTATTCCTGTCCTCTTCCTGCCCTTCACATTCAACTTCCCTGGTTCCAAAGATCTGAGAATCCAGGCCTGGAGTCATGCTCACAGGCCTGAGTGGTGCTCAGGATGGAAATAGTGACCTTGTACACCTGTGCCAGCACTCATCCCATCTGGTACTCATTGCTTGCTCTCTCGCCTGCCTCCCTACCACCTGGGAGCCCTTTGGATACAGGAACTCCCACACAGGGCCTGGTACTCAGTAGATGCTCAAAAATACTCATGCGAAATGAATGAATGGATGAACGTGGCTCAAAGGACAGACTGGTCAGTGCGGTTGCTTGGGCTTCTCCCCTACACACATAGGCCAACGTAGGCCTTAATGTAATGCGATGGCATCCTTGCTGGAGGCAGGAGGCTTTCATTGCCATGGAAACAGGCCCGCCTTTTTTTTTTTTTTTTTGTAGGTAAGACCCAGGCAGGGAGACACTTGTTTTCCTTCTTGCTCGGAAGATGCCACCCTGACGTGGACATCGTTTCTGGCCTTGCTGCTCAGATCATCTGGGGAGCAACAGCTCTTCACCTCTGTGTCAGTGGCCATTGATTATAAATCGCCACCAAGGTTGATGTCTGGTCACTGAGGAAGCTAAACTGTTACTCCACCAAAATGGCGCCATCACTTATGACAGCCACAGAGAGAATCTAATTTTAGAAAATGAGTTTTCTAAAGCCATTCATTTAAGCAGTATGCATTGTAATTACCCAGGCAGGGATTTTCACAACTGAGGCGTAACTAACTATATTATTAAATAATTAGCATACAGTTGGGGGGTTCTATTTTACATACTTAAGAGAGGCACGGTATGTTAGGGGCTCCAGAATGTTAATCGTGTGTTCTACCACTCAGCGAGTAGAAGGGATGGCCTTGTGTCAAGTGTTGGCAGTTTTCTGTTTTCACACCTCCAGCCCTAATTACCCCTTAATTGAAAATTTCCTCAAGATGTTACTGCAGAGATTTCCAAACTTTCTGCTACAGGTTGAGGCAAAAAGGCATCCAATGTTCAGAGACGGACTGGCGATCAGTTCTTCTGTGAGTAGGCTTTTCTCAGAGGTCTAGGGAAGGCATGAATACTCAAAAGATGTCAGGAACATTCCAGAAGGTACAAATAACCAGGTTCAGAGAGCCTGGGAAAAGGCATGTTCACCTTAAAACCTTCACTCCAGAAAAAAGAGACAGATGTTTCCACAAGGATTGGGCTGAGGAGAAGAAATCACTATCCTTCAATTAGTTCCCTAACTGCACCATATTCCTTCCTGTCTCCAGGCCTTCCCACATTCTGTTTCCTGTGCCTGAAACTTTCTCCACCTGTGCTCCCCACCGCCACCTCACCCCCTCACTGCACGCTTCTCCTTCAGATCTCAGCTCAAATGTCACTTCCTCAAGGAAGCCTGCCTAGACCCTACCACCACCACCAAGACCTACTATCACAGCACTCTACACTTCTCCCCCTTGCCCTTACGATAAGGTGCAAGAGAGTATTTAGTTACGCGATGACCTTTCATTAATGTCTGCCTCCCCTGTAAAACACAAGCACCGTGAAGGAGTGAACCGTTGTGTTTCTGCTCATTGTTATACCTCCAGTGCCTAAAGTTCACCACACATAGAAGACGCTCAATATCTGCTGAGTAAAACAGGTGTAGGAGGCAAACTGAGCCAGGCTGGACTGAATGGGTTGACTGCACATTGACCAATTCTCTCTCTTGCTTTATTGCGTGCTTTATGATTTTCTTGCTCTCTCAGAAAGTAGCTGCGCCCTCTAAATGGCTGGGTGTGTGATGAGTCAAAGACAATCTACAGGAGAGGCATGTGGGAAGAAAGGGGGGAACGTGCTGGGGCCCAAAGCCCCCACCCCACAGCAAGTGTGAAATGAATGGTGGAAGTGACCGAAGGCAGCTTCTGTTGAACGATAGGTTAAGACTTCAACGCATAGCCACCCAGGGCCTCTTACTCCCAAAATTCTCCTTATGCCCCTGTGTGAATTCACAAGACAGATCGTTTCTGAGCTTTACTGCACACCTGCCCTGTCCTGGCCCTAGGAATACAGCACTTGAGTAAGCCAGACCCAAAAGTCCTGTCCTCATGGAGTTTGCAATCAAGGGAGGAGAGAGGCTATAAAGGAGCTGGTAAACATAGAGCATGCCAGAGGTGATAGCATCATGGAGGAAAACAAAGCAGAGAAGGAGGATAGGCAGGATGCTATTTGAGCAGGTGGTCGGGAAGCCCTCTCAGGGAAGCTGACATTCGAGCAAAGAATGGAGACAAGCGGAGGAGCAAGCATTCCAGGCAGTGAGAACCGCAAGGACAACGGGAACAATGTCCTCCTTACCTTGCGTATATTCAGTGACATTTAAACAACAGAGAGTAATACCCTCCTGGTACCATGATGCTGCTGGGCACAGTTATGGCTTGTATTTCCAGCCAGTTCATAAGGCGAGGCCAAAAGGGTGGGCTGCCCATACCCAACAAAAGTGGTATCCCAGAGTCGATTTACTCTGCAGGCATCCAGGCATTTCCCAACTGGCTGCTAAATAAAGGAGGTCCTTCCAAAGGTGGACAGAGGAGGAGATAAGGGAACTGCAGGCTTCCTCAGCCACAGTTGCTCAACATTACAAAGGGAAGCTTCCAAACCCAAGAAATGCGTTGCTAAAAGACCTCTTAAGCAGGGGCAAAAGACACACAGCAAACACTTTCAAAACACCTAGAAGTACCTGGGTAGACATACAAACGCTTGACATCAGCCCAGACTAAGGCAGCTGCAGAGCCTTAGGGCAACTGCTGAGTCGCTCACTAAGCCCTCCCCGCTCCATCAGTCAGCCTGCCAGGCTCCTGAGCTTTCTACCTGGGCTCAGGAATAAGCCATTCCTCCGTGGGACAGAACGATTTGAGCCTTAAACACTAGCTTCTGTCATAAAGCATCAGATCAGCAGTACTGTCAGCCACAAATGTCCACCTCGCCTGCGCTTTTCAAATCCGTGAATCTTAAACTCACAAAGCTCATGTTCTAAGATGGCTGCCTCCACCAATCCTGACTTGGCTTGGCTGAGGTCCACCCATGGCTGCCGAAGAAGTCCAGTCTCTGAGAAGAATGCCCTGGCCCCCTGCTTACTGAGAAGCAGAGCAGGCAGTGTAAGACAGTGTGTTCTCCTGCCTCCCTGCTCTCCGCTCTGTTGTTATTGGCCATCAAGTCGGCTCTGACTAGCGGCAACCATATGTATAACAGAACAAAATGTTGAGCTGTCTTGTACCATTTTCATCGTTGTTATGTTTGAACCTGTTTCTGTGGCCAGCGCATCAGTCCATCTCATTTGAGAGTTTCCCTCATTTTTGCTGACGCTCTACTTTACCTACCATGATGTCCTTTTCTAGCAATTGGTCTTTCCCGATATCGGGTCTAAAGTAAGCAAGCCAAAGTCTTGACATCCTTGCTTCTAAGGAACGTTCTGGCTGTGTTTCTTCTAAGACTGATTTGTTTGTTCTCCTGGCAGTCCACGGTATAGTTAGTATACTTCCCCAACACCACAATTCGAATGCATCAGTTCTATCCTATCACCTCCTGCCCTCTGCCACCAGATCAGGCCTTCCTGTGATCCTCGGGCTCCTCTTCATGGCACCAGCGCCCTCTCACCTGTCGATAGACCAAGGGTCCTGGACATACTACAAGGAGGTCAAGGCGGCCACAGTCAAGGCACTCTCTAGGGCCACAGCCTCAGCACTGAGGTGCTCACCTGCTGGTCAGCCTTGGGTTTCCTGGCTCCCTGTCTCCAGGCCCACTGCTTACTCTGTCCTGGAAGATCTTCTTGACTCTTGTGTCTGTGTGCAGACTTCCTGGTCAGCAGGGCTGGCCCGAGCTTTACCTCAGAACTGAGACTCTGGACCCAATCCTATCTAACAGCCCCGCCTAGGAGTCTTCAGCTACATGTGCAAAAGCACGCCCACCTTGTGTTCCCACACACATCCTCTTGCACTCTCCCATGGCCCACGGGCCTTCCAGGGCACCTTCCTCTCTGCCTCTGCCCTCTCTTGCTGCTTCTCTGTCCTCCACTGCACACAGTTGTTACCAAGGAGTAAAAATCAAAACAACAACTATGGCAAAACCCCAAAGTTCAGAGAAGGGTGTCACTCATGTTGCGTTTCAATATATTTATTTTTGAAAACATTTTAAGGTTCATATAGAAATTAATTTAATTTTCCATTGGCCTTCTGAGAATATATAACATGAAGGTTTTCATCCTACGAAGGACGTGTTTACACTCAACCATATTGGGAAAACAATCATATACGTTTGCATTGTTAACTGGCTTAACATAATTTTGCAAAATAGCAATCTTTCAGTAAAAAGGTAGTCAACAACTATTGGCCATATTCAGAATTGCCCAGAGACTTCCAGCCTCAGCCAAAAAAAAAAAGCCAAACCCACTGCCATCCAGTAGATTCCAACTCATAGCCACCCTGTAGGACAGAGTAGGACTGCCCCACAGGGCTTCCAAGGCTATAAATCTTTACAGCAGACTACCACATCTTTCTCCTGAGGAGTGGCTGCTGGATTCAAACCGCTGACCTTTTGGTTAGCAGCCAAGTGCTTTAGCCACTGTGTCCCCAAGGGCTGCCTGCAGCCTCAGCAGTGTCACTAAATTACGCTTCTTGACTGCCATGCTCACCTTGCAACACCTGGCTCACAGGTTGTACTAACAGTGGTGGCCGTGGGAAGTATTGCCAAAGCCGTTAGCCAAAAGTTCCTCTGACTCACACTGGTCCTCAAGTTTAAGATTTTTTTTTTTATTATTTTGTACCTTGAAGACAAATAGAGACAAATCTTTCCAAACCAGAAGGTAGCTGCTAAAAAAAAATGTCCTAATTAACCTATTTTGAGGCCAAAAGGTGGATCACATCTGGAAAGCCTCAACACACTAAGTGCTCAACCAGTTGTGGTGAAGATGAGTATGACTAGGCTTAGGACAACTCTTGACTACTGATGACAACAATAATAATTCAAGCGCTAATCCCTAGAGAGGGAGGAGGTTGTTGATGTGTCTACGTGGATGACACCTGGCATTGTTCATCTACCCACGCGATGGGCTGGCTGTGCCGGGAGTGGGGTCCACTGCGCAGGAAGCATCAAAGCTGCTGTATGGTCTGTAGGGGAAGCTTTTGAATTCAACTGGCTGCCTGGGCTCAACTCAGGAAGCATGGATTTGATGGGCACAGAGATGCTCAACTTTTCTAGAATTCCAGAGCGTGGGAGAGAGCTCGAGTGCAGATGTGTACATTGACCTAACACTTCACTGTTCCCAAAGAACTTTCATGGTTACAACTTCATTTGAGCCTCGTTCAGAACCATCCCCAGCATCAGCAAGGCACATCGTCATTGTCAAGCCCATCCTACCCTTGGGAGACCTGAGTCCCCGGGAAGTGAAGGGACTTGCTCGCTAGTGGGAGGTGGGATTCAAACTCAAGGCCCCACGTTCTATTCACTATGCAGCGTAGAAATTGGCTGCTTTTACAGCGGGCTATTCTTGCTATTTGGAGAACGTTCTTTATAGGTTGGGGATCAGATAATCAGTTGAAACGGTGGAAATAATGACGCAGTTGTGTTGTAGCCACTCAGAAAGCTGCGAGAGGCCCACCTTCTTCTAGCAGCCAGTTAGGGATGAGTACCCAGGAAAACTGGAGTTCCAAGAAGTGAAGTGGAGACCACAGCCTCTGGTGAGAGAACAGGGCCACTCTAGTCAGCAGCTTCGGCAACGGCCCAAGTGGCATGTTTGGTCAGTGCAAGCTAAGGGAAGGCCTAGAAACCTTTACACGAGCAGTATTCCTCAAGAGCCTCCCTGTGCTCAGCAGCATGGCAGACACTGGGGACACCCGAGGCTCTCCCCCTCCAGGGACGTGGGCGATGGGTGTGATCAGAACAAGGGTGGAGGAAGCACCGTGTCCCACAGCAGCCAAACGAGGTAGCCACATGGCCACAACTACCACCGACAATATTGAAAAAACAGCTAATGCTTAGACCTATGAGGTGCATGCTATGATTGTGCCCATTTTACAGATGAAGGGACGTCTCCCTGAGGAGCCGGGATTCAAATCCAAACAGTCTGCCTCCAGGGATGGTATTTTTAAGCCAGTAAGTCAGTTCCCGGCATTACCGTAGCTCACAGTCCAAAAATGGCTTAGGAGACAGCTCAGGAGATAAGAGCATGGACTCTTTCCACAGTCACCCTGCTCCTAAAGTCTGAAGGCTATTTGAAGCTGCTCTTGAAGCTCAAGGCTCTGGAGTCAACCTTCCTCCTGAGTGGCCTGGCACTGTTTCTACAACAGGCACAGATCCCCCACTTGGGTCCCCATTAGCCCTCCCCCAACACAGAAAGGAAGAGAAGGGTGCAAGGCTCCCCACAGCCCCCCTGGAGTGTTGGCAGCCCCCGACTTCACCTTCTCGGATCTCCCTGAGAGGCACTTCTCAGCCCCAGGCTCCTGTCTCTCTCCCCCAGCTCTTCCACGTCACATCATCCATCTCAAGGTACAGAGCTCCTCGGCGGTATGTTTCCAAACCAGCAGTGCACAGCTTGCCTGTAGCCCCTGCTCCCCACATGTTATTCTTTGCCTTTATCTTGTTAGCATAATGTGAAGCTTCATTAACCCTCCAGATGAATCATTTAGTAACTGGAGCTAATGAATTTAATTTTCTACTTTCTATTTTTTATAATAAAACAAAGTCATATTTTACCAGCAGGTCAAGGAAGGCTCCACGTTGCTGTTTTGAGTCAATGTTAGGCCAAGAGAACAAAATGGCCGACAGGGACCAAGCTTCTTCCCTCTCGTGGATCTGGCCGCCATTTTGGGAGTTGCTCAGGCACCAAATCCTATTGGATCATTTTTCCAGTTCTACAGAGAATGAAACTAAGGGCCCTAACTGGAATTTGTTTTTCTTTTTACTATAAAACATTACCATGATAGCAGCAATTCTAATAGGTTATAGTAAAGGACAGGAATAGTTTATAGAAAATAGCATTTCAAGTTATCAAGGAAACTTCACGGTGTCAATAAGATGCGGGACCATACAAAATCAGTTTGTCTTGGAGACATTTTGTCCCATGTCCCCTCCTTCAAGTGGCCTGGATTGATAATATCCACCTCCCTTCTCACTACCCGGTTACTAAAAAACATGAAACCCAAGGAAGGACCAGTACTTGATGTATCATCCTTGGGAGGAAGGCTAATTAGAGAGGGATCAGCCCACCTCCCTGCATAGCTGAAATGCATCCGTTGAAGCCTTCTTGTGACTTGACTACCTGCCTCGTCTCTGATTAACAGGGCCTGGCTGCAAATTTATATGCAGTTAATTTATTGGGAATTTTATTAGGTGTATAAAAGGGAAGCAGGAATGACTCGCCTTTCGTTGCTTGAGATACATTTCATCTATGACTCAGAGCAGATTCTTTGCAGATTAAGCTTGTTAATTTTCCTCACCGCCAACATTCTTCTCGGCATTGCTGAAGCTAAAGCCATGGGCTCTTGTCTGAAATGGACGGGATGAAAAGGGCTAGGGGCCCCCTGGACAACAGTTACATTAACCACTTTGTCCTTTTAATTCATCTAATTACATGCAAGAAGAAAGCCGTCCTCGCCTTAGCAGGCTCCGTTCCTTGCCAGGGCGCAGGGCTGCAGGGCCATTGCTTTCGGCTTTTTGTTGTCTTATTAGGGGTGCTTTTGTTCAGAGAGATGGTTAAAGCTATTTTCAGCAGCTACCGAGATGAAGCAGTTTCAATAAGCACACAATGTGCTTGTTTAAATTACCTTTCAAAATGCTCAAAACCATTAAGGGGGAGGCGCTGCAAATATAAGTTGGATTTTTTGTTATAATGTTTTACCCTAATAACAGCTTTTATTTTATTATAATCCATTAGTTGACAATATTATTCTATAGATTATTAGGCAGCAATTTTGTTATTTTATCACACTTTCAGCACTCACTCACCGGGCCAGAATCCACAAATCTCAGTATAATATGCTTTCAATTTTGTTAAAATCTCTCTTTAACTGGTTTGGCTGCGGAACATCTTGGCAAATGTGTTTTTAATTTCATCCTAATTAACTTGACAGTTGACAGAACTAGATGGTGGCATGATGGTGTCCCCTTTTCCAGGGTCCCTGTGGCTCCATTTCTGGGGTCCATTCTTTCTCGCTGTGGTCCTAACAGGCAAGATGTCAGGGCTAACATCCAAGAAAAGGGTCTTTCGTCTCTTTCAAAAGTACACGCAATTTTTAAAAAATCAATTTAAAAAAACCCTGACTTTCCTCTTCATCTGTAAAAAGGAGGTCAGTGACTATGTGGGGTTAGACAGGGGGGCTAAAAACAAAATAAAGACAAAGCAAATGGGAAGTGAGAGATTCCGCTGCCTATATAGGAAGCCAGCTCTTTCCCAAAGGAGAGGCCACACTCCTTCTATTTCACATGAATTTAGTGAGGAAATTCAGTTGCCATTTAGTCAATTCCAACTCATGGCGACCCCATGTGTGTTTGAGTAGAACTGCTCTCTGTAGGGTTTTCAATGGCTGGTTTTCTAGAGGTAGATTGCCAGGCCTTTCTTCCGAGGCACCTCTGAGTGGACTCGAACCTCCAACGTGTTAGCAACCACGCACTTAACTATTTGCATCACTCAGGGACTCCACTTAGTATAGCAACAGCCTTAAATTCTCTGCATTTTGGGGGTCAGTCCTGGGAATAGCAGCATTAAGAGAACTTACTCTTGCTCTTTGGACAATACCAAATTCTCTTCCTTTCTGGGGAATTCTGCTTTGGCAGCTGCCCCCAAAGCGCCATCTTCATCTTCCCCTCCAGAATGCTGCCCCATTTCAGACTCCAGGCCTCTGCCTGCCTCAAAGCAGAGTGTGGTCCTTGGCCACAGAGCAACAACTAACTTATTTATTTCTGAAGAAGCAATGCTTTCCTGATAAGGCAGTGATGTGAATCTCTGTTAAACAAATCCAGTCTTTCCTAAAACCACCAGGTGCCGCAGAGTTGATTTCCACTACAGCGACCCATGTGTATCAGAACAGAGCTGTGCTCCATAGGATTTTTCAATGGTTGATTTTCAGAAGTAGATCTCCAGGCCTTTCTTCCAAGCACCTCTAGGAAGACTTGAACCTCCAACCTTTCCATTAGCAGCCAAGCACATAAACCATTTGTACCAAGGACTCCATACAACCTTCCTTATATAAACACAGATGGGCTCCAGCAGACTGCATGGAAACCTTTAGATGCCTGGAGACCAGGTTCTTGTATGAGTACTCACAATCTGCAGGGATTTGGGGGCTCCAGCTTCTCCTATCAGTTGTCTTCATCTCCCCACCATTCTCAGATGTTGTGAGCCTTGCCCAGGACTAGAAATTCCCTGATCCCACCTTCATGCCCCTCATCATGCTTCCATTGAACTATTAAGAATGTCAGTCCTGAGTCCCGGACAGAACAGGAGAAAAACATGGAATAAAATTCAAATTCACACACAAAAAAGACCAGACTTACTGGTGTGACAGAGACTAGAGGAACCCCTGAGCCTACGATCCCTGGACATTCTTCTAACTCAGAAGTGAAGCCCCTCCCAAAGTTCACCCTTCAGTCAAAGATTAGATAGGTCCATAAAACAAACAATAACACTCATGAGGAACGTGCTTCTTTGTTCAATCATATATTTGAGATCAAACGGGCAACACCTGCCCAAAAGCAACGACACGAAGGCAGGAAGGGATAGGAAAAATGGACGGATGGAATAGGGGAATGCCGGGCAGGAAAGGGGAGAATGTTGACAACTCATGGGGACTGCAACCAACGTATAAATTGTGTATAAATTGTTGAATGAGAAATGAATTTGCTCTGTAAACTTTTACCTAAGGCACAATTCAAAAAAAAAAAAAGTCAGTCCTAGCAGGGCCCTCAGAGATGATTCACTACAACATCGGCCTTGCATTAATGACAAAAAACCCACAGCTCAAAGGGATTTGGGACTCGCCCCAGATACCAGCTAGAGAGGAGCAGTATGAGACCCACACCAGTCTCCCCATGCCCAATCTACGCTCTTGCCCAAAACTTTCTTCTAGGTTCTGTCAAATTAATCAACGCAGTCTTTTTTTCTAGTCTCTATGTCCGAATTTTGAATTTTCCTTTTTATTTAAAGGAGGGTGTCACTACACAATTTTTTGGCACAGACCATTAGACTAAAGCAAAGCATCTGGAGCGTGTATCTCAAGGAGGTACTATGTTTTTAACCCCATGCGAACAAAACATAAATGCCTAGGCCAGTGGTTCTCAACCGCAAGTGATTTTGTTCCCCAGGGGACATCTGCCGATGTCTGGAGACATTCTTGGTTGTCACAACTTGGAGAGGGTGCTACAGACATCTAGTGGGTAGAGCAGGGGTGCTGTTCAACATCCTACAATCCGCAGGACAGCCCCCTCCTCCACAATCGAGAATGATCCAGCCCCGAACGTCACCACTGCTGAGGTGGCCAAACACTGCCCTAACCTTACCCTCAGGAAGCTTACATCCTGCTCAGGTAGAAGAGAGGATGACTGAAGTACAGGGAAAATGGGCTGGCCAAGTCACCAATGCCCCGGGGACCGTGACAAAGCAGGACTCAACCTGACGTGACTCGGACATTGATCCTTCTTTTTTGGCTGCCTGGAGAGCATTTGCTTTTTTACCCACGTTCCCTGATTTAACTTTAATAACTGCTCCAATTCCCCTTGACCTAGGTTTCCCTCTTCTATTCAGTGGAACCAGTAATGAGATAACCGATGTAAAGCACCTACTTGGCGCCTAGCACACAGTAGGCAGTCAATAAATGGTGACGTGATGATGCAGCAAATGACAGCGACAAGGCCGAGGGCGAGGAGAATGTGGGTCTCATGTGCCGTGTGTTTTTTCTCAGAACGTCAGTGGTATGTCTGCTCCAGTACTTTCAGATCTCACCCAATTGCCTCACATGGGAAGACGTTCAGACCAGGGAGAACTCATGGGGAGAAGTGGTGGAGGGGCGTGGGAAGAGAAGAAGGATGAGGATGTGCGTGCCAGCTCTCCACTCCCCATTTCCCCACAACCCAAAAAGGCACCAGTCAAGTTCTGATCAGGACCAACTCATGGGCAAGGAACAATTTCTTTGTCCAGCTTCCTGGGTCCATCTTGTATCCCTGAGCAATGATTCTGGTCAAACAACTCAGAGCTATTTAAGAAACACAAGAGCAGTGATGATTCAGTGGTAGAATTCTAGCCTCCCATGCCAGAGACTGGAGTTCAAGTCCCACCACCCGTCCACCAGTGGAGGCTTGCATGTTGCTATGATGTTGAACGGGTTTCAGCAGAGCTTTCAGACTAAGACAGACTAGGAAGAAAGGCCTGGCAATCTACTTCTGAAAATCAGCCAGTGAAAACCCTATGGATCACAACAGTCTGATCTGCAACTGATCACAGGGACCAGGCAGGATCAGGCAGCATTCAGTTCAGTTGTGCATGGGGTCTTCACGAGTCGGGGCCCTATTCAAAGGCAGCTAACCACAACAGGAAACACAAGCTCATGCTTCCTTACCAGGTCCCAGGAGCTGAACCCTGTTGTTCAGTGCAGAAAACCACCAGCAACATCTCGAGCCGTACTTTCTGATCAGAATATAAATTTATCCCACCAAATATCTGTTGGACTATAAAGTGCTTGGTTCTCAACTCCCTTCCCCTTCATTTTATTTACACTACATTCATGTGCTCATTGTGGAGCAGGGGTGTATGTGCGAGAATAATCTCAGAAAGACGCCCCTTAATAAAAAGTTCCTTTCTCCAAATAATCGCCCAAGAGAAATTACACAGTTATCCCAATGTTTCGGCTCCAAAACCGCTCTTGGGCTTGGGAACATCTGTCAAGAATATATATTTCCAGGGCTCCAAATTGCCCAGATTGTAACATGCAGCTCAGTTAAGCCGCTAGAGTTTAACGAACACACTGCTCCTTATGGAAACACCACTCGAATTAAAGGGATTTTTATTTCTTCTCCAAATGCATTTCATCTCTTTTTGAATGGTGAGGCAGTTGTGGGTGTTTCTCACCCCTGCCTCTGGCACAAGGGGGAGCTTTTCACACAATCACCTTCGAGGACATCGGCCTTTTGAGACCCTCTCCTTCAGGCCTCCATTTTCCCAGGCCAAAATTAAGTTTTGCAGGGATTGTAGCCTGCGTGTGTTTGACCATTGAGCACCATGTGTGGCCATTAGAAATAAAAGAAAAATCAATAGGGTTTCATTAAAACAGCAGGCAATCAGGGCCCAGCCCTGGCTTAATTACAGTTTCAGTAGCATTTGCTTTAATTGGAAAGAATAAAAGAAGTGAAGTGGAGTGAATGAAGAAATTAGCATATCTGTCACTGTTGTCACAGCATACCCGTGGCCTTAAAACACTGTTCACGCTCTCCTATCTCTGAAGCTGGGCCAAACCCTGCAAAAAATATGGAACGGCAATTAGCAAGTCCTCACGGAACCTTTGTGAAATTCTAATTAAGGTCTTTTATAATCTTCTGGAAGCTTTTTTAAAAAAAATCTGCTAGCTATCTGGACAATGAATAGCTGGACAATGAATGAATAGCTATGCTGGACAATGAATAAGGAAGACCAAAGAAGAATAGATGCCTTTGAATTATGGTGTTGGTGAAGAATATTGAATATACCATGGACTGCCAGAAGAACGAAGGAAATCTTTCTTGGAAGAAGTACAGCCAGAATGCTCCTTAGAAGCAAGGATAGCGAGACTTCATCTCACATACTTTGGACATGTTGTCAGGAGGGATCAGTCCCTGGAGAAGGATATCATGCTTGGTAAAGTAGAGGGTCAATGAAAAAGAGGAAGGCCCTCAAGGAGATGGATTGACACAGTGGCTGCAATAGGTTCAAACATAGCAACGATTGTGAGGATGGTGCTGGCCCAGGCAGTGTTTCATTCTGTTGTACACAGGGTTGCTATGAGTCAGAACCGACTTACGGCACCTAACAACAGCATGCTAGATACACTTTGCAACGTGTCCATTAATTATGCCAGCTTGGTAAGATGAGGGCAAGGAGAACTGCCATCACCTTGTGCTGTATAGTTAAGGTGGTTCTGAGAGCTGACTTTGGCAGCCCAGTGAAGCTGCAAAGAACCTGGTTCCTGCTTAGATGGTGGGCCCCATGGGCTGCTTCTGCCAACTGGAATTCTTTCTGCTAACTGGACTTTCCAACAGTCGCAGACACAGGAAATACCAGAGCTGTGAGGGCATTTACACATTGACTAGTCCAATCCCCTCATTTTGCAGATGGGGAAACTGAGGCCTAGACTAACCCATTGAACCCATTGCCATTGTGTCAATTCCAACTCATAGTGACCCTATAGCGCAGAGTAGAACTGCCCCCTAGGGTTCCCAAGGCTATAATCTTTACGGAAGTAGACTGCCACACCTTTCTCCAGTGGAGTGGCTGGTGGATTCAAACTGCTGACCTTTCGGTTAGCAGCTGAGCACTAGGGCTCCGATTGGCTAATAATAAGAGCTTTCATTCCTTGAGAGCATATTTGTGACAGTTCATCTTATATTCTCACACAGAGACTCCATTATCCCCAACTGATAGATTGAAAGACTGAGGCACAAAGCGGTTATTTGCCTGCGGTCAAATAAGCCAGGAATTATGTGTTTTAAACTCAAGTTTGGGGGGTCATCATGAGTCGGAATCAACTCGACGGCAATGGGTTTGGTTTAGTTTTGGTTTTGTCCCAAAGGGCGTCTTTCGCCAGGTGATGCGGGCCTCCCAAGCCCACAGACACATCCAGGTATAAACAGACAGAGGGCCTATGCACCCCACACTGCGAGTCCCTCCTCTTCTCAGCAAACACCATGCCTGGGAAGGCCCAGGCAGCCTTGCCGCTGTGGTCCCAGGCCCAGACCAGGTGCTTCCTCCAAGCCGCTAAGGACAAGTGTGCTCTTTTGTGACGAGTCTCCTAACAGCAGCCCATTGTGCGGGTGAGGAGATGGTACCATCCCGCCAGGGTGCGGGGCTGCCTCCGAGGTCAGGGGGAAGACTCCCGAGGTCAGCCGAGAGACTTCCATGCAGAAAATTACAGGGAGGACACGACTCATTGTCCCTGCACGGAGTGGTCATCTGGCTTCTCACCAGAGCGTGGCGGGACACGGTCCTGGGTCAATTCTCAGGGCCAGCTCGCCCTGCAGGTGGGAGGCTGTGAGCGGGAATCGGCTCTGGGCCTGGCACAGTGCATTCCAACAGCGGTGGGCGCGTGCTGGGCACAAAGCACTTTATCCCTTGAACCCTCACTTCCTGGGGATGCGGCCGAGAGATTACTTGACACCAATGCAGTATCAGAACCACCCAGACAGAGGGGCGGCCGACTGCAGGGCGGCCTAGTTTGGGTGGATACCTGGAAATGGCTCTCTGGCTCCTCTGACCTCCCAGCAGCAGGCATGTGCTGGGGTGGTTTTGAACACATGCTCCTGGCTAGGCGGTGGGCATGTCACTGCCTCCAAAGACAAAAACAATTGTGGGAGGTCCAACTGGTATCATCCCATTTCCCCAAAATGATAAAAAGGCTGTCCCCACCCCCCCAGGCCTAGTGGAACCCCCAATCCTACGGGCAGTGATCCTGGCAGCGGGCATCCTGGTGAAGGCCGTGGGGGACCCGGGTCCTGCTGGCCACAGAGACCCCTAGAGGCCCCACAGGCTGCTAAGGGAGACCAGAAGCCCACTCTCATGTGAGGCCAGCGGGCGTGGAGGGAGGGAGTGAACACTTCCAGGGTGACTGCAGCACCCCTGTGCACAAGCCCTTTATCCCCTGCATCAACGGGACTCTTCTTGATGGGTGAGAAGGGCTGGCTCCGCCCCACAGGGCCTTGACAGCAAGGCCTCCGCTGCTCTGGGCTCAGGGACCCCCTCTGTAGAATGCATCCACCCCCAGCATGCCGTCCTCAGTGTCTGTGACTCGAGGCACGTAATGGTCCTATCACCTCACTGACTACGGCTCAGACTGAAATTCACTCCAAGCCCCGGAAGGACGAAATAGGATCCCAGGAGCAGTGAGGGGACACTCAGAATTAGGGACTATGCTGGCAAAGGCCAGCCTCTCCAGCCCCACCAGGGGGCACCCAGAGCCAGGAGTGGCCAGGTGGATGGTCACTTTCAACAGCAGTGCTGACCACAGCTAAGAGCCAACTCTGGTCAAGCCTGACCATGCCAGGCCCTATTCTAACCCTCTACATGTGTGAGCTGTCTGGTCCTCACAGCCATCCTGCACTGTGGTCGGGAGGCAGGTGCTAGGATTGCCTTCCCTTTGTAGGTGAGGCCTCTGAGGCTCCAAAGGTGAAGCGACTCCCCCCAGGACTGTTAGTAAGCAGCTGAGCGGGGCTTTGACGGCAGGCAGGCCCAGAGCCCCAGCCCCATCAGGGTCCGCACTGCCCCTTCTGAGGCCAACCCAAGGGTGGTGTTAGTATCCTGGCATCATAGGAACCCACTGATCCTTTCATGGGATAAACTGAAGAACAAGGAACTGAGGGCTTGGGACTGTAGGAGGCACAGAAATACGGTATCTTCTGCCCTTTTGCCCTCACGTTCAACTCTGGCTTTTTGTTTCTGGGTTTTTTTCCCTGAGAGACCAAGTCACTGAAGCTCTACTACGGAAAAGCAGTGCTGTTCAGGGGTTCAGCCCATAGCCTTTAGAGTCAGTCAGCGGCCTGAATTCAAATCCCAGACCTACTGCGTAGGAGCCCCAGGATTCTGGGCCAGTGCCTTCACCTCGCTGATGGCCCCGTCCCTGTCCATAGGGTAGGGAGAATGACAGTACCCACCCCGACAGGTTGTTCATAGAATTCCATGAGAGGATCCTTGCGCAGAGCTCATGATGGGACCACTGGGGCCACCGTAATCTTTCTCAGGTTTGGGTTCCCTGGAGAAGCATTGATGGTGCCTGGAAAGGGAGAGTGTTCCCGTTTGGGGTAAAAGAAGCCCTGAGCTCCCAACCGGGGCCTGACCAGTATCCCAGCACCGCAGCTCTGAGACCTGGGGCAGCCCCGTCCTCTCTGGGAGCCTCTGGACTTCAGCTTCTCATTTTAAAAGGGCAAAAAAAGAAAAAGCCCATTACTGTCAAGTCAATCCCAACTCATAGCAACCCTATAGGCTAGAATAGAACTGCCCCATAGGGTTTCCAAGGAGCAGCTGGCGGATTTGAACTGCCAACCATTTGGTTGGCAGCCAAGGTCTTTACCACTGTGCCACCAGGACCCCTTAAAAAAGGCCGAGGCAGGGTTTGTTCAAAGGCCTCTCAACCTCTGAAGGGTGGAGAATAGCCACCAGGCCACCGTGGAGGGCGGTTCTTACCATGATGAGCTGCTTTCACCCCGCTCAGCAGACCGCCTCTCTGCACTGATGGACCCACCTCCTGAGACAACACCGCGGCCTTTCCAACGAGAGGTGGAGGGTCTTTGAGAGGAGACCCATCTCTGCGCAGCTAAAATGCAGCCCCGCCATTAACTAGGACAAACACACCCCGTGCACGGCCGGACCAGGGCATGCATTCACTCGGATGGTAATTAGAGGGGAAATATCCTTCAGGCAGCTTAGCTGCGGAAAACCATTTTCATTGAAAATATACATTTGTAATTGTAAATGGAAAGATTACCTGTAATAGCGGTAACAGACCCATTTCCTAATAAGATGAACACTATAGCTGACGACTGAAGCATCTGTATATAGCTACATACACCATTTCTCTACTGCAGGCTGCCAATTTGTTTCAGCGGCGAAAAGCGTGATTTAGTGTTTGTAGCATTACCATCTGTTGTCGTTATTACAGAAATTATATATAAACCAGTTAGTAAACACTTTGCCGCATTGTCTGTTGTTTTGATAATCACCCATAATAACATCTAGCATCAATATGGTCTTTAAACCCGATTTGGGAGTTAATGGAATAGAGGAGGCAGTCTGTATGTGCACCGGGGTAATGTCATTAGGAATGTTTGTGAAGAACAAATTAAATCAGTTGTAAATTGTGCTCTCAAGTCAGCCAGAAAACCAGTCTTGTTCAGGAGAAGGGATTTATATTTTAACCTCGTGCAGAAAATGCACTTACACAGATTAAAATAAAATAGGGACTTCGCCGATGGATGGAAGTGGTAATTGCTAGGGCCTTAATGGCTTCCTGTTGGCTGTGTCATGCAGTGGGCAAGGCTATTTTAAAAGTTAACCGGCACTCGGGGTCATACTTTCACTGATTCAGTCATTAAACCAGGCTAGACATGTCACTAAATGGCTGATTATTCAAATGATGAGCCTGCTCCATGGCTCCCAGTGTCCTCTTCTGAACATGGGGATTTTCAGGGATGGTTCTCATAAAATCAAGATGAGTTGGATTCAAGTATGAGTCAATGGTAGTGCTGGGCTGGGGTCTGGCCCATGTAGGACGGCAGACAGATGCCCTGCCTGCTTCCTCAGACAGGTGGGACGAGTGCCGGAGGCCGCTAAATCTTCTTGTTTGGAGCTCTCCACAGTTCCAGGAGAAAAGCCTGTAGACATGCCCGAAGGGGGAGCCATGTTTAGACCCAGAAGTGCCATGGGGGGAAGGAGGCTGACAGGTGGTGGCAGGTGAATCCTAATTCCATCGTGAGACTGTCATCAACATTATAACAATAGGCTTTGGAAGACCAAATCACTTACCCGGTCTACTTTGCCTGGAGGCAGTACAGCAGGGATTGGATCCCAGGTCTGTCTCCAGAGCTTCTGATCTTACTATACACATTACCTCCTCTTTCTTAAAGAGCAATTCCACGGCTCTTCTCTCATCATATCCTCACAATTATGGAACAGGTTTTATTAATATCCCCATTTTGCAGGTAAGGAGACTGAGGCCACCCTGCTGGGATCGGAATTAAATTCAGTGGACTAGAAATCTTCCACAGCACTCAACTGTGCAGCCAGCTTTAGAGCCAGCCAGTGGGACACAATGTGGACATTGACCTAGACACTCAAAAGTCAAGAACATCCCTGTACAGAGTAGGGGGTCGAGAGGAAAGGTTGGCAAGACCAGCTCTAGAGCCCAGCCTAGTGACCATGGAGCTAAATTAACTGCAAGCTGCAAATCTAGCTTTGGGGCAAGACTGGAGGAGATGGGAGGAAGCCCTCTAACCATTGTTAGTTCCAGCTACTTAGCTGAGAAATGGAAATGGTACATGAGGCCAGGGAATGGACTGGGCTGTCCAAAAGACCAGCCAGATGCCAACCCTCTGGCCACATTAAACAGAAGGACAAAGAGCCTAGTGCAATGTTTTCTGAAGAACAGACATGTACAAATGACCATCCTCAAGATGATTTTCAATGGTATACATGTGAACTCATTTTTTATTTACTGTTTATTAGTAAAAATATAAATGGTACATAAACCTACAGTGCAAAATAAATTAAAAAGGAATCTAAGTGAAAATAGTGAGTCTATTTTTAAAGTATTAAGAAGGCATTAACCAAACCAAACCCATTGCGGTTGAGTCAATTCCTACTCATAGTGACTCTATAGGACAGAGTAAAACTGCCCCATAGGGTTTCCAAGGAGCAGCTGGTGGATTTGAACTACTGACCTTTTGGTTAGGAGCCAAGCCCTTAACCACTATACCACCAGGGCTTCACAATAGTACAGATGATATAAAGATATGGCAACAATCATAAAGGGAATGACTCAAGTCAGGATGACCGTGGTTCAAGTGTCCAGGTAATCTGAGTCCAACCTGAGTGTACTTCTCACGTGTATAAAATGAGGTTGAAACACCCTCCTTCACAGGGCTGGTAAGAATAGTAAATGGGCCATAGAACACCACCGGCTGAGATGGAGACAATCAATGCCTTGGGGTGAGTCACCAAAACAAAAGGACCCTGCCCTTTCTTCCAAGGAGCTGCCAAGAAATCTCAGCTGATAATTCAAGGCCCTGTGTTAGGACATAGTCCATCAGCTACCAAGAGCCAAAGCCCACCAGGGTCCACCATCCTGACACCATCAATGTGATAATTATCACAAAGGATCAGGCCCCCTGAATGGTTTAGACCAAACTTGGTTTGTTTGGGGGTTTGTGTGTGCATATGTGTGTGTGTCCATTGGTTTGTTTGTTTTAATACATGAGGGATCTGAGGTCCAGAGAAATCAAGCTGCTTGTCCGAGCTCACTCAGCAAGTGAATGCCAGAGCCAGGACAGGAGATCTCCTCAGTGAACACTAACATTGGTTTTACTTCACCATGTGCTACAAGTTTTTCATGAATCATCACAACCAGACTGTGACGAGAGCACCATTATCATCACCTGTGTGTCCCAGGCAGGGAAGCTGTGGTACAGAGAGGGCTGATCCCTTGTCCACAGTCACACAGCTAGGAAGCTGCCAGGGTCAGAACAGGAACCCAAGCAATCTGACTCCAGATGAAGGACCATGTTCTTCATCAATCCACTATACTGGGGGTCAGCAAACTGTGGCCCCCAGGCCAAATCCAACCTACTACATGTTTCTATAAGGGCCAGCAATCAAAGAATTCTTTTACATTTTTAAATGGCTGAGGGAAAAAAATAAAAAGAATATTTTATGACACACAAAGATGATATGAAATTCCTCACATTTCCGTGCCCATAAATAAGGTAAAGTGCAGGACCAGTGGAATAAAGGGAAACCCTGAATAAGATGGATTGACACAGTGGCTGCAATAATGTGCTCAAACACAGCGACAATTGTGAGGATGGCATAGGACCGGTCAATGTTCCCTTCTGTTATACAGAAGGTCACTGTGATCCGGAGCCAATTTGAGGGCACATAACAATAACAAAATATAACAACAAATTAAAGTTTTATTGGAACACAGCTATCTTCACTCATTTACATATTGCCTATGGCTGCTTTGTGCTAAAATAGCTGAGTTAAGGCGTTATGACCCAGAAAACTTAAAATATTTTCTATCTGGTCCTTTACAGAGCAAGTTTGCTGACCTCTCCACGACTCTGCCTTGGAACTTCTGTAAACAAAGTGAGGAAGAGAAAAGGGAAGGGCTTTGTCTCCGGGAGTATAGTCCCAGGAGAATAAAAGGAGTAGGGGCAGGGAAAGGGGAAACCAAAAGACAGAGAAAGAGAAAAGAGCCATCCATGTTGACTAGAAGGCCAGTTGTGGGTGTGTAGTTCCTGCTACTAGGATTACAAAGGTAACGGGAGAAGAAGGTCTTGGTTTCAGAAATAAATCTTCTTCCCCCAGCTGGGACCAGGGTGATAATAACCAGGGTGGAAATCTATACCCAAGTGACAATCAGGAAGGGGAACCATCAAGGCTGGGGCACTGTAGAAATACTTTAGGTGCTTGAGTATTTTTCATAAATCCATGTAATCATTTTAATTAAAAATCTTTAAAATATTAATGGGGGGGGTGTTCAAAGCAGAGTTAATTATAGCAGCTCCACTCACCGCCTGTACCTAAGACTCCGTCAGCTTTTCCATTAAGAACCGCTGTTTTTCAGGGGGGTTATAATTCAACCAAATAAATTGGCCACAGGCTGAAGCTTGACATGCAAGTTTGCGGGGTGGGAATTAATTGTTTAATTGACTTGAATATTCAAGGCCAATACGTGGAGGGGAAAAGAAAAATCCTTCAGGAGGCTGTGGCCTGAAGTTACCTGCCTTTTTGTAGCTCACTGGCCATCATTTCCGCTATTAAAACCTCACCATCCATCACCAAAGTTCAAGAGCCTGTGCCTGTAAGGAGCTTTGAACCAAAAGGTTTTAAGTACCTTACTTAGCTCTTAAATCTGTGCCTAAATTTCACCTCCAATGAGCTTCATTAATCCGGAAAGGAGAGGTTTTTGTCTGCTCATGCGAATGTGTTTTAAAATAAGCCTTTTCATTTTTGGGAGCTTCAATACACAACCAGCGGCAATCGCCGGCTTACCTTCCCTTGGCTGAAATCCCATCATTAAACCAACTTCACTATTAGGGGGAATATCTGGCTGGAAAATGCATTTTAGCCCTGAAGAATATGCCATATTAGTGAGAAAATTACTGTAAATGGGAACAAAGCTGACAATCGCTGCTTGCAGACTAATGGCCTCGTGTATACACCGTGCCCAAAAAGCATGTCATCACCTGGCTGTTGAGCAGATCACGGACGCCAGGTGCTGGTGGGTAGAAATGGCACATTAGGGATGTTGAAAGGTTTTAGAGATTTTGGTGGGCTTCTTCAGCCCTCCCTCCCACCCCCTGCCTTTTACTTAAAGCCAACGGCTGCGGTATCAGCATAACCCGAAAATCCAGGAGACCCCAGTGCTATGACTGCACTGAGATGGCCGCCAGCAGGTAGAAATGCATGCTATTCTTGCTTCTATATCGGATCCTTCAGTAGCCATTTAATGCAAAATCGCATTCTGTAAATGGCAGGGTACTTCTCACCCACCGCAGAGTTGTTCAACTCAACCCATTCAGGGACTGGGAGGATGCCCTGGAGACCCACAGACAGCACAAGATGTCACAGCAACGGCTCCTTGTTTTCATTGCATTGCACAGTCAAAGCAGTGGCCGGAGGAAGGAAGGAAGACTAGGACCCTAAGCAGTCCCCAAGATCAAAACGTGAATGGTGTAATAAGAGGGAGAAAAATCAGTTTGTTTCATTTCCAATCCTTGACACCACCTTCCTCCTGAGAACAGATTCAAATTGGGGACCATTTTTTGTTCTTATTAAGGGGAAAGTGGTATCAATTTTAATAAAGTCTGAGAATACTCGTTAATAGAATGCATTTCCCATCCACCTCCCAACATAGAAGAAGTCATGTCGGTGGCTCAGAACACTCACATAAAGGGTCAGCCCTGCACTCTGTGTCCCAGTGAAGATTCCAGAAAGGGTGCTCCCTGAACAATAGCGACCACTAGAACTTTATTCTTTTTCTGTGCTTTTTCAGAGATCCTAATTCCATTATTACTATTATTATTATTAGAGCATAATTCATTTACTGAGATTGCTTCTTTTGAAAGCATTCGGACAGAGCTTTTCTCTCAGTGGAAATTCATGGCCGAGAACATAGAAATTTGGATCAGTAATGCCCATGAACCATATGATAGTTCTTTATGGCCTGAAAAACCTGTACGTTGAACTAAAAAGGCGGATAAGTAGGTGGAGCAAAAAGCTGGGGAGCAGAGAGTGACTCCCTGTCATGGTACAGAAGGGAGGGGGCGCCAGCTACTACCCAAAGGACTCCTGTACATCCTCCAGCAGGAAGGGCCGGCCCCCTCTCCCCACCCCCCCACCCCACCCCACCCCCCCCCGCAGCCCTGGGTGCCAGTAGCAAACCGCTCACCTGCATCTGCCCCGAGAATACCCATCAGACTCTGTAGGCTCAGAGCCTCATAGCCATTTCAGCTCTGTAAAGGGTGTATTTCATCCAGTTTCAAAAGCTGAAGTTTCACATATTGCTTAAGACACTCGTAGACAAGAACCATATTTGTGACCACATAGTATTCAAGCAAACAGCAAGTTTCTGGTAATTGTTCGACTCACACTTATTTAGCTCCAGCTATGAGCAAGGCCCATTTCTATGTGCTGCAAAGACTCAAAGAACATCTCAGAGGGAAGGCTCTCCATGAGACGATAAGGACTAGGGTGTTCAAGCTGGAAGGAAGCTTGGAGGTCATTTAGTGCAACATGTCTGCTTTGCAGAGAAGGAATCAGATCCAGAGCTAAGTGGCTTGCCTAGTTTGTGGTAGAATCAGAGCCACACTGTTTCACTGACCATTTTATCATTTAATCCAATGTCATCATTACTGTGTGCCACGCAGTGCACTTCCAATTTCCATGGATAATCTCAGAAGCAACCCTACTAGGGAGGGAGAATTATTCTCCCAATTTACAGATGAGAAAACCGAGTCTCAGAGTCACCCTCCCAAGATCACACACTTAGTGACAGCAACCCCAGGATTCGAAGCCAGCTCTGTCTGCTTCCAGAGCTAGGGCTCTCATCCATAGGCTCTGCAAAAACCAAGGTGTGAAGTGTGTCCCACATCCCCCATCTGCTGGGGAAGCTCCAAACGATCCTTTAAGTCTCCCCAAGTTCATCTGGGTTTCTCTGTGCAGCCTTGCCTGATCTCCAGGGAGGTGATCGCCCCCTCCCATGGGCTCCCCCGTCCTCAGCACACACCCCTCTGGCTGCCTCCCTCTCACTGTGCTTGACTGGTGAGCCTGTCTACGTCCCACAGCAGTCCTGCCTTCTGTGTGCCCTGCCTGCAGTATGGGGCTGGCATGGCAGGTCCCCTGTGTGCCCTGCCTACAGTATGGGGCTGGCATGGCAGGTCCCCTGTGTGCTCCGCCTACAGTATGGGGCTGGCATGGCAGGTCTCCTGTGTGCCCCACCAGCAGCATGGGGCTGGACAAGGCAGGTCCCCTGTGTGCCCCATCTGCAGCACAGGGCTGGGCATGGCAGGTCCCCTGTGTGCCCCACCTACAGCATGGGGCTGGGCGTGGCAGGTCCCCTGTGTGCTCTGCCCACAGCCTCTGATTCACAGAGGTAGTCAGTCATCGGGTCATGTCCGTCCATTTCATTCCGGGTGGGAGGGAAGGGACCGAGTGGAGGAAGTGCCTCTTTGGGGGCTACGGTTGGTGTGTCTCCCAGATAACAGACTGGAACATGCCAGGATGACCTCCCCTTAGCATGTCTCCTGGGCACAGTTGTTCCTCTGGCTCTGCTATGACTGGCATCACCAAGGCCCCCTCTGTGGTCCTGACTGCAGAAAGTAAGCCAGGGGAGAGGACAAACAGAAAATACCATCCTGCCACTTACTGAAACCAAGCAGCTAGTAAGAGCAGTTTAAGGGCACAACTTTGATCTGCTGCATTATTTAAAAGGCAAGATTTTAGAAAAAGAATTTCTTATTGGATTCAGGCGAGACCATTATTGTCAATCGTAATAAACCATCTCCTGAAAACTCCAGCTGATCTGGAGTGAATACTGAAATGTCTATGTTTATCAGTGGTAGGAAAACTGAGTGCTCCTGAGAATAGAAAAGGCCAGTATCAGTGTCTCACCAATTTGTTCAAGTCTCAAAATACAATAAAGACATTTATACTCAAACTACGAGAGAATGCACTCCCTTTTTTTGTTTGTTTCATTAATTCAGAATGGACTTCAAAGCATATAATTCCTCCCGGCCCTCAGTCCTATCATTGATACCACAAAATCCTGATCTGGACTTTTTTTCAAGCTCTTGTTTATTGGATGTCTACATGTGCCAACCTTGGTTTTACCCATTTAATGAACATTATTTGACTTAATCATCCAAAGGTCCCTGGGTGGCACAAACGGCTTACACTCAGCTATTGACCTAAGGGTTGCAGTTTGAACCCACCCAGCAGTACCATGGAAGAAAAGGCCTGGCAATCTGCTTCCATTAGGATTACAGCCAAGAAAACCCTACGGAGCAGTTCTACTCTCTAACACATGGTGGCTCCATGAGTCAAAATCAGCTGGACGACAGCTGACAACAATCATCCAAAGTTCTGAGGGAAAAGGCTGGCTCATTGGCCCCATTTTACAGAAGCAGAGACTGGGTTCAAGTTGAGTCGCCCACCCAGGCTCACATAGCTGGATAGTGACAGTGTCAGGATTCTAATCCACGTCTGTCTACACACCTACCAATCCCACTCAACCTCCTTAGAATATAGTGAGGCCTGGGGTAAACCTGTACCAACCCTGGAATATTGATTTGTTCTGTTGTAGAGGATTTTTTGTTTTGTTGTAATGAATCTTCATCAGCCTATTTATCTGTCTCTCTTGTTCACTCATCTCTTGTTCTCACTTCTACTGTCTCTTTCTTGTTGTTGTTGTTAGGTGCCATCGAGTCAATTCTGATTTACAGCAACTCTGTACAACAAAACGAAACACTGCCTGGTCCTGTGCCGTCCTGACAATTGTCGTTATGCTTGAGCCCATTGTTGCAGCCACAGTGTGTGTCCACCTCCTTGAGGGTCTTCCTCTTTTTTGCTGACCCTCTACTTTACCAGGCATGATGTCCTTCTCCAGGAATTGGTCCTCCTGATAACATGCCCAAAGTATGTCAGACGAAGTCCTGCTGTCCTTGCTTCTGAGGAGCATTCTGGCTGTACTTCTTCCAAGACACATTTGTTTGTTCTTCTGCCAGTCCATGGTATCTTCAGCATTCTCCGCCAACACCACAACTCAAAGGTGTCAAGTCATCTTTGGTACCTCTTTCTTAGGGTACCAAAGAATTGTGGTTTGAACTTTCTGGGGTTTGAGGCTCCAGGGGAACAGGTCGCTGCTAAAGCCACAGCCCCCTGCTGGCAATAGAAACGTGATGAAGCTCAAGGCAGTTCCAAACACTCTTAGGGTGTTCCTAAGATCTCACCTTTCTATTGAATAACACCCAAGCTCCCAACCTGAAAATCCCACCAAGGACCCATAGCGTCAGCAGAAATAAGAAAAGAGGAATTGTACAAGTGTAATATGGAAAGGTCAGCCAGAGTAGAAATAAAAAATGCAAATTAAAAATATTATTTTTTGCCTATAAGATTGGCACAAGTCTCGTGAATGATCACACCACAAGCAGAAGAGGGTGTGCTAAACTTTTGTCTTTTGTTTATAGGAAAATAAACTGGTACAACCCTTTTAGAGAAGAGTTTGGTACCGTAGAGAAACACCTTACAAAGGCTCACTCACCGTTTGAATTAGCAGCTCCTTCTAGGCCTCTAACTCAACCCAATAATCTGAAATTAAAAAAAAAAAAAACACTTTGTTTACAGAGTTGTGTAGTGAAATGGCATTTATAGCAATGTACACACAAAAAAAACATGAAATAGCCCAAAGCCACAAAATATACGGTGAAGTAATTTATGATACATACACATAAAAAGTATGATAGAATAAAGTGCTAGGCAACCATGAAAACTGTTACTGTAAAATCGTGTGATCCAAATATTTTTTAAGTCACATTTCTGTATTATAAACACACACATATAAGAAAGAAGAGTAAAAAGAAACACATTAAAATCCTAACCATGACATTCTCTAGGTACTTCAATTATTCTTATTTCGTATTTTGACCTTTCTATATTTTACTTTTATAATAAAAAAAAAAGAAATAAACTTTTTGTCCTGTGCTTACAGAGTACTTTTGATAACATATAAACAGGTATGCTATTATATTAGTGGCATAAAAGGCAGAATACCAGGAATCTGATCTCAATTTCTCTATTTAAAAGAAAGAAAAGATCAAAATACTACAGTGGGTGGTATAATGAGTGCTTGCATTTCTTCTATTTTTAAGTTTTTCTAAGATAGTTATGCTATTTCACTAATTATAAAAAAAAAATTCTTTGCAAGTTTGAAAAGTAGCTCTATTAACCATAACCAAAAACCCAAAACCATTGCTGTCAAGTTGATTCCAACTACAGTGACCCTAAAGGACAGAGTACTTTCCAAAGCTGTAAATAAATCTTTATGGAAGCAGACTGCCACATTTTTTTTCTCTCAGTGGGTCCGAACTGCCAATATCTCGGTTAGCAGACAAGCACTTTAACCACCACGCCACTAGGGATCCTATTAACCATTTAAAAAAAAACAACCGTTGCCGTCGAATTGATTCCAGCTCATAGCCACTCTACAGGACGGAGTAGAACTGCCCCATCGAGTTTCCAAGGAGCACCTGGTAGATTCGAACTGCCGACCTTTTTATTAGCAGCTGTGGCACTTAACCCACTATGCCACCAGGGTTTCCTATTAACCGTAAGGTAGCCATAAAAATAAAAAAATAATAAAAATAAAAAAATTTTTTAGCCATAACAATAAACCTAAAAATGCTACCTAGATGAGCACACCTGGAGAGGGCTCTGACCTCAGGCCTGCTCTCTTTGCTAAAAAAACAAAAACAAGAAAATGATGTTAAGAAATGTTGTTAGTTGCTGTTGAGTCGACTGCAACTCATGGAGACCCAATGTGTGCAGAGTAGAAGCTCCATGGGGTTTTCAAGGCTGTGACCTTTGGGAAGCAGATCTCCAGGCCTGTCTTCTGAGCTACCTCTGGGGGCGGGCGGGGGGGGGGGAGTTTGAACAGCCAACCTTTCTTTCAGTTACCAGTCAAGCAATTAACCATTTGTGACAGCCAAGGACTCCTTAAGAAATGTTAAAGGGGTGTTAAAAGACATGGCAGCACCAAACTAAGCTGTTTGCCTTGACTTAAACAGGAAAATTGCAAGAAAAAAGCGAAAGGAGTAACTTTTCCACCATGTGCACAGTATCTGGGAACCTCCTCATATCAGCTGTCATGCCCACACTTTGGGAGGCACTGGCTGGGGCCGTTAGGCTGCAGCTCTTTTCAGCGTGAGCCCATCTGCCCAGCATGCCCAGGTATCTGGGAAGAGAGGCACTGATAGGCTGTTCTGAGCACAGCTGAGCACACGGGTGATCCAGTCACCACTCCTCTCCCCAGTCCAGGTTTCCATCCCAAATGGGGGGTCATTCTCCAATGAGCAAGGGAAAAACACAACGTTGTTAGTGTGACCACCTCTCCTGCATGGATTTCAGTACACGCTCAGATCATTTTGGGTGGAGACTTCCATGGAGAGGGAATAAGAGTGGTCATGCAACCATGAAAATGGAACATAGCAAAAATGGAAAATAAACAGAAGCAAGCAAAAATATTAAAAACAAGAAAACAAACACCCCAAGATGCACTGTTTCTCACTTCAGCGGCAGACTGCCAAATGGGCTTCATATCCTTGCTTTCTGAACCATAAGACAACTCTTCGCTTCTCTGTCTCCACACAGCCTAAAATCTATACTTCCCCTGTCTGGGCCCCATCAGCTCTGCACACCAAGTCGTTTACCTGAAGGGAGCCTTACTGATCAGAATTTATATGGAACGGTAATACACAGAAGTCGTTACGACGTCACCGCCATCTCTAACAGTGCACCAGATTACTTAAAAAATATTCTCTTAAGTGGGATCAAAAAAAAGCACATTTGTGTCTGAACAAAGGCACAGTGGTTATATACTGAGGGGTTAAGAGTACAGGCTCTGGGGCTCAAATCCAGCCCCCTCCCAACACACACACACACACACAAGCTGTATGATTCGGGGTAGTCAGTGAACCTCTGTAAGCTTCAGAATTCTCATCTATAAAGTGAGGGTACCTACCTCAGAGGGCCGGTTTGAGAATTGAATAATATTAACCCATGAACAAATAATCCCAGAAGCTGGACTATATGAAAAAGAACGTAGCATTGTGATTGGAGGAAGTCTCATTAACAACCTTCAATATGCAGTTGACACAACCTTGCTTGTTGAAAATGAAAACAATTTGAAGCACTTGCTGATAAAGGCCAAAAACTATATGTTTTTTAGTATGCATTATGCCTGAACATGCAGAAAATGAAAACCCTCATAACTAAGACCAACAAACAACTTCATGATAAATGAAGAAGAAATTAAAATTGTCAATAATTTCATTCTACTTGGATCAACAATCAAATGCCACAGAAGCAGCGGTCTAGAAATCAAACAACATATAAAACCCAGTATAGCACTGGGCAAATCTGCTGCAAAAGACCTCTGAGTTTTAAAAAGCAAAAATATCATTAATGACTGAGGTATACCTAACTCAAGCCATGGTCTTTTTAATTGCCTCATATGCATGTGAAAGCTGGGCAATGAAAAAGGAAGACTGAAGAACTGACACATTCAAATTGTGGTGTTGGCAAAGAATATTGAATATACCATGATCTGCCAGAAGAACAAATAAGTCTTAGAAGAAACACAACAAGAACGCCCCTTAGAAGCAAAGACGGTGAGACTTTGACTTGGTTACTCTGGACACATCATCAGGAAAGACCAGTTGCCAGGAAAGGACACTATGGTTGGCAAAGTAGAGGGTCAGCAAAACAAAGGAAACCATCAATGAGATGGACTGACACAGCCGCAACAATGGATTCAAATATACCAACGATGGTTAGGAAGATGGCGCAGGATCAGGCAACGTTTCATTCTGTTTTACGTTAAGTCACCATGAGTTGGAGCTAACTTGATGGCAGTTAACAACCACCACTACCCATGTAAAGCGTTTAGCACATGTGTACCTGGCAAATGGTCAGCACTCAATAGACAAGTAGCAGTTCTAAATTTCAGAATAAGAGTGTCCAAGGGAAGTTTGTCAGCAGCTCACAGACCCATTTCCACACTCTTGAGGACCTAATTTCTCAGTCTCCTAAGTGAGGGGCCTTGACAAACGGGCGGCATGTAACTTATCATCCAAACCAAAAGCCCCTGAGGGAGTGAAACAAAGCACTATTAATATTCAGGCAGGAACAACTCACGTAAAATGGGCTTATTCCTGGCAAACCAAGACGTATGAACACCCTAACAACAGTAACAATTCCTGCGCTGCCAGGGAATGTTCCTGAAACTTCACATAGTGTGCTGTTTTAAGTCTTATGTGAAGGGATTATTTTTCTGAGTTAACCATTTACCAGTCTTTCCTAGAACAAGAGCCCAGGTGAAATGAGATATGGGAGACATAGGGTGTTTTTACATCTTTATCAAGGTATAATTTACATGTAATAAAATGCACCCAGATTAAGCATACAGTTGAAAAACAAATTTTGTAAGTGTATACAGTCATGTAACTACCATCAAAATCAAGATATGGTGCATTTTCATCACCCCCAAAAGTTTCCTCATGTCACTTTGCAGCTAGACTCCAACCCCAAACCCCAGCCCCAGCCCCAAGCAAAAATGAACCTAATGTCTGTGACTATAAACTGGTTTTGCCTATTTCAGAATTTCATTTCAGTGGAATGGTACACCATGTACTCTTCGGTCTCTGAATTCTTTCGTTCAGCACTATCCATGTTTCAGGTATCAATAGTTCATTCCTTTTTACCGCTAAACAATATTCCTTCATGTGGCTATAGCACAAGTTGTTTATCCATTCACCTTGGATGGGCATTTGAGACGATTGTAAATAAAGCTTCTATAAACATTTTCCTGCAGCTACTGAGGTTATCATGTGTTTTTCTCCTTTATTCTGACAATATGGTGATTTACACTGACTTATTTTTAAATGTTAAACTAACCTTATATTCTTGGGATTGCCGGATTCAATTTGCTAATATTTTGTTAAGGGTTTTTGCATCAATATTCATGAAAGGTATTGCTGTAATGCCCTTGTCTGGGTTCGTATTAGGATAATGCTGGCCCCATAAGAGATAAGTTTGGATAATGCAAGTGGTAAGGACAGAGACTGGCTAGGGAAAAAAGGAGGAATGAGCACATTTATATAATGAGACAACCAACTGAACTGCAGTATCTGAATACCCAGTAACTTTATTGGGTCTTAATTCAGAATCCCTGGACAGTACAGTTAATGCGTTCAGCTGTTAACCAAAATGTTGGTGGTTCAAGTCCACCCAGAGGTACCTCGGAAAAAAAGTTCTGACTTTTCAAGAAATCAAGCACTGAGAACCCCATGGAGCACAGTTCTACTCTGACAAACATGGGGTCAACTTGACAGCAACTGGGTAGTTATAAGTTCAATTTGAATTGGAAAAAAAGAAAAGCCAATTTAGTATCAGGCTGCTTTTACTTAAAAACAAAACAAAGGCAACATCCAGAATGGGGAGGCAATAATTCTATTGTCCTCTAAGACAGTCAGATCTCTCCAAGGTCTAGTGCTCAATTCTGATACCACATTTTAAGACAAACCAGACTGAATGCCAGGGTACCACAACCAGGATGCTTGAAATTATGAGAGGACCAGAAATGTTTCCCATGGTGAAGAGCTGGATGTCTTCAGATCTGTGAAGGGCTATCACAGGGGGAAGGCATTAAACTTGTTCCCTGTGGCCCTTGGGGGTAGAGCTAGGGACAATGAGTGGGTGTTACCTTTCAGTTCACCATAAGGACTTTGTAACAACCACTAAAACACACACACACACACACATGCACAGTGGAGTCAGTTCCGACTCCTGGCAACCCCACGTGTGTCAGAGCAGAATTCAGTTCCATAGAGTTTTCAATGGCCGATTTGATGGAAGTAGATTGCCAGGCTTTTCCTCCACGGTGCCTCTGGGTGGACTCAAACTGCAAACCTTTCGGTCAGTAGTCAAGCACTTAACCATTTGCGCCACCCAGGAACTCCTATAACAAGTACCAAACCAAAAATAAATCTTCTGCTGTCTAGTCGATTCCAACTCGTAGCAATCCTAAACAGCCACCTCGAAACGCAGCCTTGGTAGTAGTTAAGTTTCCCTTCACTGCCTGTGTTCAAGGACTGAGGAAAAGGTGGGGGCAGGGGCACAGGAGAAAGATGCTGGAGAGGGGTCTGAATCTGCCTTGGCTGAACCCTTCACACGGTGCCCCCGCTCTGCTCCATCAGGCCTGCTGAGCCCACAGAACAAACTTTCCTCTCTAGCTTTTACCCTGGTCTCCAAAGAAAAATGGCCGAAATGCCTACAGCTGTAGTTGTCAAATACCAGGGCTAATACTAGATAAAGTTCTGCTGAATTTTTGAAAATTAAACAGTTCAATCCATTTCTCAAAAAAAAAGGAGGGGGCGATTTAATTAAAAGAGTCTTCTTTAAGCTAAGACTACACCCTTACTGTTTTTTTGCTAACAAAACATCTTCCCTTTTATGGTATGTTGGTGATAGTAGACAATCTTATTTTTATGTCTTTGCCTGGCAAAATGGAAAGTTGGCAACCCTACCTAGAATCCTTGTTGCTTTGTGAAATACAAAGCCTACAGCAGCGACATCCAGCAAGGTCATTATGAGAACCTCTCCATTGGTTGAGCTGTATTTGTCTAGGCCAGGTGTTCTTAAGTTAGTGTGCCCCACGGGGCAGTAGAAGGAGCCCTGGTGGTGCAGTGGTTAAGTGCTCAGTTGCAAACTGAAAAGTAGGTGGTTTGGATGCACCAGCTATTCAGCAGAAGAAAGATGGGGCAGTCTGCTTCCATAAAGGTTGCAGCCTTGGAAACCCTGCGGGGCAGTTCTACTCTGTCCTCCAGGGGCGCTGTGAGTCAGGATTGACTAGACAGCAACAGACACAGGGTGACAGGGTGAGGCAGCTCCTGTCTAGGTTTATGCACATCCATGAAACCCCTAAAACTGGGAATGGTTTTCATAGCTCTTTTCACATCCTCAAAGATGACCAAGCTCTGATTTATAGCAGGTTTTCCAAATGGGTGGTTCAGGGACTGGATTGAATTGGCCTCTAATAGCCCTCCCACCCCTACAGTTCCATGCCTCTATGTTTCCAAGATCCCAAGCACAGAAGATTCTCTGAGCATATGCAATTGTCTGCACCCGCTTAGGGGGCACCTTGACATTCCTGAAGTCACTGAGAACCCAAGGGTGTAGCGTATAGGGGAGACTCATGCCAGGTCTCTTTAACATCACCATTTTACCTAGGACCAGCCCTGAACACTCCAAACTCCAAAGTTATCTCTTAAATTCTTAAAGCAAATGAGGCCACTTCGAAACAGTCAGGCAATTGAGCAGATGCAGAAATTCTTGAAGCCTTCATTTATTAAGCCGCAGTTCTTCCTAATCTACAAAAATGTTAAAAGGTGATGCCATCAGCAGGCAAATATATTTGAGTTCTGGACACATAGTCTCTGCTTAAATTCTTCTTTTATGGAACACACTCAGACTCAGTTTGAAAATACTATTGCAGTCTCTGCAGAGTAGATAAATACAGCCAGTCCCGGTGAAGAAGATTTCACGATGAGAATGCTTTAGACATTCTGGCCAGTTCTACTCCGAGACTACAGAGCAGCCGAGAAGCTACACAATGTGGCTTTTGTTCAAGTGGCAATTAGCAGAAATTATAGAACAGGGGCAGTGTCATTGTACTAAGGATTCAGCCAAAGTAGACACAGACCCGCTTTCATTAGACCAGCCAAAAGCTGGAGAACCCTCTTTTAAAAAATTAAACACGCTCTCAGCCTATTTGTTCCAGTTACAACAATGCTGAGAAGCGTGCTTCCTCTAGCTTACACGCAGTACCTGGAGGACGCTCTGGAGGGATCGCTCTAAGTGTTGGGTCTTTGACTGACAAATGTATTCAAGGGGAAATTGCTGGTGTGATTTTATTCATTATTAAGAAAATGAAAGAGCTGAATTGTGCTGCCTTGTAGCTCCTGCGCCAGTTATAAGAGTGTCTGTGGTTATTTTATTTTAAATCAGACATTGGCATATGAGTTCCATTTTGGTCCCTCCAAGGCAGGAGAGAGCAAGAATCTGAAGGAGAGTCAGAGTGACTAAAGAGTAGAAGGGGACTTGTGTGCAACAAGTCATGGAATCTCTCACTTGATAGTTCAAAGCTTGTCTGGTCTACCATTTGGCCCTAGTTCAGTCCTCCCTATGGTCATTAAGAAATGAACTGACTCCCCACTCCAAGCAGCATTCTCCCTTGAGGTACTTGAACAGAATGGCCATGCCCAACCACTCCAACTCTTCTCCAAACTGAACACCCTCCATTCTCACATGTTTCTGGGCTCCCAGGTCCTTCGCCATCCCCTTCATTTAATCCTGGATGCTCCTGTCTCTCATTCCTGAAACAGGGAAACTGGGCTTAACCTCAGGGAAAGGAAAGCCTAGAAGCCACTGATAACCACTTGTCAAGGCTTTCAAGGGTCAAAAACTGGATGATGCTCTTGACTCCTCTAACTTCATAAAAGATATACAGGAAGGACAATGCAGCAAACAAAAGTCATGCTGTGTCTTAGGATAAGCTCCTGATTCTGTAGAACCTTAGGCGTGAAAGCTGCTTCCCGGTTGTCAGATGGGCTAGTGTCTGTGAGGCACTGAGAAAATCCCACCAGTCTGGGAGTCGGGAGCTTGAGCCCAAGAGTCAACTGTACCTGCACTTCCCTGAGTGGCCTTAGGGTTGGCACTCCATGCCACTGAACCAGTTCAGTCTCTGGGCTCTTGGAGGGACATGACTCAGGATAGGAGCAACTGCGGAGTCAATGCTTCAAGGCCTTATCCAGGGACTAAATGAAAGTACTGCCATCATCAGAGGAAGAATTTGATGTTTAAAAGACATCTTTGGTCTGGAAATATCGGGACCCACAGGACAAGAGGCCTGCCAAGATCCTGAGGTGCTTTGCAGCCTAAAACCCCTGAGGAAGGGGGGGTCCTAATGGGTAAGATGGGTTCTCTAGGGCTACTCTGTCTCTGGGTGACAACTTGGAGAACCCTCTCCCATGGTTGTAACCTGCCCACTTTTGGCAGGATGTTTTGTTTTAAAATTAAAAGTTAAATGCGAAATCTTAAAAGCATGGTGATTCTTACAGTGTATGTCCCAGGCACAGCCCTGCATATTTTGTCAAATCAAGTTCCTTTGGTCTCATCTTTTTTCAATGGTTTATCATAGTGGTAATGGTTTTGAGTTTTGGAAGCAAAGAGAACTGAGTTTGAAACTTGGCCTCACTACTTACTTAGCTACATGAGACCTTGGGTAAATTCCTTGAGCTTCTGAGCCTTAATTTCCTCATCTGTAAAATGAGTGTAATGGTCTAGGTCTCACAGAGGTGGAGTGAGAATTAAATGAGATGTTCTCTGTGAAGCATTTAACAGGTCTAGTCCACAATATCAGCCGGATTTTTTTGGAATCCATTTGGTCATTTTTATGAAATCAAATTTAACACCTTGGGTTTTCAGATTGCATGGCCATCAAGACTTCCAAAGGGGGTTTATACCTGATGGAGGGATCTAGTCTAATCTTCGTATATCACAGTGAGGGGTTCCACTCTCATAATCACACAGACAAAAGCATCCCCAGGTGAAATTTGAACTCAGCACTCCCTTGCCCAAACCTCCAAGCACTCTGTGCCTTTTTCCTCCCCTTGCCAGGCACCCACACCATGTCCCCTCTCATCCTGGGAGTTTATCCTGCGCAAGTCCTGCCTCTCACCCTCGATTACCTCGAGTCTGGTCTCTAGCAGCTTTAGAGGTCAATCCGTTTTACCTTTCCTAATCACCCAGATCAACTCCCCTTTCCAAGGAGGAGGGAGATGACGCTACTGTGCCAGGGGTTACTGTGTTCTCACCTCTTTCCAGGCTCATTGTTCCCCAACCCATGAAGGTCTTCATGCACCCTGAGAGCAGGTCTCGTGAGAGCGTCCCAGGTAGCAGGACCAGCTTGTGCAAAGACCCTGTGCAGAGGGGAAATATGACACTTTCCAGAAGAAAGGCCAGGGGCCAGAGTAGGATTTGAGACTAGGTGCTCACCCCATGCTTAATATTCTCAGGTTCTATTACTTCCTCAAATTGGAACACCGGGCTTTCTTTACACCACCCAGTCCTCAGAAATGAAGCGATCCATCCCAGAAGTGATGCGCTGTTTCAAAACATGAAGCCTACATGCAAATACATGCAAACAGATCGCACATTACGTGCGGTTAAAGATACAAGGTGTAGACAGCAGGGGAGACCTCTGAGCATACTGTATTTCTGTTATGATTCACAAGGATGATTATGTTTAACTACAGTTTTCTACCTTAAAGCAAAGAGTCCGCCACGAGAAAGTATTTGCCAGGCTGATTCATGAAACTCAATATACGTGTCAAATACAAATAGGTTTTCCCCTCCTAAAGCTGCTAATCAAGGCTGGAGCTCTTGATGTCACAGCTCTACATTTCTAAGGATCTGGGGACTAAAAGGGTCAACATCAGAAAGACCACTTGAATTGTCCCCTTTGGGTGACCAGGTGTCAGAGGGCTTTGGAGCCAGAGTCTTAAGTTCTAACAGGAGCTTTGCTGCTGGTGAGCAGGGGGCCTAGCATGTCACTTAACCTCTCTGAGCCTCAGTTTTCTCATCTCTAAAATGAGGACATGATCACTTTATCTCCCTTCTATAGCCTTTCCTGACCTGATCCCCGATCCCAGCTCCCCTCATGCCAGACAGAGGAGAGCCAAACAAAAAACCAAACGCATTGCTGTCCAGTCAATTCTGACTCATAGCAACCCTACAGGACACAATAGACCTACCCCATAGGGTTTCCAAGACTGTAAATCTTTATGGAAACAGACTGCCACATCTTTCTCCTGAAGAGCAGCTAGTAGGTTAGAACAACCGACCTTTTGGTTAGCAGCCCAGCACTTAACCACTGCGCCAACAGGGCTCTTTATTTCCATTTACAGGCTGGGCATAACATCTACCTTGCAGGCTTGCAGGAAGAATTAGAGATAACATCTATTGAGTGCCTGGCATTGTGCTCTACACACAGTAGATAATAAATGTTCAAAAAACAAAATAAAAAAACATTGCTGTCGAGTCCATTCTGACTCATAGTGACCCTGTAGGACAGAGTAGAACTGTCCCGTAGGGTTTCCAGGGCCGTTACTTTTTTATTATTATTATTGTGCTTTAAATGAAAGTTTACAATTCAAGTTAGTCTCTTGTACAAAAACTTATACACACATTGTTATATGACCCTAGTTGATCTCCCTACAATGTGATAGCACACTCCTTCTCTCCACCCTGTATTTCCCGTGTCCATTCAGCCAGCTGCTGTCCCCCTCTGCCTTCTCATCTCACTTCCAGACAGAAGCTGCCCACATAGTCTTATGTGTCTACTTGAGCTAAGAAGTACACTCCTCACCAGTATCATTTTATGGCTTACAGTTAACTCTAATCTTTGTCTGAGGAGTTGGCTTCGGGAATGGTTTTAGTTTTGGGCTAACAGAGAGTCCAGGGGCCATGACCTCTGGGGTCCCTCCAGTCTCAGTCAGACCATTAAGTCTGGTTTTTTTAGTAGAATTTGAGGTATGCATCCCACTTTTCTCCTGCTCCATCGGGGATTCTCTGTTGTATTCTCTGTCAGGGCAGTCATTGGTGGTAGCCAGGCACCATCTAGTTCTTCTGGTCTCAGGCTGATGTAGTCTCTGGTTTATGTGGCCCTTTCTGTCTCTTGGGCTCATATTTTCCTGTGTCTTTGGTGTTCTTCACTCTCCTTTGCTCCAGGTGGGTTGAGGCCAATTGACGCATCTTAGACCGCTGCTTGCCAGCTTTTAAGACCCCAGACCCAAGGCTGTAACTCTTTGTGGAAGCAGACTGCCACATCTTTCTCCCTCAGAATGGCCGGTGGGTTTGAACCACCGACCTTTCAGTTAACAGTCAAATGCCTAACCAATCTGCCACCAGGGCTCCTCCCTAGAGGAGAGAGAAAGAAATTAAGCTAATGTTATATGGATGTCTATGTGGTGGTTATTATTATGGAACTTGAGACGGCGCCTAGAACGGTGCCTGGGTACAGAGTAAGCCCTGGTACAAAGCAGCCCCCACCATCACCACCTCCATGGTGACGGTTAGCAGTGTGTGGCCCTTAGCCTCAGAGTCGCTGTCACAGGCTTACAGAGGGACATCCATGTGCATAGCTGCGTCTATTTCCAGGTGTGCTTCAGCAGGAGAAAATTCTCGCCTTTGGTGCAGAGCAGGGGTAATGATTCAGACATTGCTCTACCCTAAACAGATTGCAAATGTTTCCTCAATGGAAAAGAGGATACACTATAAAATGTAATGTTTCCTTTGGGTTTGGGGGTTTTCTTTCTTACAGTCAATCAGGTTTTTAAGTACTTAGGAAACAAAGCTAATGCAGCTCTCTCTTTTTTTTTTTTTTTTTTTAATCATGAAGAGTAAGGTTCCCTCCAGATGGAAAAATTTTAGGTTTTTAAATTAAGACCATCATAACTGCCTGCTTTTCACTGTTTTGTTGAGTTTTGGAGCTGAAAGGAGCCTTGGGGCCCACCTCATTCAATACCTTGACTTTCAGATCAGAAGAACCAGGGCCAAGAAGGTGAAGTGACTTGCCCAAGGCCACACAGAAGGTCAGGGACAGAGCTGAGATGAACCTCAGGTCTTCAAACCCACAGACAACTATACATCATTCCCTACTGTGCTGCCAGAAATAGAAACATGAGAATGAGAATAAAATTAGGTTTCTTTTTGAATGATCGTACGTCACCTAAAATTGTCCAGCTGGACTTTTACCAAAGGCGAAAGGCATGTTTGCAGTAGTCTGACTCCACAGATGACCTGTGCATCAAACAGAAGCTCACTCGAAGAGGAGGTGCCTGGGGAAATCCCAAATCCCTCTAACCACGGAAACAGGAGTTCGACAAGGCCTCAGGGTAACAACCCAAGCCAAGAAGCCAAACATATTGAGGCACCATATATAAGGCGCCAGATTCAGCAAGTAGTACATTTTTTTTTAATCTGAAATTCAAATTTACCTTGGCATCCTGTATTTTATCTGGCAAACCTCACTAATTACAGAGTTTAAAAATACAACATTCAAATATAAGCCCAAACTGAAACCACAAAGAGAGACAATCCGAATTGCAGGTGTCATTTTGTAATCAGACTGTTTCTCACCTGGGCAACTCGGCGTAACATGCCTCAGGATATTTCGTGACAGGAATTTACTTATTTGGTCAAGATTACAGATTCCCCAAAGTGACAGGGAGATTACAGATAACATAAAACAAAAAAACTGAACCCATTGCCATCAAGTCGATTCCGACTTACAAGAACCCTATAGGATGGAGTAGAACTGCCCCATAGAGTTTCTGGGGAACAGCTGGTCGATTGGAACTGCTGACCTTTTGACTAGCAGCTGAGCTTTTAACCACTGTTCCAGCAGGGCCCCACAGATAACATAATATGTAAGAATCTATTAAGGAACCGAAATTTAAGGTTTCTCCCTCAAATTAATGAGAAATAATTTATAGCATACCTACTATGTATAAAAACAATCTCTCTACTCTTTCTCTTCTCAAGCTTCTTGAAGGACATGTCTACTACACTTGCTCTCTACACTTCCTCATCTCCCATTCAATCCTCAGAACACCATAATTGGGTTCCTACTCTTAGAAGCGTTCTTGCTAAGGTCCACAATGACCTAATAATTACTAAATCCAATAGATTTTCTCAGAATTACCCTAATTTGATGTTGCTAGTCATTTTCCTCCTGGAATTCTTTACTCCCTTGACTTCTAGTACCCTGTGTCCTCCTGGAATTCATATTCTGATGCCCCTTCTCCATCTCCTGTGTGGGCTCCTCTGTCCCTCTCCCTCTCCCCCAGTTTGCCCCTGACATGCTGCTATTCTCCAACATTTAAGAGAATAGTGACTCTGAGGCATAGGACTAAGCCAGAGGACTGAGACTTTGGGCACCATTGAACTGAGGGAGGTTTGAAGCTTCCTTGAAACTATGCCTGCCCTTCAGCAGTCATCCACTAGATAGTGGTGGTGCCCCTGGTGTGGACAGCTGCTCAAGGCTAGAGAGTTGCAAATGTGATCCATACTGTGTCAGAACCCGGGGCAGAGCTTGACTGGGTTAGGAGAAGGGAAACCAAAACTGACAGAGCCTCCTGGCCTCAGGCTCTGGACCTAGATGACCTGATTGATGGCAGGTGATTGAGGTTACTCAGCAGAGGTGTTACAAACAGCATGAGCTATGAAGGTGAGTAAGAGTCTCATGGTATCAACGGAGTCTGGGTGTCCAGAGGAGAGAAACCATGCAACATTTATGTAGCCCTTAGTACATACACTACCCCATAGTGCCTCACTAGATGATGACGATAATGACAATGACGATGCAAGTGGCCTACAGAGTGCCCATTATGCCCTGTGCACCATGCTAAGTGCCTCAATCCTTTCAACCGCCCTTTGAAGCCACTTCATGAAGGAGGAAAGTGAGGCTTGAAGAGGCTGAGTAACTCGCCTCCAAATCTCCCAGCATGCAAAAGGCAGACTTGGGACTTAAACTCGATCATCTAACTCCAGAACCTGAACTGTTATCCACTACCTGATACGCCTCTCTTGTCTGGACAACTTCAGAGGCACCCATTAACCCGTTGTTGTTGAGTTGATTCCAACTCATAGCGACACTGTAGTACAGTAGAACTGTCCCACAGGGTTTCCTAGGCTGTAATCTTTACAGAAGCAGACCGCCACATCTTTTTCCCACAGAGTGGCTGGTAGGTTCAAACTGCCAACTTCTTTTTGGTTAGCAGCAGAGCACTTAAGCACTGTGCCACCAGGGCTCCTCTTCTGAAGCACAGAGAGGACAAAACCAGGAAAGAGAAGCTCAGAGAAATAGGGCAAGGGCCCAGTTACTAGAATCAACTGTCTGGTCAGTACAGAACCAGCAGCAAAACTAGCCTGAAGCAGAGCCCTTGTGCTAGGATCCCTGTATGAGGATGGAGATGGGGAGCTCAGGAGCTCTAAGACGGCATTAACCCCCAGGCTCCCTCCACCTTTCCACTCTGACATCCCTTAGCCTGTGGCTCTCACCCTCGTGCCTGTCACCACATGATCACAGGGCAGCTGCTCCATGACCAGCCTCGCTAATTGTGTTTATGTTTCTGGCAGGACAGAGAAGGCTCTTTCCCTCTCCGGTGTGGAGATTCCAGCCCAGCTTTGGTATGTCCTCACCCCTCTGCTTCCACGAAAACATCACAGCTTACATATTGGCACCAGAACAAGAGTCTCAACAGAGCCAAATCTTTCCCTTTTCCCCTACTTAGCCTTACAAAGATTTCTAGAACAAGAAGAACTGGGTTTGAACAATCAGATAGGAGTTTCCTCAGATAAACCTTTCCAGAGCTGCTAAAATCACCCCACATGGGCAAGTGGACATTGACTGTCAAGCTAGGCGTCAGTTCTCAGGAGCGTCCCCAAAGACCTGTATCTCCAATGCCAGCCCTCTCCACTTACAGAGCTCCTGGTCTACCCCCACAAGGCCCTGGCCCAAGACACTGATGCCCGTGACCTCTATAACTTCAATGTCTGTTAACTGGGGAAAAACAGCAAGGAAAGGAATGAGCAACACTCAAGAGAAGAAATGCGGGCAATAATAGTAATAATATTAGTTATATTTATTGAGCTCTGTGCCTGGCTCAGGATCCCTGGTGGCACAGTGGTCAAGTGCTTGGCTGCTAACCAAAACATTGGCAGTTTGAACCCACCAGCCACTCCTCGGGAGAAAGATGTGGCAGTCTGCTTGCCTAAGGATTTACAGTCTTGGAAAGCCTATGGGGCAGTTCTATTCTGTCCTACAGGGTGGCTATGGGTCAGAATTGACTCCATGGCAGTGGGTTTGCTTGGTTTGGTTCCTGGCTCTGTGCTAAGAGCTCTTCCTTTATTACTTCGCCTAACCTCCCTCCAGCCTTGTAGGGTGAAGAGGGGAAAACTAAGAAGTTTCATATTTCGCCCAAGGTCATATACTACAGCTGAGGGTCAGATTGGATTCTAAATTATGTTCATTTGATTCCAAAGTCTTGCTCTAGATCAGAGGTTGGAAAAGTCTGACCTGGGACCGAGCCCACGCCCATTCATCTACACATTGTCTATGGCTGGTTTGGAGCTACAAAGGTAGAGTTGAGACCTATGACTTGCAAAGCCTAAAATAATTTACTCTGGCTCTTGCCAGAAAAAGCTCACTGAGCCCTGCTCTAGATCACAGTGAGTCACTGCCCCTTGGTGACAAAAGCAAATGATGAATGACATTTGGGAGGAGTCTGACATGCTATAACTGTGTATGAGCTCATCTAATCCCCACATAGCTATGTCTCCCCATTGACAAAGGAGGAAACTGAAGTGCAATCACTTTCAGGACTCGCCCAAGTTCCAGCTCCTGAGTGGTGGAGCCTGGATTCAGGATGGCATGGAACTGCTCCAGAACAAGCTCTTAGGCCTCCAAGACCTAGAGATGAGGTGAGAGGTATGTGTGTTTGGGCCCCGAGCTGGCACTTCTCTGTCTTAATATGTTCGCTAGCGATCGACAACGCAGGGCAGAGAGACAAATCTCCGCCTTGTAGATGAATTGTTCCGAAGAGAATGCTACAATTCACAAACGCTGATTTTGATTAAAATCGCCAAGATGATTTCCTATTTCCAAAATACTGACAAAATAGCTTTTTTATCTATGTAGACAGAAAACTAAGCGAGGATTATTTAAATCAAGATTATGTACAACAGGCATCCTAATTACTACACGATTACCTAGCTAAAAAGTGAGTATTAGTGAATGTTGTTTTCGGCTGGTAGTCAAGTCCAAATTAATAGCATTCTAGGCTGATCTGGAGCACAGATAAAATTAAATTAATGAGACTCAGAGCCAGCTCTGTTTATAAGCAAAGCCCAGCTTCAAAAAGAAGGGAAACATATCAAGATGCAAAATTATGTTCCCTTTACACAAGCCAAACATGGATTTTTAATTAAAGCACCAAGAATCTTTTCTTTTTTGGCCAATTGTTCCATTTGGGCATCAGCTAAATGTGTCAGGGCTAGCCTGGAAATTGGGCCTGAGGACAGCTGAAGGTCAGAAAACCACGGATTTGGGGTTTCCTTGAGGGACATTCAACCGAAGAAGCAGTACCATATGGGATTTCGAGCTTCTACCTTCAAATACTCGTCTCTAAGCCAAGATGAAAGAACTCCGAGGAGAAAAAGAGGAAGAGCGCCAGGCTTTTATGTTGGGATGAGCTACCTGACTTCTAGCCCTCTGCCCGGAGCCTGCGTTGGGACAGATCGGGGGTAGGACAAGCACCCACTGAGTGCCATGAGCCCATCTTCTTTCTCCAAGACCATCCACATCCTGCAGTGAGTATGGGGACAGAAAGGACCTCCAGTCCCCATGATCGATCCTCTGACCTGCAACCCTACAGGCACTCTCCACTCAGTGTCTTGTAAGGAGGCTGGGACGGCTTCTTCATACCTGGCTAATGGGCAACGGAACTTGGAATACTGTCAGAGGACCCAGGGAGGAAAGGAATCTGGGCTCCCAACAGAGATGAAAAGAAAACCATGGAGACTCAGCTATTAGAGAGAATGTCCAAAGGCCAAAGCAATTTTTAAATGACAGTTCAGACATGTCAAAGGTGCTTAAGAATCTTTCCCAAATCAACCATGCAGCAAAATGTTTCAAAAGCCACTTTGGACCAGTAAGCAGAGACAACAAAGCGGCTCCTCTGGGATGACGGCGATACCATCTCCCCAGAACGCTTTCCGCAAGATTCCCCCTGCACTGGCCCCACCAATGTCCTCCTGAAGGGAAAGTGGCCACTTGTGCCAGCCTCTTCTATCACTTTAGGGAGGGATCCTGACGGAGCTTGTAGACCATTTGGAGAAATCCTGCTTTGAAAGGGGAGCTTTTCCGGAAGACAATGCCCAGAAAAGCAGTAGGCAGAAGACTTCGTCAAGGGTGACCAGGCAGCAGCAGTCCCAGGAGATGCTGTGGAATGACTCCAAGGCAAGCCATGCCATCTCACATGTGTGCTTCCTTTTGAGGTCCCAGTCTGTGACTTGGCACATTGGCACCTCTTTGGTTGATGCAGCTACGACCCCTGAGTACCACCTAAGCTGGTATGGGAGTGCTCAGCACTGAATTTCAAAGCAATCAGATCTGTGCCCTGGGTCTCAGTTTCTGCATCTGTAAAATGGGGACACCCCTATTTCACAGCATTAAATAGGATGGCCTGGGTGACAGGGCCTGGTGAGGAGCAGGCTCTCGGTCAATGGTAGTTCACCATCAAATCACTTTTAGCAGGGCAGACCTGGAGGTGCCTTATGAAGACCATCTGACCCAACCACCTCCTTTTTTATCAAGGAAACTGACTCCAGAATTTGCCCCAAGTCACCCCAAAACCACTGGTGAAATGGGAACAGAGCCCAGACCCCCTACCTCCTCCTGCTGCTCGTTCCCACCCTCACTCCCTGCTCCTGTGACTGATGCCCATTGATTCCAGCTGTCATCTCATTTCTGGACTCTGGCCTGTGGGGCCTCATGATCCCTTATAATCACCTCTCTCCTGCAGGCACACGAGCCCCTGCCCCCTTATTCGAGGGTTTAACAAATATTTATTGAGCCCCCTCCGGCACTCACTGAGAAAAACACACACTGGAAAAGAATAAAAACAAAACTAGTTCAGCCAAGGAAGAAAACTGCTCTGCCCCGATGGTGACTGCTGCATGCGAAGGGACACATTATGAACCCTATATTATAGAGGAAGAGAGTGAGGTTTAAAGATATGAAACCTCTCTCTACTGCTGTGTCAATGTCATCCATTATCATCAGTAACGTTGTCCCATCGTTCCTTCCTTCACATCCTTACTCCCCGCCTTACGCTGGCTAAGACGTCCTCTGCCCCCTTCTTTGTCCACTAATCCAAAGAAGTCAAAGCTGCCTCTTCCAGGAAGCCTTCCTGCCTACCCTCATGGAAATAAGTCACCTCCTCCTCTGTCCCATTTGTCCCCCAAGACTCCTGTGCTGGGGCCTCACAGGCTCCTCTGATGGCTGCATTTTGTGATGTCTCACTTGCTGTTGAAATGCTCAACACACACTCCCCTCGCACCCTCTCCCCAAGGGCAGGAAGAGGTGCTTGTCCCCATTTCTTGGTATCCCAGCCTGCCTGGCACTATGGTGGGGTATGCAGGAGACGATCCTCTCTGCTCCCCACTCCCCAAGGCCCTCCGGCCCCCAGCAGTGAGTGGACTTCCTCCCCACCCATTCATATGTGACCCCCAGAACAGGCTTGTGAACCCATCTTGAGGACCACACTGAGCTCTCAGTCCTGTGAGGACTTCTGGCAGGACTTAGGGATGGGAAATTCAGGGGCATCTTTGCCAGGATCTTGGGGAAGGAAGCCCTCCTAAGGAGCCCTCAGCCCACCCCCACCCACCTCCCCCGCCTGAATTAAGATGCTCCACTCTTCACTGACCTTCCAGAATTTCTAGGCTAGCCCTGAAGCTAGCAAAGAGGCCTCCCCCCTCCTCAGATCTACAGCCCGTGCCCACCCCCTGCGTGGAGCCTCTTCCGTTACCCAGAGAAAACAAGAGCAGCCAGCAGCTCTGACTGATGACATGCTCTTCTCTGCGAGGCAGCACTCTACAGCAGAGAGGGCCAGCCAAGCCTGAGTTCCAGGCCCTAGTTTAGTGCCCCATTCCCTTTCATTCCTTGCTCCTGACATCTCTTTGCCTAGAAGAGCTAGCCTGCTCTTGTGAAAGCTCTTGTGAGAGCGTGGTGCAAGGGGTCACACTTTCTGTGCCATCCTGGACAAGACATAACTTCTCTGAAGTTCAGTTTCTGCATCTGTGAAATGGAGACAATAATCCATGCCCTACCCCCTGGAACTGCTAGGTAGATTACGTGCAGGTGTGTGTGTGAAAGAGCTCTGAGGATGGCAATAATGATGGTGATGATGAGGAACCACCACGTGGAAAGGTCTGGAGGTAAGCAGCATTATGGAATAACAGACGAAGGAAAAAAAATTCAGGATGGTCAGAGTACAGAGTAAAATCAGATCAGGTGTCAGCTCAGCGTTCTCTCCTTGATTCTCCTACCAAGAAGCCTTCCTTGGTCCCTACTCCCATCCCGCATTGAGTTCTATTTAGGATCTTTTCCGTGTGATCCCATAAAGAACCGATCACCTTATACTATGTAATTGCTTGTTGGTCATAGCTCTTCCTTTCTAGAATGTGAACCCTGTGATGACCTAAAGCACCATTCTAGGCCCAAACACCTGGCATCATGTCTGCTTATAGTGAGCAATTTACACAGATTGAGTACATGAGTGAATTTATCTGAGTGTCCTCCCAACACCTAATACGGACCATGGGGCACACGGACCCTTTAAACTCTTCACAGAATATTGACTGAAAGCAACATTGGTTGCTGACTTGACTGAGTGGTCTTGCCTGAGAATACAAGACCCCCTTCCACCCAGAGGACCCCCTAGCCAAACATAAACAGCATGAGTATTCACCTCTGAAAAGTGAAACAAAGCAACAGGCTTCCTGAGGTTTCCTCCTGAACCCTGGATGATCGAAGATCACAAGACAGTTGAGATGTTCTGCAGGTAGATGTGGGCACTGAACATGAAAAGTCTCTACTATGCATTCTGACTAATGTTCTTTCTCCTATAAAACACACAACGGGTGCTGTCTCTACTCTCTGGAGCTCCATGTCTCTCCCAGTGACAAAGGCTGTGCAGCTGTGCAGTGCCACTGAAGACAGTGGGCACCTTTGGTGTTCCTCTTGGTGTAAAACCAAAAGACCAGTAGGTGAGAAGTACCCCTTCCATTCTGGCCATGAGACAGCCAGCCAAGGCATGGTCTCACAGCTCTGCTCTTTCCAGGTTTAGAAGGACTGAATAGCTGGTCTTCCAGCCTCCAAAGAATGAGATTTTAATTTGCCGAGTACAGCTTTCAACAGAGTAAATCCCATTCCTTCAGTGCTTGGAATAGTCATAAGAGAAAACCTTTCAGTCTTGACAAGTTTGTCCCTTTAGCTGCCAACTCTATTTTGCAGACTTCCTGGCCAATTTATCCGAGATCAGGCTTTTTCCCCAAGCATCGAAAAAAAACAACTTATTGTCTTATGTTCTATGGCAAAGAATATTGAATATACCATGGAGTGCCAGGAGAACAAACAAATCAGTCTTAGAAGAAATACAACCAGAATGTTCCTTAGAAGCGAGAGTGACAAGACTTACATTGAACGTATCATCAGGAAAGACCAATCTCTAGAAAAGGACAACCTGTTTGTTAAGAAGAGGGCCAACAAAAAGGAAGGAAACCCTCAACGAGACGGATTGGCACAATAACCACAACTATGGACCCAAACACACCAACAATGATGAAAGATGGCACAGGACCAGGCGACATCTTGTTCTGTTATACATCAGGTCGCCGTGAGTTGGAGCTGACTCAGTAACAACTAACAACAATGAAAAAAAAAAAGTGTGAACAACATAAACAAAAGACAACCTGCATGGAAAAGAAAATATATATATATATATATATATTACACTGGCAAGAAAGCCGTACAGCCAGCCCGGATCCTGGAATGACGAATTGGTGTGCGATCTTTTTCCAGTCCAACATCCAAGCAGGGGGCTGGTTTTCTTGAGTGCGTAGTGTGAAGAGTTTATGGTGGAGGTTGCTTTTGATTTGAAGGTTTTGCTTTTGTTTGCTTGCCTGTTTGGGGGTTTTGTTTGTTTGCTTTTTTGGGTTTTGCTTTTCATTTTTTCCCAATCATCTTTGTGAAAAAGATTGGCTCTGTCATCTCCTGCCTGCAGACTTCAGCATTTGATGTGGGAAAATGTAACTGAAATATAGCACTTGAAAACACAGAGTTATTTAGACAAAGAACAGCCGTTGCCATTTTTGAAGAATCTGTTGTTAGCCCAAACTTTTCAGCAAGACATTGCTGATTGAAAACTGAAGTCAATATGCTTTGGGATTGTCCAAATTTTTAAGCCACCAGATGAGGATTTAAAAATGAGAGACATTTCACAGGTTTTCATCAGCCCTGCCTCTCACAGCTGCCATCCACCAACAACTTGAAGAACAAACTTAACTTTTCTAAACAAAAATAATTTCATCATTTTGTGTGGCATTAGCACCCCACTACTTCTATATGTTATCTGTATTTTTCTTGTTGACATCCAACCAATTCAGACCTAAAAAAATCCATCCTCCAGTTTTTCTGTGGGTCGTAAATCATAAAAAGGTTATATTTTATGAAAGCTGAACTGAGAAGTAAACAGCATATTTATATCCAAAGAGTTTCATCTATTAAGCAGCAATGACAGGGCCCTGTGGGCCAGAATCTAGTTTTCTTACTTAAAAAGCTTAGTTCTTTTGTAGACTCCTGCAGGGACCTATAACAGTTGGAATTGGGTTTTTTATGCCTTTGAGGCCTCCGAATGAATGTTACACTTTTCCATTATTTTCTTTGTTCTTTTGAGAAAACTAGGCTACCTGCTTATTGCCTAAAACCTACACCCCATGATTGTACTGTCGTAAAATCTGTCTTCTGCCCTCTCCTCCCACATCTTACCAACATCCCCCAACTTTACTTAGACTCCAAGCCCAGCAAGGTTATGCTGCATTCATTGAGAGGGGGAGGGCTCCCCGCGATGATAGATGGTACACCCAAATAAAACTTCAGCCCAAGGGATACCCAACAGTCTTGACCTCCTCTGCCTTGCAAAAAATAAAAATAAAAGAGCTTAAATCTTAATATCTCCCTTGCTCTAGCTCGAGAATGCCTTAAGTCTCCAGGCTGTTTTACGAGATGGGACACGGCTGAAATAAGAAGACCTGAGTCCAGGGTCTTGCATTTCACGTTACTGCCTGCTATTACAATGTTAGCATGACTGCCCCTTGGGCCATTAAAAGCTGATGCACCTGCTCTGTCTGCAAACAGTGTGATCTGTTGTCGTGAATATATACCTAGGTCTATGCAGATAGGGATACGGATTTCACGCCATTAGTACATCAGGCAAGTAAGTCCAGGTTCGGAGTCAGCAGCGTGATCACCCTGCAACTAGCCACATAATCACTAACAATTAAGAAAATGACATCTCTGAGTCTCAGTCCTCTTTTTACCCACGGCGAACATATATTTGTTCTTTTGATGTCCTGTGTGAATAGGGGTGCTTTATCTGACTGCTGATGGGCTAAACAATGCATCCGAGTTGTAATATAGAACTCAATTTGCTGAGACTATCATATGAGGGGCCTGCACAATTTATCGAACACTGCAGATGAAAGAAAGAGAGGGAAAAAAATGTTAAAACTGACCACTTCTAAAATGAAGAAAATAGGGCAGTCAAGGGTATTGTAATATACTTTAATCTTCCTTAATGTAGAAAAATATGAAATGCATTAAATCTTCCTTTGAAATGGATGTGGTCAGATGGCTTGAGCGCCCAAATCTAGTTAATGAATCCATTGTTCTGGCAAATAAACAGGAAAGCAGCAGTGAAGGAGTGATCCATGCTTTATACAGCTAATTCAGAAGATGAAAGGCAGAAAAATTAAAGTTAAATTCACATAAATATTAGAGTGAAGGAGAGGAGCTGGAGGTGTAGAGGAGGGAAGCCTGCCTTTCCCCTTGGTTGGTGTTGTGAACAAGCAGGCACTTTCTGCTCGAGAGCAAAGTCGGAAAAGATGAAAGTGCTCCAAGGGGCCCAATAATTAACATTTTAAAAGGTTTTCTTAATAAAAAATGATCTGACAATAATAGCAATTTAATCATTTTATTTGAAAAATTAAATTGATTGCAAGCATTCATTTGTGTGGAAGTGGCGTTTACAGAGTTTGGATGAACTTATGCAATCAGGTCTCCACTCTAATCACCTTAAACAGAGCCGACGTACGGAAAGAAAGCTGGATGTGGTAGAGACACCAAGGGCAGTCATTTGGGGGAGATTAGCCATCCTTCACAAAGGACCCAACACAACCTATTTAACCTGCCTTCTTTGTTGCAGCCAGAACATGACCAATGGAACTCAAACCAAAGTGATGAAAAGCCTGTTGGGAAGGTGGGCTTTACTAGGGAGTATCACTGGTGTCCATATGCACCACCCCATGTGCAAAAATGGCCTCAGGGGCATAGTATCTTCTCCATGAAATAAATAATAGTTCTATCAGGTTAACACAGTGCAGAAGGATTCATCTTGGTTAACCTTAAATTCTAAAGAATACAAAGGCTTCATACCTATTAAGTGGGGTCAGAGAATATAAAGCCCTTTCCACAGACATTGAACAATGTGATCTTCACGTGGGAGCTGCTTTTCCTGCAAGAAACAGAAACCCACTCAACCTCTCTGGGGTTGGAATGAGGGAAGACCTCACCATAGACCTCATGAGGGAACACCATAAGGACCCAAGGCTGGGTCCCTGCCTGGGTCTACCTCTGCATCCATCAGCCTCTCTCTCTTTTCGATATCACATGGCCGAACATGGACATCGTCCACAGTATGACACTACATGTCTACAGTTCAGACAAATGATGGAGACCAGCTACATCTCAGAATCCCAGCTCTACTCTTAGAGAGGCTGTGAAGGCCCAGCTTGGGTCCAATCGATGGTCAGGAGGACACAGCACATAAACATAACAGCAATGGCACACAGGACATGAGGACAATTCTCAAAAGAGGGGAGAATGGGCCTGGGAGATGCCCTAAATGTACCTATTACACCAGGGCAGGAGAGTATAAAGAGTAAGAGCATAGACTCAGACACCCGATTGCCCAGCTGTGTGGCCTTGGGCAACAGTCTTAAGCCCTGTGTCTCTCAGTTTCCTCATCTATAAATTGGGGTGATAAAAGCACCCATCTCATAGGGAGGGTTGATGGAAGAATTAAATGAGTTAATATCGGTAACGTTTTAGGAAAATGTCTGGCATATATACTCCCACTACAACTGTTGACTACTATCGTTCTTATTGTTGTTTACCCCATTTTTTAGATGAGGAAACTGGCCTTCGGAAATGTTAAGTGGCTTGCTCATGGATGCAGATGTAGCGAGGGGCTGCCCCTGGCATCAAGACCTTCTTCTTGCTACTGCTTTGCTAATACTCCGTCAGGACTGGACCAAGATACGCAGGCTCCCTGACAGGCTACTGTTTTATACCATTCATTCATTCAGTCCCAATAAATATTCCCTTACTGCTGTCAAAGCTATAACTTGTCTTACTTATATTTAGAGGACAGAAGGGGCTGGGGAGAAAAGGTGGACTCTGAGGGCTGTACCCCATCCTGCAGCCCACTCATCAAAACTAAGGCTATATGGTTTACACACCTGCTTCCCCGAGGCCCTTAAGTCATGGTCACTCAGACTTGCCCTTCACTCCAAGAGGCCTTCCAGAACGTTCCTTCCAGCCACACATGTAGTCCCCTGCCTGGGGGCAAGGCAAGTACACTTAATTTCTCCATCACATTATGTTTCCAAAGATGTAATGCCACTGCAGGGGGCATGGCACTTAGCAGATGCTCAATAAATGGCAGCTATTTCTATTCCAGAGTGGAGAACGGACGATGGCCAGGCAGCCACAGGCTCTGGAGAAGCACACGGGTCCCCACTTGGGGCCAGCAGTGATGCTCTCCTACCAAGCCATGGTCAGTCTCCAACAAGAGCCTCTTGATCCCAATACGATCAACAACTTTGGATGGGGCCTTGGCTAACCCAGCATCACCATATGCTCTTGTCCAGAGTGCTGTGGGCAGGGCAGGCTTCCCCACACTTTTCTCTAAAACCCTGAGGCTCTTCTGGTTGCTCAAGAGGTCTTCAAAAGTTTATTAAAATTATTCTTTTACTGTACATGTTTCTTTATTTTAACTGTATACCTCCTGGATTTTAACACAGTGGAGACACTTCAACACGTTAACTAGTGATGCAACTTGTTTTTGAGCACAACTGGAAACAAATTTTCTCCTTTATTACTGTTTAATTGATGTGTATCCTTAAATTTCTAGGTGAGCTATTTTTAACAGTTACCATTTGCAAAGTCTTATCCATCTGAAGCAGAATTTATTCATTGCTACTAAAAAAAATTTAACTTGAATTGATGCTGAGGCAGATATAGGATACAAGCTAACTCGTAAACCCAAGTTCAAAACAGTTTTATGATTCTTACTGACTGATTGTTAAAATATTGTTAATTGGAGCTTCTACAATAAATTTACACTGCTAAAATACCATTTCATGTGTTATATAGTTTAGGGTTCCTCATAGATTGTATTTGAAAAAGACCAAAAGACTCCTAACTAAGTTTACAGGCCATTGCCCTGAAGCACAGCCAGCAAAGGAGCCCAATGCTATCCCTTCCATGGGCCAAAAGATGAAGACCTAACTCTTCTCTTTCCCTTCCCTGGGTTTTCTAGCAGAACTGGGCCCCCAACTGCCTGCACCTCAATACTCACTGAGCTCCCACAGCAAGCCTAGCCCCTCTGTACCTCTGATAAAGGGGCCATTTCACCAGACTTTACATTAGGAAGAATGGAAGGCGCACAGAAAAAAAGACTGGAAGGACATACACAAAATGCTAACAGTGCTTTTCCCTGAGTGATGAGATTCTGAGTAACTGAATATTCTTCATTTTCTACAAAGCCCTCAGTCTCAGGGTAAGACTGACACAAAATTACAGTACCTCGGGATGCAATAAGATCGCTGCTTTCGTGGGGATGTTGAACAGACTGGAGGATGGTGCAGGCCGAGACAATGTGTCATTCTGCTGTCCATAAGGTCATCACGAAGCGGAGTCAACTCAAAGGCAGCTAACACCACCACCACCACACAGTAAAACGAGCACCTCAGAAATAAGAAAACGGGCCCAGGAGCCCGGGAAGACTTCACAAGGGGGAAATGCAAGAGCAGTTGGAGTTTTCCAAGCAGAGAAGAGCATTCCAGATCAAAAGAATGCTCAGATACACCAACCCCAAGACAGTGCAGATCTGGAACCCTGCAAGTTTTTCATGTGGGGCATGGAGGGGGATGTGACTGGGCCAGCCCAGGTAGGGTTCTGAATGCACTGATAAAGAATATGGGCTTTGTCCTATAGATGCTACGAAGCACAGCGAGGTGGTAAGATTGGCCCAGCCTCAAGCCTCTATGTGAATGGGTCTGTGTCCTCTTCCCTGACTCTGCTGCACTGGGAGAAATAAACCTCAAAGCCCCCATTTCCAAATGGTCATTGCAGAAGGATTTTGTCCTAAGGCTAGGCCAGACACGGCCACGGAGGCTTCTGAGACTCTAGAGATCCTCAGAAGCTGTTCCCACTCCTTGCCGTGCTAAGCCTGAATCGGGCCCAGTCTTTCTCTACAATCCAGGCAGAATCATCACCAAACCACTACCCACCAGCATCAAGCCCTAAGAAAGCATGGTGCCTTGGTCCAAGATGTCTGAACAGTGGCTGAAGGGGACGTATCTGTTCTTATCAGGCGGAAACTACAGCCCAGGGGCTCCGGGTTTCTATGAGGGTTGCTAGAGGCCTGTGAGTGGCCTCTCTCCACAATCCTGATGTCCGGAGGCAGCTGGGGAGGCCTGTACACACCACGGCCTCAGCCCAGAGCAAGGCGCACCTCCAGCCCCATAAAGCAACTCAGAGAAAACAACACAAAGCCCAACCATTAACTCGTTGGCTGCACTGAGGCTGGCTTCTTTAAAACCGAAGGCAATCTAAGAAGCCTGACATCGCCTGAAACAAAAGCCTCACTGATCCCTGGAAGATGACTTGGGTAAAAGTAGAGCTCATTTCAGAAAATCAAAGCAAAGAAAAATATTGAATACAATTCAGAGGCATAATGCATGATTATGGGCTTTTATGGATTTTGTGTATAATTTCATGTAAAGTTAAGAGGCTGAAGTGATCTCTTGCATTCAGCTGTATTATCAGCCCAGCTCCAAACAATGTTCCACATCGTATTATGTTCACAGTTGACACACTATTAGAAAAATGTGCAGCTGTCTTACTCTGCTATTCATTTCCTCATTACTATTTTATAAATATATGATTAACAGTTATTGCAGCTGCCTAATTCACATTTATTGCAAATGCAACCCCACAAATGAATGCTCAAAGCAAAGAGATGTGGTTTTAGAGTAATTTAAATTTTACAGTTCCATTTACCCTGCTTTTTAATTTACTGTATAATGACCCTATTAGAATAAAGCACATCTGGAAGCTCTTTGGGGAACATTTAATTTTCTGTGGCTTCAGTACTAACAGAACTTGTACCATAAAGCCCACAGATGCTTTGAAGACTGTACAAATTTCCACATTTTATGCCAAGATGCTGGTTAATTGTGCAGATGAGACAATTGCACCAAAGCGCAAAGCAGCGGTTCTCAGTGCTGAAGGGTGAAGATGCTGCCCTCCAACCCAGGGCCTCACTCTTCGCAAAGTTTCCACATCAAAAACCTGAAATTGGTTCGCCTGCTTTGTGTTTTCCATTTAGACCAGTTTCAGAAAGAGGCCACCTCGAACTGTGAGCTCTCCTGGATTTTCTTTCTCTCTCCCGAGCCCCAGGGGCCCCTCACTCCACGTAACGGAAGGCCAGGCAATTTGCAGAGCTCCGGAAGCTGAGGAGAGGCAGGTGTGTGATCTGGGCCTGGCCTAGTCCTCCTCAGCAAAGAGGACACAGATGCTACCAGATTCCAGCAGGCCACATTAGCAGAATCATCCTGAGTATTCGAGATTGATTTGAATATTAAATACAGATCACTGCAGCAGGACTCGTGGATGAGAAATAATGGGAATCCATTGCCATTGATTAGCTAATTTATGTCCTACAACTAATCGAAGCACAAATCTCATTAGCCACAGGTCAGTAAGGCTCGGAGAGAAAAAGAAAATCATTTTGGTAGCCTAGTTGGCTGTAAAGACACAATTAGAAGCCACGGATTTTCCCAGTTTCTCTGCCCATCCTCCTGGGGCTCACACAGATTGTGAAGGGAAAGCAAAAGCAGATTTCCCTCAAGGTTCCACTGGCCACTGGAAAAGATAGCTTCATATTTAATGATCCGAGCTGCTTCTCTTATTTAATGCAATAATAACGAACACGACTTCATTGCCTCTAGATGTGCATAGAGCTCATAAGCTATCCAGAGCAACTGCGCGCCCCAGGGACACAGTGTTAATTGCTACCCTTTCCATATGTTCAGCATTGGAAAAACGTGGGCTTTCGTGGTGAGAAGAGGGGGCAGGATAGGGCGGAAGATGACCAAGGCTTTCCATAGTCTAACATCACACACATTGAAAAACCTGTCTTGGTAACATACAGGGAGGCCGTGCATTATCAGGCGACGCTTTGCAATTAAAATGCACCTGCTGTTAGCTGGGCCTGAGTTTTGGACAGAGACTTTTAGCCAAGGCTAAGTATGCAAGCCGAGGGGAGATGACAGAGAGGAAGCTGAGTCCTGCTTCAGCATCACAACAAGAAGCCAAATCTCTGACATTGATCAAATTAAGATTTCCCACAGTAAGCTACTCCTGCTAAACCCTGTAGGGGATTCCATAGGATGGCTTGTTAAAAAGGGAACCAGTTTCGACAGTGTTGGTCTAAGCAGGAGAGCAAGGCTCCCAGCAGACTAGCCTTCTGCTGGTCATGTAACTCCGCCCCCCCTGCCCCCTCCACCTCTTTTAACAGAAAAGGCAATGGCTCCAACTGGAGATCCATGCTAAATGACCAGGAACAGAACCCAAACTGAGGTTTTCTGGATAAGCAAGTAAGAAAACAGCACGCTGAATTCCAAAAGTTTTCACTGACCCATTATTTCCAGGTCATTGCAATAAGCCATAGCAGGTCTATAAAAGGCATGGCTGTCAGCCGACCAGGCATATTGGGGGACTGTTAATCCATGTTCTGTTGAAACAATAACCTATACACATTCCTCCAGGTCCACTATACCAAGGTGCAGGGCACTTCTAGTGGGTCCAGAAGAAAAGGGTGCAGAAGAGCTGGGAGCTGGAGAACCAGTTGTCTCACATTTTTCACTAGGACCTGGTCCTAATGCCCCAAACTGAAAAAACATTTCACTTTTTTTTTTTTTTTTTTACTTCACTGAAAATGCTCTTAAACTATGGACATTTTAAAAGAACTGGCTCTCTCCAGCTGTCTTTGTCTATGTCTCAAAACTACTCTGTCCTCATGTTGTTGCTGGGTGCCATCAAGTGAGTCAATTTCACATGACAGAGTAGAAGTGCCCTGCAAGGTATTCTTGACTGTAATCTTTACGGAAGCGGATGGTCAGGTCTTCCTCCTGCAGAGCCACTGGGTAGATTCAAACCGCCAACCTAACAGCTAATAGCACTTATCCACTTGTGCCACCAAGACTCCCTTCTGTCCCCATAGCTTTTAGGAAACGGAACCTTCTCAGTTGTCCTTTCCTCCAGCTCCGTGTCCTATCTCCCCAGATAAACAGGTTAAGCTCACGGCCGTTGCCCTACTTCAGCAGCTGTGTCACTACGTTAATGACAGCATCAGCAGTACAGCATGACTACCAGGCATTGAGTGGGAAGACTGCACACCCACCTGGAAGCCCTGAGGGACCTCAGTCAGGACAACTGGCTCCCATCACCGGAAATGACTGGCTCTATTCTTTCTCCTATGTGTACATGCTTGAAGATCCTATTTCCACTTTAGTCCCACTTCTTTCCCAGGATGGAGCCAGATGTGTTGACCCTTGGAAGGCACCCATGATTCCTTTCAAACTACTCTCATGAGAATCTTCACCTCTTCTCTCCCACAGCGCAAGCTCAGTCCCTCTGATGACGGAGATCTCTTCACTCCCCATGTTCCAGAGAGCCAACTGGTGGCTGTAGCTGCAGCCAGTCTAATGTACACCCTTCCATTGTATTTTGTTTCTGTTTTTAATTACATAACACATGACACACAAAAGAATATACAAAACATGTGTGTACATCATGAAGCATAATAATAAAATGCACACTCATGAAAGCACTACTCAACTTGAGAAATGGAACATTACCAATACTGGTGACACCGCCTATTTGCTCCATCTTAATTCACCCGTGGAAACACTGGCATCACACTGGTTAAGTGCTAAGACTGCTAACCAAGAGGTTGGCAGTTCGAATCCACCAGGCACTCCTTGGAAACTCTATGGGGCAGTTCTACTCTGTCCTATAGGGTCACTATGGGGTCACTATGAGTTGGAATCGACTTGACGGCAATGGGTTTGGTGTTGGGTTTTAATTCATCCCTTTGCCTCCTCCAAAGAGGTAACCATAAGTTGTGTGTTTATCATTCCATTGTCTAAACAATATTGTTTAGTGTTGTTTTTGAGTTTTATAAAAATAGTTTTTTACTCTTCATGGTCTTCTGTGAGTTGAGTTTTTAATTCAGTGTTATGTTTCTGAGATTCATACACATGTTTATACATAGCTATAACTCATTCATTTTCACATTTGTCTAATATTCTGTAGCATATTTATCCATTCTCCTATCAATGGACATTTGGGTGGTTTCCAATGTTTCGCTTTTACCTACAGTGCTGCTATGAATATTCCCATAACACGTCTCCTGCTGCACCTGAGCAAGAGTTTCTCTAAGCTGCATACTCAGGAGTGGGATTGCTGGGTTGTAGGAAATGTGCATTTTCAGCTTCACAAGACAGTGCCAATGTGTTTTCCAAAGTGGGTTTCCAATTTTCTCTCTCACCGGCAGTATATATGAGTTCCCATTCCTCATGTGCTCACCAATGCTTGGTATCGTCAGGCTTCTTAACTTTTGTCAACCTGGCAAGTATAAAACGGTACATCATCATGGTTTCAATTTGCATTTTCCTGACTACATACAGATGAGGTTGTGCTTCTTTTCATATGCTTATTGGTCATTCCTATTTATTCTTCTATAAAATGACTGTTTATGTTTTTTGTCCTTGTCTATTGTGTTGTTTGTCTTTTTCTTATTGATTATTTCCCATTTGTTTATATTCTGGACACTAATCTTTTATTATATATGTTGAAAATATCCAAGTTTTTGTTGAAAGAAATTCTTCATTTTAATGTAGCCTAACTTAGTAACCTTTTGGTGTTTTGCTTAAGAAAACCTCTCCTCATAAGATAGTCTCCTCTATTTTTTCTTAGAATGTTCAAGTTTTGCCCTTTACATTTAATCCATCTGGGATCAATTTTGGTGTATGGTGTGAGGTAGGGATTCCATTTCTTTTCTTCCCCATGGTTAACCAATGTTCCTAGGATTTTTTATTGAGTAGACTATGCTTTCTCCAGTGATCTGCAGTGTCATTTATGCATGTCTATTTCTAGGCTTTCTATTTGGTTCCATCAGTCTTTTCGTCTCTTCTCGGGCCAGCACCACATTACCACAATGATTGTAGCTTTATAATATATTTTGATGTTTGGTAGGGAAGGTTCACTATGAGTCAGAATTGACTCAACAGCACTGGGTTTGGTTTTTTTTTTTTTTTTAATAACTTTTATTAAGCTTCAAGTGAACATTTACAAATCCAATCAGTCTGTCACATATAAGTTTACATAGATCTCACTCCCTACTCCCACTTGCTCTCCCCCTCTTGAGTCAGCCCTTTCAGTCTCTCCTTTCTTGACAATTTTGCTGGCTTCCCTCTCTCTCTATCCTCCCATCCCCCCTCCAGACAAGAGTTGCCAACACAATCTCAAGTGTCCACCTGATATAATTAGCTCACTCTTCAACAGCGTCTCTCTCCCACCCGCTGACCAGTCCCTTTCATTTCTGATGAGTTGTCTTCGGGGATGGTTCCTGTCCTGTGTCAACTGAAGGTCTGGGGAGCATGGCCGCCGGGATTCCTCCAGTCTCAGTCAGACCATTAAGTTTGGTCTTTTTATGAGAATTTGGGGTCTGCATCCCACTGATCTCCTGCTCCCTCAGGGGTCCTCTGCTGTGCTCCCTGTCAGGGCAGTCATCGATTGTGGCCGGGCACCAACTAGTTTTTCTGGTCTCAGGATGATGTAGGTCTCTGGTTCATGTGGCCCTTTCTGTCTCTTGGGCTCTTAGTTGTCGTGTGGCCTTGGTGTTCTTCATTTTCCTTTGCTCCAGGTGGGTTGAGACCAATTGCTGCATCTTAGATGGCCGCTTGTCAGCATTTAAGACCCCAGACGCCACATTTCAAAGTGGGATGCAGAATGATTTCATAATAGAATTATTTTGCCAATTGACTTAGAAGTCCCCGCAAACCATGTTCCCCAGACCCCCGCACTTGCTCCGCTGACCTTTGAAGCATTCATTTTATCCCGGAAACTTCTTTGCTTTTGGTCCAGTCCAATTGAGCTGACCTTCCATGTATTGAGTGTTGTCTTTCCCTTCACCTAAAGTAGTTCTTATCTACTGATTAATCAATAAAAAACCCTCTCCCACCCTCCCTCCCTCCCCCCCTCGTAACCACAATAGTATGTGTTCTTCTCAGGTTTACTATTTCTCAAGATCTTATAATAGTGGTCTTATACAATATTTGTCCTTTTGCCTCTGACTCATTTCGCTCAGCATAATGCCTTCCAGGTTCCTCCATGTTATGAAATGTTTCAGAGATTCGTCACTGTTCTTTATCGATGCGTAGTATTCCATTGTGTGAATATACCACAATTTATTTACCCATTCATCCGTTGATGGACACCTTGGTTGCTTCCAACTTTTTGCTATTGTAAACAGAGCTGCAATAAACATGGGTGTGCATGCACCTGTTTGTATGAAGGCTCTTGTATCTCTAGGGTATATTCCTAGGAGTGGGATTTCTGGGTTGTATGGTAGTTCTATTTCTAACTGTTTAAGATAACGCCAGATAGATTTCCAAAGTGGTTGTACCATTTTACATTCCCACCAGCAGTGTATGAGAGTTCCAATCTCTCCGCAGCCTCTCCAACATTTATTATTTTGTGTTTTTTGGATTAATGCCAGCCTTGCTGGTGTGAGATGGAATCTCATCGTAGTTTTAATTTGCATTTCTCTAATGGCTAATGATCGAGAGCATTTTCTCATGTATCTGTTGGCTGCCTGAATATCTTCCTTAGTGAAATGTGTGTTCATATCCTTTGCCCACTTCTTGATTGGGTTGTTTGTCTTTTTGTGGTTGAGTTTTGACAGAATCATGTAGATTTTAGAGATCAGGCGCTGGTCGGAGATGTCATAGCTGAAAATTCTTTCCCAGTCTGTAGGTGGTCTTTTTACTCTTTTGGAGAAGTCTTTAGATGAGCATAGGTGTTTGATTTTTAGGAGCTCCCAGTTATCGGGTTTCTCTTCATCATTTTTGGTAATGTTTTGTATTCTGTTTATACCTTGTATTAGGGCTCCTAGGGTTGTCCCAATTTTTTCTTCCATGATCTTTATCGTTTTAGTCTTTATGTTTAGGTCTTTGATCCACTTGGAGTTAGTTTTTGTGCATGGTGTGAGGTATGGGTCCTGTTTCATTTTTTTGCAAAGGGATATCCAGTTATGCCAGCACCATTTGTTAAAAAGGCTATCTTTTCCCCAGTTAATTGACACTGGTCCTTTGTCAAATATCAGCTGCTCATACGTGGATGGATCTATGTCTGGGTTCTCAATTCTGTTCCATTGGTCTATGTGTCTGTTGTTGTACCAATACCAGGCTGTTTCGACTACTGTGGCTGTATAATAGGTTCTGAAGTCAGGTAAGGTGAGGCCTCCCACTTTCTTCTTCTTTTTCAGTAGTGCTTTGCTTATCCGGGGCTTCTTTCCCTTCCATATGAAATTGGTGATTTGTTTCTCTATTCCCTTAAAATATGACATCGGAATTTGGATCGGAAGTGCGTTAAATGTATAGATGGCTTTTGGTAGAATAGACATTTTTACTATGTTAAGTCTTCCTGTCCATGAGCAGGGTATGTTTTTCCACTTAAGTATGTCCTTTTGAATTTCTTGTAGTAGAGCTTTGTAGTTTTCTTTGTATAGGTCTTTTACATCCTTGGTAAGATTTATTCCTAAGTATCTTATCTTCTTGGGGGCTACTGTGAACGGTATTGATTTCGTTATTTCCTCTTCAGTGTTCTTTTTGTTGATGTAGAGGAATCCAAGTGATTTTTGTATGTTTATTTTATAACCTGAGACTCTGCCAAACTCTTCTATTAGTTTCAGTAGTTTTCTGCAGGATTCCTTAGGGTTTTCTGTGTGTATAATCATGTCATCTGCAAATAGTGATAACTTTACTTCTTCCTTGCCAATCCGGATACATTTTATTTCTTTGTCTAGCCTAATTGCCCTGGCTAAGACTTCCAACACGATGTTGAATAAGAGCGGTGATAAAGGGCATCCTTGTCTGGTTCCTGTTCTCAAGGGAAATGCTTTCAGGTTCTCTCCATTTAGAGTGATATTGGCTGTTGGCTTTGCATAGATGCCCTTTATTATGTTGAGGAATTTTCCTTCAATTCCTATTTTGGTAAGAGTTTTTATTATGAATGGGTGTTGGACTTTGTCAAATGCCTTTTCTGCATCAATTGATAAGATCATGTGGTTTTTGTCTTTTGTTTTATTTATGTGATGGATTACATTAATGGTTTTTCTGATATTAAACCAGCCTTGCATACCTGGTATAAATCCCACTTGATCAGGGTGAATTATTTTTTTGATGTGTTGTTGGATTCTATTGGCTAGAATTTTGTTGAGGATTTTTGCATCAATGTTCATGAGGGATATAGGTCTATAATTTTCTCTTTTTGTAATGTCTTTACCTGGTTTTGGTATCAGGGAGATGGTGGCTTCATAGAATGAGTTGGGTAGTATTCCGTCATTTTCTATGCTTTGGAATACCTTTAGTAGTAGTGGTGTTAACTCTTCTCTGAAAGTTTGGTAGAACTCTGCAGTGAAGCCGTCCGGGCCAGGGCTTTTTTTTGTTGGGAGTTTTTTGATTACCGTTTCAATCTCTTTTTTTGTTATGGGTCTATTTAGTTGTTCTACTTCTGAATGTGTTAGTTTAGGTAGGTAGTGTTTTTCCAGGAATTCATCCATTTCTTCTAGGTTTTTGGGTTTGGTTTTTTTATGGTTAGGGCAGGTTCATCCCATACATACACAACTTATGCTTCTATTTTTAAAGTTTGACAGGCCCATTTTCCCGAAGGAGGAAGAGGAGGAAAAGGAAAAGAAGAATGGTAGCTGACTTCTATATGCCAGACACTGTGCTGAGTATCTGTCACAAATTATCTCATTTAAATCACAGTAATCCTGTAAGAAGGAGCCCTGGTGGCACAGTGGCTGAGCACTCGGCTGCTAACCAACAGATTAGTGGTTCGAACCCACCAGTAGCTCCACAGGAGAAAGATGTGGCAGTCTGCTTCTGCAAAAATTACTACCTTGGAAACCCCATGGGGCACGTCTACTCTGTCCCGTTGGGTCCCTAGGAGTTAGAATTGCCTCAACAGCAATGGGTTTGGTTTTGGGACCTTGCAAGATAGAATTTGTTTGGTTTTTTGTTTTTCTTTAACTTCTATACTATAAATAAGAAAACTGCAACTCAGAATGGTTTAATGGCTTGCCAAATCACACACCAAATTAGCAACAAAAAAAAATTCAAACTCAGGTCTGTTGGACTCTCAAGCCAGTGCTTTTATAGTTTCATCGGGAAATCCCAGATTCCCCAAATCACGTTAAGAATTTCCATTTTAGATGCCATTGGACTTCCACAGACCCCCTTCTCTGCCCTCTTTGAAAAGCAGGAGATCCTATGGCTGGGACTCTGAGGCTGGGCCTTATCTTGGTTTCATGATGCTGACTTGGGCCCTTTGAATCCTTGTCCTTTACACACATTCTCCCTGGAACATGCTGCCAGCCTGGCTGACTATTCCTTGTTGTGTATTTCTCCCTAATTGTGAAGCATTTTCTGCTCAATCTGGATTGGCAAGAAAGGAGGGATAAGAGGGGAGCAAAGTGGAAGCCATTCCAGAAAAGATTCATCTCCCCGCCTATAGCCTTTGCCAAGCAACTCAAGAAAATGCCCGCGAGGGAACTGGTTCTATCCCTTTCAGAGTGGGAATGGCTGAGCTCTCTGTGCACATAATAAACCCAACTGGCCTGGTGGATTTGCCGACATTAATTATGTGGTTGAGGTTAAATATATTTTATGGACAAAAGCAATGATAGACGGGTTCTTCGTACAAAAGATTTCAGCTCATTTGAGATTTAACCATTTTTAAATTTAATAATTAAGAATAAGCCACAGTTGTAAAGGTCAGATCTAATTCCACTGCCTATTATGAGCTGCCAAACCCGAGGCTGCGGCTCTGAGCAGCTGAGGATGACTCAGGATGGGGGAAGAGACAGCTGGGCCAAGAAGGGGCAGGCCTCCACATGCAACTCCAGGTTCCTGCAAAGCTCTACTCTATCAATTAGGGCCAGTCTCGTTTCCTGGCTAGTTCTAGTGGCAAATATCCAACTCATTTCTCCAGTTTTGTCACCGTGTTTCCCACTTTGGTGTTCATCTAAGACCCTATTTCCTTTGCCGGCTACCCTGTCTGTGTCTGTAAATTTATTTCTAAATGTGTTATGAAGCCTAGCATTACATTTCAAAACACCAATCAAAAATTCAAAGGCAGTTTCTGGAATGCCTGGGCTACATGGCCTCTTTTTCCAATAAAGAAAGCTTTTGTGTAAACCCACCAAGAAATGGGACAGGTTTCTGTAGCAGCGTGGCAGGCGTGTGTGTATATATGTGTATACATATATAGAGAGACTTGCTGGACTCTGAGCCTTTAGGGAAAATCAGCTCATGAGTCAGAAAGAGATACCAGGAGATACAACTGTGAAATCCAGCCCTCTAGCAAGGGCCACCACCACTCATCTCTCAGCTTGTCATAGTGGCTTGTGTGTTGCTTTGATGCTGAAAGTTATGCCTTCGATATTTCAAATACCAGCAGGGTTACCCATGGTAGACAGGTTTCAGCAGAGCTGCCAGGCTAAGACAGACTATGAAGAAAGGCTTGGCGATCTACTTTTAAAAATTAGCCCGTGAAAACTTTGTGGATCACTACAGAACATTGTCTGATATAGTGCTGGAAGGTAAGTCCCCTAGGTTGGAAAAGCACTCAAAATAAACAGTGGCTGCAACAGTGGCCTCGAGCCTACCAACGATCATGAAGATGGTGCAGGACACGGCAACATTTCCTTCTGTCGTACGTGGGCTCACCATGAGTCAGAGCCAACTCGACAGCAACCAACAAACCAGTAAGGACTCACATGGAGTCTTTCCCTTCTGTGCTGTCTCACGAGGAGATGAGGAAAGTGAGCCTAGGGAAATCAACCAAGTGCCCTAACCACACGGCTTAGGAGGGCAAGTCCACAGGGTCCCTACACCAACACCTCATCTCTTTTATCCAGAGCACCTGTCCACTGAGCAGAGCGAGGGTTCCACAGAGGAGAGGGTCCCAATCCCAGGATCTCAATACAAACCAAGCCACAGCCCCCAGTGCTCAAACTCTACGGCTCAACTCTGCACTCCTTGCCCAAAAGGGCTGCTTCCACTAAAAATGCACCCCAGTTCTCTGTCCTGCAGGCTGGGCAGAAGACTCTAATAGAGGACATTCTGAAACGGTTCAGTCCAAGAATCCAAATTCTCCAAAAGCTCATCTAATCAAATGAAATCCATTAAAATGTGCCACCGCCAAGGTTCTCTTGTAATTACCGCCACAACTTCCCTGTCCCTTGTCTTGCCCCTGCTGAGAACAATCCGTTCACCACTCTGTAGCCAGAAGGATGTTTCTAAAAGGTAAACTGATCATCTCGTTGTCCTACTCCTTCCGCTGCTGAAAGCCTTCCCCTGAATAGAGGTGAAGTCCAATTTCCGTAGCCTGATCCACATATGCTCTGGGAGCTGGCCCTTGCCACTACTCCTTCCTCCTCCGGGCTCCAGGTGCTCACTCACAGTGCCAGGACTTAGCTCAGGCTGAACCTTTGCCCTAGAAAACACTTCCGGCCCTTGCCCCTGCCAAATTTACCACCAGTCAGAGCCTTCCTGGGAAGCCTTTGTGTCCCCTACACTTGGTGAGCACTTAGTCTATAGCAGGCCCTCTACTAAGCACACATAGTAGGTTCTCTGCTTTAACCTTCAACAGCCCCAGGTGGGTGCATTTAAAGATAGCGAAGCGGAGGCCCAGAGATGCTGAGGAGCTTATCCACCAGATCCCACAACCAGCTGAGGCCAAGCTGGGATGCTATTCGGCCTTCCTTACCCCAGGACTGGGTTGGGGCTCTCCTTTGCACCCCCATGGCTTCCTGTGCTGCGTTGTACTCTCTGGTTGACCGTCGGACAGTGGACCCCTGAAAGAGGGGCACAGCTTCATAACTAATGTTTACAGATATAATTAATGAACCATTGAGAAAGATACTTATTGGCGAATGGATTTGTTATACAACAGCCACAAAAGAACCCTGCAGAGCTGTATACTGTGTGGTTGTTCCAGAGAATACCATATGTGCACGATGTACCGATGGACATATCCCCTCAGGACTCCAGTGATGGCATAGGGTTTGAGGGGGATCATCCTTAGCAACTTTTAGACCCGGGTTCCTCCCCTCTTGCCACCCAGCATGTTCTTATTTAGCACTCAGTGCCAACAGATACATAATCAGGGCCCAAATCTGAGTATTCTATCAAACATATTATTAGAAAGATAAATCGGTTGCCCAATTCAATGTGTTTTGAGGCACATGTGTGTAAATTACATTTATCCAGATGTGTAGCAGGTCTGTGCCAAACCATTTAAAACATAAAACAGATAAGTTCCTTCGGCCCGTTTTCAGCTTCCCAGGGATCAGTCCTCGGCAGATGGCCAGGCAAATGAATGCTAGAGAAAAATTAAAGGCTGTCTGTATCTTTCAAATTGACATGGAGAGCAGTTGGGTTCTGCTAGAAACTAAGAATGACCACAAAATGTAATTATGATCATAATGAGAATGGGTTAAGCTTAAACTATTTCTCATTTTCATTGCAGTCACTGCCACAAGATGGAGTGGAGATTAATGCCAGGCCATTTCCTGTGCTTGTTATACTCTTTGTCATTAGAATAAAACATCATAATTTGAGCATCTCATGTATACGGAGAAGGATGGCCGGGGAGGGGTGGCCACACTGAACACTAGCCAGATCTCCATGCCCCTCCTGGCTCCTCTGTGGTTGGTGACCACCAACGGAATGGGGGCAGACACGCCGTAACCCAGGCCACCCGTCCTGTCTCGCCATTCCGCAGCCTGGACTGAGTCGGAATGCTCTCTGAGCCTTCTTCTCCTCAACTTCGAACGAGGATAAGAGCACAGTCTTCCTTCGCACGGCTGCTGCAGGTACCAAGTGAGAAGCTGGCTTATGAAAGGGCTTTGCAAACTGTAAAGCACTGTTCAAGCACTAGCGAGGAAGATCAAGACAGCACCGGCTCCCAGACTGAAAATATGAGTTCCCTTCGCAGATCAACACTCGTAGTTGTGTGAACTTCATCAAGACACCACTCCAAGCCTCAATCTCCTCAGCCATAAAATGAAGATAAGAGCACTCACTGCATTAGGGTTTTGTGCAAAGTAAACAAGGTGATGAATTTAACTTGCTTAACACGACCCTGGGAGTCCCTGGAGGGTATAAAAGGTAAACAGGCTTGACTGCTAACAAAAGAGTTGGAGATTCAAGTCCACCCAGAGGCACCTCAGAAGAAAAGCCTGATGATCTACTCCCGAAAAATCAGCCACTGAAAACCCTTTGGAACACAGTTCTACTCTGACACACGTGGGGTCGCCATGAGTCAGAATCGACTTGATGGCAAGTGGTTTGAGGTTTTTTTGGTTAGCATGCGGCTCAGATAACATTTAGTGCCCAGTAAACGGTAGCTGAATTGTGGACGATGATACTTTCTAATGTCATCTTCTTCATTATCAAATGGAGGGTCATTAATACTCCGATGGTACAAGCCACAACTCTGGGATTATTCGTTCAAGTCAGTAGTTTGCTGCCACAGAATTCTTTGTTTGAACAAATCTGACCTAGAAATCCCACATACAAAACAGACTGGAGCAGAGCTGCTCTGGTTCAAGAGGGATGGGGCCCCAGGCCTGACACTCCCTCCCACAGCTCCTAAGGGTGCAGCTCCCAAGGGGAGCCCAGCTGGAAAACCACAGTGCAAGGGATGCATGGACTGGTCTGGATCATGCAGCCCACTTCTGCCTGCCTGGCTCTCTGGAACACCTCTTCATCCTCTGCAGGCCACCTCCAATGTCACCTCCTATTTGAAATCTCCCCTGATCTCGAAGCAGAGTTAGTTCCTGCCCCCATATCTCCACTTTGACAGTCATCTCTCTGAACTGTTTCCCTACTTTCTGGACCTCTAACCCCTCCAGACCAGGAACTCCACTAGGAAAGGCCCATGTGGGATGCCTCCCAGCCCAAGACAGAGCAGATACAAGTCTGAGGAATGGGCAGGCAACGATGGGGTTGACAAGTGAAGCAATGAAGACACCACATACCACCCGAACACCAACTTTCCTTCGTGACTATTGGCTCTCAAAGTGAGCCATCCTGAGCCTGTTATCTGCTGCCTTTAATCTCTCCTCTCTCCCCTTTCTCTGTATTGTGTGGCTCCTTTATCATCTTTCATCAGTTCACTCCCTAAGGTCAAAGGAGAATTTTGGGAAGAGGTTGGGGGTGTTGGCATCCCTGGTAGAAATCTGTCACAAGTTTACTAAATCCCATTTAATTTTCTGATTCCTGGACAAACAGGAAGACTACATTTCCCAGCCTCATTTGCAATTAGCTCAGGGTCATGTGGCTGCATTCTAACCAACAGGATGCGATGGGAAGTGATATATGCCAAATCTAAGACTGATTCTGGGTGCTCATCTATACCAGCATTTCTCAACTAAGGGCATATTGCCCCCAGCAGACATTTGGCAATGTGTGGAGATGTTTTTGGTTGTCACTAGTGGAGGTAGGGGCAGGGTGGGGCGCTACTAGCATCTAATGAGTAGACATCCCCACAACAAATAATTACCCAGCCTAAAATATCAGTAGTGCCTAATCTACACCCTTTATTCCCCATCTGTGGTAACCTTGGAGACTGAGCTTTGAAGATGGTAGCATCACAAGATAGAAAATCCAGGGTCTTGAGTCACTGCTTGAAGGAGTATTGCCAAGAATAAGTACCCAATCCACATCAGATTGGAAGGCGGGAGAAAAATTAATCTTCCTTGTGTTAAGCCACATTTTTTGTGATTTGCCACGTTTTGCAGCTTAGTCTAGCCTGACTACCACAGCACCCCCAAGAGGCAGCATGGTGGAAGGGGAAAAACACTTTACAGGAGTCAGAAGAAATGAGGACAAGTTCTGGTTCTTCCAAACTTACTTTTTAACCTTGAGTAAGTTGCTTTCCCTCTCTGATCCACCATTTCCTTACAAAATGAGGAGGTCAAAATAGATGACTTCCCCAAGTCCCTCCCAGCTGCTAAATGCTGAATTCCAAGCTTGAACTATGACAGAAATACAGCCAGGGAACTGGAAGGAAAAGAAAGCAGATAGTTGGGCCAACTCAAGGGCAAGAGCCGCAGCTATGACTTCTGCCAACGCTAGAGGGCTTTAGGAGGTGGTGATGAGTGATGGAGAGTCTCCATCAATCTAGTTACCAGGCAGGATCGTTTCACAACAGGGTAAAGAGGACAGAGGTAGAAAGGGCAAAGGAACAAAGGTTAGTGCCATGGCCCAAGCATGAGGTAGACGGAGGACCTGGTGCTTGGCGAGACCACGAAGAGGAGTGAACTGTGACCAGCAATGCCCAGGGAGGTGCTGAAGGTTATCAGGGGACAGGATGGGCCAGAATTGCTCTTGACCAGCAAAGTGCACAAGTTTGGGACAGCTGGGGATTGAGCTAGCAGGGGGAGTAGCTCCATCCTGGTCCTGCCAACCCTGTTGTGACATCCTTATCTGCTTCCTTGTCGGTTTTCACCTCAGACAAATGGTCTCAACCACAGAGTCAACACCCACAGGACACAGCAGGCTCTCCTTGAAGTTCCTGTGTCACCATCAGTTGGAGGTGGGTCACAAGTTATTTTTACCAATTGCTAAAGAGGCATCGTTTATGATGGTTAACTTATAAACCGGGGCTGAGTCATCGTGTTCCCTATGACAGCATCCTGCTTTCAGCACTACATGGTTTCCTGAGAGCTGAGAAAGGGCAGCAGGAACCGCTGGCATGCTGGGGACTGTGTACACTCCTTTAGACACCTTAGGTGGTGGAAAGGAAGTCTTTACGGGCAGAGCCATCCCGAGGATGGTCATCCTGCCCTTGACCACGCCCTAGCCCATCTTCCTCTCACCTGGTCACTATAATAGAAAGAAAGAGCTCACAAGCCCCAACCTTTTGAGTTCCAGGCTGCCTTGGCAAGGAAAGGGAAAAACGTATACACCCTTATGGCTCAGCTCACAAAACTACCCACCACCTTTTGCTGAAATGGTCTCCTCCTCCTCTGAACTCTCGCAATGCTTTTCTCTTTAAGAATTTTTTTTATTGAGATATAATCCACATACATAAAATTCACCCATTAAAATATATCATTCAGTGGTTTTTTAGCACGTTAATAAAGTTGTGAAACCATCGCCACTATCTAATTCCAGAATATTTTCATCACTCCAGAAAGAAACCCTGTACCTATTAGCAGTCACTCACACCCTCCTCCCTCCCCCCAGACCCTGGTAACCACTAATCTGCTTTTGTCTGTATGGATGTGCCTCTTCTGGACATTTCATATAAATGGAATCATACAATATGTGGTCTTTTGTGTCTGGCTTCTTTCACTTAAGATTGCTGGAAGACATTAACAACCTGCGTAATGCAGATGACACAAACTTGCGTGCTAAAAGTGAAGAGATGGATTGACACAGTGGCTGCAACAATGGGCTCAAGTATAACAACAATTGTGAGCATGGCACCGGACTGGGCAGTGTTTCCTTCTGTAGTACATAGGGTCGCTATGAGTCAGAACCGACTCGACGGCACCTAACAACAACAACGTTTTCAAGGTGCAGCCACATTATAGCATGTATCAGTACTTCGTTACTTTTTATGGCAGAATAATATCCCACTATGGTTAAGAGCTCAGCTGCTAACCAAAAGGTTAGCAGTTCGAATCCACCAGCCCCTCCTTGGAAACCCTATGCAGCAGTTTTCTCTGTCCTACAGGGTCGCTCTGAGTCAAAATCAACTTGACGGCAACGGGTTATATAGATATAAAAGAGCCCTGATGGCACAATGGTTAAGCACTGAGCTGCTAACGAAAAGATTGGTGGTTCAAACATACCCAGCAGCTCCACGGGAGAAAGGCCTGGCGATCTCCTCCTGTAAAGATTACAGCCTAGAAACCCTACGTGGCAGTTGCACTCTGACACATGGGGTCGCTATGGGTCGGAATCAACTCGACAGAACAACAAACAACAACATATGGATATAAAGCCCTGGTGGCACAGTGGTTAAGTGCTCAGCTGCTGACCAAACGGTTAGCGGTTCCCACCCACCAGTCTGCTTCCATAAAGATTTACAGCCTTGGAAACCCTATAGGGCAATTCTACTCTGTCCTCGGCTCAAAGGCAATGTTTTGTTCTTAAGTGCCACCCAGTCAGTTCCGACTCATAGCAACCCTATGTACAACAGAACGAAACACTGCCTGGTCCCGTGCCATCCCTACAATCGTTATGCTTGAGCCCATTGTTGTAGCCACTGTGTCTATCAATCTTGTCAAGGGTCTTCCTCTCTTTCGCTGACCCTCCACTTTACCAAGCATGATGTCCTTCTCCAGGGACTCTGATAACATGTCCAAAGTATGTGAGTGCAGTCTGACCATCCTTGCTTCTAAGAGTATTCCGGTTGTACTTCTTCCAAGACAGATTTGTTCATTCTTTTGGCAGTCCATGATATATTGAATATTCTTGGCCACGCCACAACTCAAAGGTGTTAATTCTTCTTCTGTTCTTTTTATTCAACATCTAGCTTTCATATGCATAAGAGGTGATTGAAAACACCATGGCTGGGTCAGGCACACCTTAGTTCTCAAGGTGACATCTTTGCTTTTCAACACTTTAAACAGGGCTTTTGCAGGAGATTTGCCCAATGCAATGTATCATTTGATTTCTTGACTCCTGCTTCCATGGGTGTTGATTTGTGGAGCCAAGTAAAACGAAATCCTTGACAACCTCAATCTTTTCTCTGTTTATCATGATGTTGTTTACTGGTCCTGTTGTGAGGATTTTTGTTTTCTTTATGTTGAGGTGCAATCCATACTGAAGGCTGTGGTCTTTGATCTTCATCAGTAAGTGCTTCAAGTCCTCTTCACTTTCAGCAAGTAAGGTTGTGTCATCTGCATAATGCAGGTTGTCAATGAGTCTCCCACCAATCCTGATGCCCTGTTCTTCTTCATATAGTCCAGTTTCTTGGATTATTTGCTCAGCATACAGACTGAATTGGTATGGTGAAAGAATACAACCCTGATGCACACCCTTCTTGACTTTAAGCCACGGGGTATCTCCTTGTTCTGCTCAAATGACTGCCCCTTGATCTGTGTACAGGTTCTATGAAGGCAATGGGTATATTGCCTTCATTTTATTTATCCATTCCTCAGTTGGTAGACATTTGGATTGTTTCTACTTTTTGGTTATTATGACTAATGCTCCTATGAACATTTGTGGACAATACTTTGGGCAGGTTTTCAATCCTCTCTCCAGGAGCGAAGTTGTTTGGTAATATGCCAACTCTGTGTTTAACTTAAGAAACTACCGAACTGTTTCCAAAGAGACCACACCATTTTACAAAGCCACCAGCAATGTATGAGGGCTCCGGTTTCACTACATCTTTGCAGCACTTGTTATGATCTGTTTTTTTTTTTTTATTATTATTATAACCAGTCTAGTGTATGTGAAGTGGTATCTCATTATGGTTTTGATTTGCATTTCCCTAAAACTAATGATTTTGAGCACCTGTCCATGTGCTTATTGACTATTTGTATATCTCCTTTGGAAAAATGTCTATTCAAATCCTCTGCCCATTTTTAAGGGGGTGACTTGTATTTTTATTGTTGAGTTGTAAGTGTTCATATATTCTTGATATTTGACCCTTATCAGATATATGATTTGCAATATGTTCTCCCATCCTGGGAGCTGTCTTTTCACTTTCTTAGTAGTGTCCTTTGAAGCACAAAATTTTAAATTTTGACGAAGTCCAACTTATCTTTGTTTCTTCAGTTACTGTGTTTCTGGTGTCATATCTAAGGAACCATTCTCTAAGCTAAAATCACAAAGATTTACACCTATGTTTCCACCTAAGAGTTTTATAGTTTTAGCTCTTACATTTAGGCCTTTGACCAACTCTGAGTTACATTTTGCACATGTTGTAAGGTGGAGGTCCTACTTCATTCTCTTGCATGTGGAAATCAAGTTGCTCCAGCACCATTTGTTGAAGAGACTATTCTTTCCCCATTGAATGATCTTGGCATCCTTGTCAAAAACCAATTGACCATGAATGTATGGGCCTATTTCTGCAAGTTCAAATTTGTTCCATTGATCTGTATGTCTAACTTTATGTCAGTACCACACAGTTTTGATTACTCTAGCTTTGTAATAAGTTTTAAAAGTAGGAATTGTGAGTCCTCCAACCTTGTTCTTCTTTTTCAAGACCATTTTGGCTATCCTGGGTCTCTTGCATTTCCATATGAATTTTAGGATGAGCTTGGCAAATTCTGCAAAACATCAGCTGGGATTTTGATGGGAATTGTGTTGAATCTGTAGATTAGTTTGTGGAGTATTGGCATTTTAACAATACTAAATCTTCTAATCCATAATCAGGTCATGTCTTTGAGTTTATTTAGGTCTTTGTTAATTTCTTCCAGTGATGATAAAGGTGTGGGGGGGGAGACTGTTCTCAAATAAAAAATACTTGAGGGATAACTACTGTGGGAGATTTTATTTACTAAACAATATATACCCCATGTCTAACTGCCTCCATGAACAACTTCCCCCCTTGCCATGAGACCAGAACTGTATAGTGCCCAGCTACCATTACTGAATGTTTTGATCAAAGATTTTATAAAATAATCTTGCGCAAAAGGAGGGAAATGTGGAACAGAATTTAAAATTTTCATGGAATCCAGACTTTCTGGATCCATTGAGGCTGGATGACCCCCTAAAACTACTCCCCTGAGGTCATCTTTAAACCAAACAATAGTCTAATTAATAAAGATTGCACTGTAAACTTTCATGTAAAACACAATAAGAAAAAAAGAAAGAATGTTATATAATACAAACATTTAAAAAAAAACATGGCGGATAGTCAAAGCAAGCAGGACAAAATCTTATTACGGTTGAACCTAAGGGATAGGTCTATGGAAGTTCATTGTAATACTCCGCCCACTTTTATGAAGGTCTGAAATTTATCATAACAAAACTTTTTTAAAGAATGCCACATCAGAATGTAATTGCCTTTAAGTCAGAGACCCTATTTTATTCACGATTGTATCTCCCGTTCCTAGCCTGGTGCCTAGTACTAGTAGGCACTCCATAAAGAGCTGTTAGAAAAATTAATTGACATATTGGGTGTTTAACTGACGTTACAGTTTATAGCCACCACCTGTTTGTCAGTTCATTGTACTGTGGTGGCTTGCATGTTGTTATGATGCTGGAAGCTGTGCCACCGATTTGCCAAATACCAACAGGGTCACCTATGGTGGACAGGTTCCAGCAGCACTTCCAGACAAAGACAGACTAGGTAGAAAGGCCTGGTGATTCACTTCCGAAAATCAGCCAGTGAAAATCCTATGGGTCACAACAGAGATTGTCCAGTAGAGTGACCCAGTGGCTACAACAATGGACTCAGTGGGGAAGAGGGCACAGAACTGGACAAGGTTACATTCTATCACACATGGAGTCATCATGAGTCAGAGCCAACTCAACAGGAACTAACAACCAGAACAAGAGCATAGCACACACACTCTATAATTGTCTCATCTGGTTTTCACGGCGTCCCTTGCAGTCAGCCTCACTAACAGCATTTTCCAGATGAAAGAACTGAGGCACAGGGTGTTTGTGACTCCAAGTTGTGTGAAGAGTAACTGATGAGACTAGGATTCAGGTCTTCCAACTCCTGATTCAACACCCACTGGCCTTACTTTGGAGTCTAATATCTGCCACCCAGGTTTTCTGTGGGATTTAAATAGCCGCTGTTTCACTCTGGTTTATCAGGAGAATTTACGCACCGCAGCAGTCATATTGAGACATCCGTTAGGAAATCCAGGCAGGCAGGTTAAATGTTAATTTCCTTTCTACTGTACCATTTTCTAACCTCCTTCCATGAATCAAAGTGAGTAAAAGGTTCTTCACTTACCGACATAAAACAAATTGAACAAATTATGTTACTTAACTGAGGAAGAACTAGTCATGCCATGGATTCTGGTCCAGCCTCAGCTGAGCTTTTTCTCCGTATTAATGTTAATTTGCAAATGAGGTGTGGCTTTTTTCATGTCACATTGCATTGATCTCATTAGCATATCAGACTGCCTCCCATTGGTGGTCCTGTTCCCAGGACCGCGAGCCGCCAGGGGGGCGCTTTTCAGTCCCACACCTGCTGCATGTCCGCTGCCGAGGAGGCCATGAATCACAGTCACGGCCAGGCCATGAATCAGAGCCGTAGGTGGAAACCATTTCTAAGAGGGTATCGGTAACGTCCAAGTGCGCAGAGGCTTGCAGTGAGCAGGAACCTCCCAGGTGCCAGATGACTAGCACAGCCAGCTGCGTATTTCTTTCTCAGAAAACATGCTGCTCGCTGACAGCAGGAGTTTTAAGCCCCTCATTGCCTGGAGCCATTTTGGCTTCTATTGGAATGGTCTTTGGGGGAGTCTAGGGGAGCCCTGTCTCTGAACTCAAGTCCTGAACTGCCCCATAGGGTTTTCTAGGCTATAGTTTTTATGGTAGCAGATCACAAGGTCTTTCTCCTGCAGTGCCTCTGTGCGGGTTCAAACTGCCAACTTTTAGTTAGCAGCAGAGCACTAACCCATTAGTGCAATTAGAAACCTAGGGAAGTTCCAAGAGGGGGGAACGCAGCCAAAACCAGGCATCAGAGAAGGAAGGAAGGAGGGGCCACTTGCAAGTTCTCAAGTGAGGGGTTTTGTACAAAGGAAAAGATTCTAGTAGATGCTCAACTGATGAGGCAAAGGCTATGTCATTTCCTTTCATACCTGCTGCAGTTCTCAAACCAAAACAACTCATACATACATGGTGCAGTACTCAAACCAAAACCAAACCCATTGCCTTTGAGTCGATTCTGACTCATAACAACCCTATAGGACAGAGTAGAGCCACCCCACAGGGTTTCCAAGCAGCGGCTGGTGGGTTCAAACTGCCGGCCATTTGGCTAGCAGATGTAGCTCTTAACCACTGCACCACCAGAGCTCCACCTGGTGCAGTAGCTGCTCATAATATGACCTCGATGGAATGACTAGGCCCAGGAGCCGTGTAGAAGCTCTAAAGGCATCATGCACTATCTTCCCCAAAGTTTCTCGCTGAGCAGTCATCACTTGCTGGGGCCTGAAGTCCAGCCCCAAGCTGGACACCAGGTGTACACTAGGCACATCGGGTGTTGTCAGCTCTGCTGCCTTGGAAGGCCCAGGAGGAAATGTGGAAGAGAGAAGCAGGCAGAGCCAAGGATAACAGAGAGCAGTGTGGCCCCCAGATCAGGAAAAGCTGATGCCTGCCCAAGGGACACACTGCCACGAGGCTGTCAGCCAAATATGGCTGGGTGAGCCCAGAGGCCAGACTCCCCACATCTAAGAGATGCCAGAAATCAGGGCACGTCTGTGAAGTTACTCAACGTGCAAATGCGAAAGCTCACGTCAAACACTTTGCTGATGAAATGTGTCTGCTTCAGACCCACAGGCCATGAGGCCCTGACCTCAACACCATCCCTTTACATCTTCACGACAATCGCAAATGCCCCTTTTAGAGGTGGGAACCAATTCAAACCAAATGTAATCCCAAGTGTGAGGATAGCCAAGCCTCAGGGAGATGCTCCTTCCTGCCTACCAGATAAATGGATCTCATTCTGGGATGCCTCCTTGCTTGACTCTGGTTGCCATGGAAGCAAGGCCCATCCTTTTCTCTGCTACATTTTGCATAGTGGGTGTTGGAGGTGGTCTCCTGAACTTTTTCCAGTGAGAAGCAACAGTGGAGTCCTCAAAGGCAAGCTGTTTGCCATGGGGGATGGGATGGCCTTGGACAGGATGGGGAAGGACTTGGAGTCCTCAGGACATCATTGAGAATGCAAGCTGGAGCCTGGCTCAGCCTGAGGTCCCGAAATGCTGACATGGTGTGCTACGGGGAGGGCCATCACAGGCCCCACGATCCATCTGGAAGCCACAGGCCACCACCACCTCAGCACAGGATTGGCTCAAATGCCAGTCTGCATCGGACCCTGTGACCTCGGCCGATTGCGTACTCTTCCAGAGCCTCATCGATGAAGAGGAGAGAGTAGTGCCTGCCCGGGGAACTCAGTTCAGGCTTCCTCATTCATAAAGTGGGGTTAAGCATGTGGTGAGGTTCTGCAAGTTTTAAGTGAGGAAACATGTACAGTGTAAAGCTCCGAGGACAAGGCCCATCCTGTCCTGAGAACTGAAATCTTGTCCACCACGAGCGCCATCAGGCAACACTCTGTGAACTGCCCAGTGTTAGTTCATTGTGAGATGCTACGACCACCTAGGAGGCCAAAAGCTGCCTAGGAATGGTATGGCCAGGATAGGTGACGGTGGCAGCATTTTCTGACCCTCAAATCTGTTCCCAGGAACGAAAACAGCCAAGGCCACACGGGCTCTGCCCCACAGTCTAGATGGCCTGAACTCTAACTGCTTGGGAGTCCTAGCTCCTCCACTTGCCATCCTGTGTGACCCTGGGCAAAGGACGTAACCTCTCCAGGCCTCCATGCACCCAGCTATAAATGAAATGATCATCAGTGTCCAAACTCCTATGTTTGCTATGGATAGGAAAGGAGATACCGAATGTAGCGTTTGGCACAGGGTAAAGCACTAAGGCATTAGTAGTTATTGTTGTTGTATTTATTATTGTTGTAATTATTGTTGGCAGCCTGGGAGAAACATTTGGGCCGTTGCCCAGTGCCCTGCATTCTGGGAGCCATGGCAGCATGGTTATAAACTATCACATGTTACTGCTTCTGTGCCTAAATATTTGACTGGAAACTAAATAAAAGCGGGTTTGGAAAACATACTGGTTTCCTGTGACTGTACCACAAACCACGTGGCTTAAAACAACAAAACCCATCCTCACCATTCTGCCGTCGAGTGTATTCTGGCTCCCAGTGACCCTAGAGGACAGAGGAGAACTGCCCCGTAGGGTTTCCAAAGAGCAGCTGGTGGATTCAAACTGCCAACCTTTTGGTTAGCAGCCAAGCTCTTATCCACTACACCACCAGGGCTCCTTCTAGAGGCTAGAAGTCTAAAATCAAGGTGTCAGGAGGGCTGTGCTGTCTCCAAAGCCTTTAGGGGAGAATCCTCCTGGCCTTTTCCAGCTCCAGGTGGTCCAATCTCGGCCTCCGCTTCACATGGCCATCTTCCCTCTGCGTGCTCTCTGTCTCATCTCCTTTTTTGGTAAGGACAACAGTCATAATTTGACAAGGACCCACCTACTCCAGCAGGACCTCACGTTAACTGATAACATCTGCAAAGACCCTATTTTCATATAAGGTCACATTCTGAGGTCCCGGGGAGACATAAATACGGGGGGACATTCTTCAACCTGGTCCAGAAAGGAACTGTTTATTTTCTACTTACGTTTACCCTAAAAGGAAAAAGAAAACTCAGCTTACAGGTATCACATGTCCAGCAGGGGCCAGGCTTGACACATCCTACCGCGCTCCAGCCGCACAGTATCCGTGGTTTATGCACTATAAGGCCCATTTCACAGATGGGGAAATCGAGGCTCACAGAATGAGCAATAAGTCAGAGAGCCAAGGCTGGAGCCCAGATCTGCACAGCCCAGAAGCCCGTGGGCTTTTCTCTCTGCATCACCGGTGTCAGGAACAGCCTGGTACTGGAAGAGTCAGGGAGCTAACATGTGACAATGGCAGTTCCCATCACTAACTTGCTCCCTCAGCCTTTCACAACTCCATATGATCCCCAGAACAATCAAAGGAGAAGAACTTAAAAGCCACTTTAAATTTCAGACCCAATTCAATTTTGGAATATCACTCGCAAGGTGTAGCTTCTAGACGGAATTTCTAAATGACTAATACTCTCCTTTGTCCATTTCAGGGGAAAATGAATGTTGCTGCTAACATTTGACATCAATCGTCCCATCACATGTTGTCACATCATTACTCAGCCCTGCGACAAAGGCAGAGAAAAGAGACTGCAGCTAAAACGGTGCTATTGGGTGAGGAACCAATTCCTGGACTCTGATGATTATGGAATAGAGGACAAAATGGAATTTGGCTAACGAAGCTTTGTGTGAAGGGTCATGTTGAGAAGAAAGGGAACAAGCTTATGCTTTACAAGGACGACTATTAGTTTCACAAACAATGTTTAAAATTCCATCTTTATATTAACTCGGCTCTTGTGTGCCATTCCACCACTGTCCATCTGTCACATTGTGGTGGCTTACATGTTTAATGATGCTAGAAGCTATGCCACCGGTATTACAAATACCAGCAGAGTCACCCATACTAAGACAGAGTAGGAAGAAAGGCCTGCTTCCACACTAAGACTAGGAGGAAAGGCCTGGCAATCTACTTCAGAAAATTAGCCAATGAAAACCCTATGGATCATGACAGAATATTTTCTGATTGAGTGCTAGAAGATGAGCCCCTAGGTTGGAAGTCACTCGAAACACACAGTGGCCACAACAATGGATTCAAACATACCAAAGATTGTGAAGATGGTACAGGACCAGGCAATGTTTCATTTTGTTGTATGTGGGGTCACCATGAGTCAGAGCTGACTTGATGGCAACTAACAGAAATAGAGTGCTATTGATGGGCTGTCATTGCCACCAATTAAACAAAGAACAAGGGGCCAATGAAGAATGAAACGGTGAGGTCTCCGTAACTGACATGAAAGAGCCAGTTGGATTCATCACCTGTAACTCACTTAAAATCAGGCCTCCACTCTTTCTGCTCACATGCCCAAGAGGAATTATTTTTCTACATCAAGGACACCTCCTACGCCTATAAATCTAAAACAAGGCCAGCCCTGCAGGGCCACGTGCCTGGAAGTTGGTACCCCAGGCAGAATTAGAACTGCTGTGGTTTGGAGACACCTCTGACATCTTCTCGTGCTGGGAGACCAGGCAAGAGGTGCCCACAGTCTAGAAAGGCCCATGTGAGAGGTGCAGGTATTAGTGTTTCCACTGGCTCCTTTATGCACCATTTGCCTGCAAAAGCTTATTTACACAGGCCTCATTTCTCCATCATGATCCTACCTTGAATGATTTATTGGTAGGGCACATGGCACCTTTGGTCAGAAGAGACGAGGCATGTCAGGGATGCTAACATTCATGGAAGACAGTGGTTAACACTCATTCTTCTTACCATCTGAAGAAGAGCACAGAAGATACAGGATTCTTATGCCCTCGACAGACTCTTAATGTTTGCCCTCCATCTGGGCTTGGGCTTCCAGATACAGGTGTGAAGGTGACAAAGGTGAGTGGGTATAATCCCGCCCTCTCCCCTTCACTCTATCTTTGGTGAAACAGCCTGGCTTGGCCCCATGGTTCTTATCTCATGATGTACTTCAACATGTTAGGTGTTATTGACTGTGTCTGGGGTAGGATTAACAGGTGGCAAAGACATGGGCATGGATGGGGATTTCTTACATTAATTCTCATTGATAAATTTTCCCTTTTTATAAGTCCTTTCTCTATAAATTCTTGGGAGAAAGATGTGGCAGCCTACTTCCGTAAAGATTTACAGCCTTGGAAACCCTATGGGGCAGTGCTACTCTGTCCTAGAGGGTTGCTAAGAGTCGGAATCAACTCGATGGCAGCAGATTTGGTTGTTTTTGTTTATTTGTCTGTTTATTCCATAAATTTCCCTGGAATGCAACTGTGGCAGGCCAAAATTGGCCCCCGCCAAAAGATCTCCATGTCTCAATCCCTGGAACTTGTGAACGTAACCTCATATGGCCGCCGAAAAACGGTCTTTGCAGATGTGATTAAGGATCTCACGAGAGGAGATTATCCCGGAATATCTGAGTGGGCCCTAAATGCGATCACACACAGCCTTACCAGAGGGAGACAGGGCAGGCAGAAGAGGAAAAGGCAATGCAAAGAAAGAGGCGGAGATTAGAGCGATGCAGCCACAAGCCAAAGAATGCTAGCAGCCTCCAGAAGCTGGAAGAGGAAAGGGACAGATTCTCCCCTAGGGATTCTGAGATAGGTGGCCCTGCTGACACCTTGATTTGGGCCCAATGAAACTGATTTTGAACTTCTGGCCTCCAGAATGGTGACAGAATCAGTCTGTGTTATTTTAAGCGCCCCCCCCCCCCGCCCCGCCCCAGTTTGTGGTCGTTTATTACAGCAGCCACAGGAACTCACGGCAACCTTGACATTCACTGGGGAGACCCTGTAATGCACAACAGCTGTGAGTAAGAATGGGGCTGCAAAGGCGCCAGGTGGTGAGGTAGGAGGGACAGGGCCTGACGACGGAGCAGCTATGTTTGAGACAAGGTCGTGGTAAGATCAGAGAAACAGCTGGAGTCTCAAGTCTGGGGAAATGATGGTCCCACTTACAGAGGAGCAGGTGAAGACGTCAGACATAGGCAGGCACGATGCTGAAGGGCATCCCAGGAGCCACCTGGGCTTGAGAGGAAGGTCTAGGCAGGTGAGGTGGATGTGCCAGCTGTGCACAGAGGCAGCAGATGAAGCTTCGTGATCACGCGAGCTTACCAAGGGAGTCACACAAGTCAATATTCATCTGGAGCCATTTCTAAATTCGCACAAAGGACGGCTGCTGAAATTACCTACAGAAGTGGATGAAAATGTGACCAAGACCATTAGGAAAAGGCAACCTCTTGCCCTGATGGATTCTTGTCAAAATACACACGGCCCCTTGTTCACTGTTTAATTGGGTGGGCTAATCTGCTCTCAGCTATAGAATATTGGCATGGGTTACTTATTTTCCTAAAAGCTCTAAATTCAAATATGTAGGTTTGTGTTTGCCTGTAATTAGTGTGATGTATCTATTCAGAATAACTACAACATCCCTTCCCGGTAATGAAAAGTGATTAATTACCAATTACAGCAAGTATCCAATTTCGTGCGGTTCACCACCGGTCTGTGCCACCGAATTGCTGGCACTCTAATTGCAGGCATTAAAAGTTCTAGGTAATTATTGTCGAAAGATCAGTAATATTAAAAATATTGGTTACAGCTATTATTACATTTGCTCTAAATGCAACCAAGACTTAAATTTATGTCTGAGCTGCCAGCCATTTCACTGGGCTATTTCCGTGACTGGTTTGAACAACTGGTTTTTATTTCCCTTTCCCAGAGACTATTACAACAAGTCTATTAACAGCTCTGGGCTCCCCATTCTGTAAAGCTTTCATTAAGTGAAACAAGCTAAAAAAATCACTAGTAGCTGCCTTCAGCAAGGTAGGGAGGTAATTATCTCATTTACAGATAACTACGTGCATTTCATTTTTCAAAGCACAAAGAGACAACTAGCTCTAAATGACACTTTTTTTGTGCCCATTAAATTCACTAAAGAAAGATCAAATTAGGAGTTTTCAGTACAAATGCCATCATGGACTCTGACAGCAGCTGTCAGCAACAGGGACATTGGGAGCAATGCCCTCAAACCCAAAGTGGGAATCAAGGAAGACTCCAGTGAGCCGGGAAAGGTTTCTTAGTGGTGTCTCACTCCAGTCCCCCAAACACCTAAGCCACAGTTCTAAATGGCTGGATTATCTGTGAGCATGTGGAGCCCAGTTCAGAAAACTGGAGGTTCCATGCACACCCAGAGGCCCTGGGCAGCCCAGTGTGGCCAGAGCCACCAAAGCAGAAAAAAACATTCAGTTAGATAGGCATTGTGCCTCTAAGAGCCAGCAGAGGAAGGTCAGAGAGGCTGCGAAGTACCAGTCAGTGATCCCACTGATGAGCTAACACAGAGGCCAACACAAAGAAGGGTGGGGCCAGCCCCATGGAGAGGGAGAATCTGGGACTCAGAGGAAGGTCTGCTTCAACTGGGTCTTGAAAGATGAATAAGAACTCACCAGGTACATAGATAAGGTTAGGAAAGGGCACCCTAGCAAGTGTTAATATCCAGAGGGTACTGGGGCTTCATGATGTTCTTAGAATTAAAGAAATACATGGAGACAAGAAAGGACACAGTTTAGTAGGTCATTACATTTTAGGCTGTTTAAAAAAATTTGTCCACTTGGCCCCCTTTTATTGATAACCACAAAATATGGTAAACTATTTAAATACTCAACATAATAACTAAATAAGCTTTAGTGCACACCAACAAAGGTAATTAGCCATAAAAAATTAAAATTCCTGAAGGATTGTTTTAAAAGCAGAAAACAAAATTGTACAGGCAGATTACCTCAAATAAGTATAATCATATACACAGTAGGCAGAAACTATGCCAAAAGTTGGCAGAGGTTGGCTCTGGATTGAGTAGGGTTTTTCCCTTCTCCATACTTCTCCATATTTTCCCAAGTTTTCAATAATTAACATGAATTTGTGACCAAAGAAACAAAAATTAAAAAAAAAAAAATAACAACCCTGCATAATAAACTCTAGCCAAGGCCCAAAACCCAGAAGAAATATAAAAAAAAACCCATTGCCGTCCAGTCCATTCCAACTCATAGCAACCCTATAGGACAGAGTAGAACTGCCCTCATAGAGTTTCCAAGGAGTGACTGGTAGATTCAAACTGCCCACCTTTTCGTTAGCAGCCAAACATTTAACCACTGCACTACCAGGGCCCCAGAAGGAATACAGGAAATTCATAAAGGAGCTTCTATATCATCATGCATGCGAAAGCTGGACGATGAATAAGGAAGACCAAAGAAGAACTGATGCTGAATTGTGGTGTTGGTGAAGAATACTGAATATACCATGGACTGCCAAAAGAATGAACAAACCTGTCTTAGAAGAAGTACAACCAGAATGCTCCTTAGAAGCAAGGATGGCAAGACTGTGTTTCACATACTTTGGACATGTTCTCAGGAAGGACCGGTCCCTGGAGAAGGACATCATGCTTGGTAAAGCAGAGGGTCACCGAAAAAGAGGAAGACCCTCAACCAGATGGACTGACACAGTGGCTGCAACAATGGGCACAAGCATGATGACGATTGTAAGGATGGCACAGGACCAGGCAGTGTTTCCTTCTATTGTACACAGGGTCATTATGAGTCGGAACCAACTTGACAATATCTAACAACAACAACGACTGTATCATCAAGTGGTCCCACTCTGACAAATTTACTCAGGAAGGTAGGCCAGGGTCTGAAGGCAAACTTTAAGTCTGCAAACAGGTAGTATGAGCTGCTGAAAATCTATTTACATTCTGTAATCACAAGGGATTTAAAAAAAAAAAAAAAAAAAACCTCCTGTCCAAATGTGGAGAAATTGGAACCCTCATCCATTGCTGGGAGAAACGTAAAATGGTACAGCTTCTGTGGAAAACCGTTCCTCAGAAAGTCAAACATGGAATTACCATATGATTCAGCAATTCCACTCCTAGGTATATACCCACAAGAATTAAAAGCAGGGATTCAAACAGTTACTTATACAGAAACATTTATTGCAGCATTATTCACAATAGCCAAAAGATGGCAACAACTGTGTCCATCAACAGAAGAAAGGATAAGCAAAATGCGGTATATACACACAGCTGTAAAGAGAAACGAAGTTCTGACACATGCTACGACATGGATGAACCTTGAAAACATCACGATTTGTGAAGTAAGTCAGACACAAAATGACAAATAATTGTATGATTCCACTTACATGAAGTATCTAGAGCAGGCAAATTCATAGAGACAGGAAGTAGATCAGAGGTTATCAGGGCCAGGAGGGAGGGGGGAATGGGGAGATATTACTTAATAGATACAGAGTTGCTGTCTGGGGTGATGAAAAATTTCAAAATAGATATCCGTGATGGCTGAACAGCGTTGTAAAGGCAATTAATACCCATGATTTGTACACTTAAAAATGGTTGAAAAGGCAAGTTTTGTTATATTTTTCCACAATGACTCTCTCTTTAAAACCCCCCATTCCATGAAGCTGAATTTTGCCCCCACCATCCACACCTTATCACCACATGCTTGTCCAAAGGCCTCTGAAGGGCGCCATTTTAAGTCTGAGCCCTGGTGGCACAGTGGTTGAGAGCTATGGCTGCTAACCAAAAGATAGGCAGTTTGAGTCCACCAGCCACTCCTTGGAAACCCTATGGGGTCATTCTACGGTGTCCTGTAGGGTCACTACGAGTTGGAATCCACTGGAGTGCAATGGGTTTGGTTTTTGTTTTTTGTGGGGGGCGGGGGTCAGGTTTAATAACGGGCAGCATTTCGTTCTGTTGTTGTACACAGGGTTGCTGTGAGTCGCAATCGACTCCATGGCATCTAACAACGACAACAACAATTATCATAGCAGGACACAGCGCACTTGAGATAACGGGTGTGCGTCAGGATGAGGCCATGCCGCCAGCAGGTCCAAAACCTTCTGCCTGTCATCCTGAGGCATGCGAGGGCGGTGCATTACCACTACTACGGTGTTAAGCATCCAGGACCCCTATAGGCAGAGGGGCATTTTTTGGTATTTTATTATGCATTCATTTTGGGCACATCTACGGTGTATGTGGTTTCCATTTTAGTGTGCTGTATACAGCAGGCAGGCCTGCTGGGAGGGAAACCAGGGCTATAAAACCCGATTGATTGATATGATCCATCACCATTTTTAGGGTCCGTTGCACAAACTATTTTGACAGCTGAAGCTCATAAATTAACGAGCGAGCCCAAAGTGACACAATGAAGATGATGTTGTGGTCGCTTCAATTTAACCCCAGGTTATAACTCAGAAACTTGGGGTACAGAAGGCTGCCTCCCTCTTTTGTTCCTGCTTAGCTAGAAGATAAATGTCTGAAACTCAGGACCCCGGGCACTCAATAATAAAAACCTTTTAGAGAGGAGAGCCTTGCACTAGTTAAAAGAAACCTGTTCCATTTTTCTGGGGGAAAAAATGAAAGTAGGGTTTCCCAGTGGCAGATATCAGCCCTTTTATTAAGACTAAAAAGTTCCATTCCAGGAAGGGAGGAAATGAGGAAGGGAGAAGAGAGAGGTAGGAAATGGAGGGAAGGGGCAAACAAAGCAGCAGGATAAATTCTTGAGGAATTAAAGAGAAGGGCCACAGAGTCTGTGCATCTGGGAGGCGCTGGGTACCTTCTAAGGTGTTCGCAAGATTAATAAGGAAATCTCGGGCCCTGAATCCCCAACGAGCTCTTACCGGATTTCGCAGCACCGGGTTTGCCCAAAATGAATGGTAGCTGCGGTGTTTTCATCTCTAAAGAGAAGGAAACTCGTATGTGAGTGGGAGAGGCTTAGGTCCTAGAAGGGTTTTATACATATTTGTTCTTAGTTGCCGCAGAGTCAATTCCAACTCATGGTAACCCCATGAGTGCCAAGTAGGACTGCTCCATAGGGTTTTCAAGGCTCTAATCTTTCTGGAAGCAGATCACCAGGCCTGTCTTCCAACGTGCCTCTGAGTGGGTTTGAACTGCCAACCTTTCAGTTAGTAGTCAAGCACATAACCATTTGCACTACTCAGGGACTATGTGTATGTGTGTGCATATGTAAACGTATACATAGGTGTATATGTAGGAGCCCTGGTGGCGTAGTGGTTCAGCTGCTAACCGAAAGGTGGGTAGTTCGAGCCCACCAGCCATTCCTTAGGAGAAATATACGGCGGCCTGCTTCTGTAAAGATTTACAGCCTTGGAAACCCTATGGGGCAGTTCTACTCTGTCCTATACAGTCACTATGAGTCAGACTTTGGCAACAGGTCATATGTATGTGTACATACACACACACATGCACACACACAATCACAGAACACAAGCCCCCAAAATGGACTTGTTCACATCCAAAAGTAATTATTGCCAAAGAACAAGTGATAGTTTAAGAGAGCGCCCTTCCCAGAGGTGCAGTGAGAGGTGGAACCGATTAGAAATAGAGTAACAAGTCAGACCTGAACACCATTTCATAATTGAATAAAATGTACTCAGCCTCCTTTTTCTTATGAAAGTAATTCCCTGAAAAGAAAAAAAAAAATCCAGTGAACTGCATTACCTAGACACAAACGCTACCCTTTCTGTTGAACAGACATCGCCCTGCATTTCAGTCTGAGCAACTTTTAAATTACTTGGAGAATTCATGGAATGCTTTTCAGTTTGACAGCTGTCAAGGCAGAAAGCATGCTGCTCTGTAGGAAGCAAACCCTCTGAAGATTTATTTTTTTTAACGGATTGGAAATTAAAAGGGCTTCAAAATGCCCATTAGAGGCCCAGCTAGGGGAATTGGGCTGTGTTACAAGGAGACTTTTCCTTACAAGTGCTGAAAATTGGGACTGAAAGGGCAGGTCAAAGGCACTTGGATTGTGTCTACATGAAGCCAAAACAAGTGTTTGAAAAGTGAAAGATGCAATCAAGCCAGCAGGTCATTTTGTCTACACAATTCCAAAACACCGGGTTGGCCGGCTGTTTTCCACTAACTCTGAAGTCAAGGGAAGGGAACCGGAAAGGGCCCCAGAGAGACCTGCCAGTGCAGAGAAGGAAACCGAGGTGCACAATGGGAAGCAACTTGCCCAGAGTCACATGACGATGGAAGGAGCAGAGATCCTGGGTACTGAAAACTTAAGGACCCCCCAAACCCATGGGCAGTGGCCCCAAGTTTTGTGGAGGAGGTGGGGCCATTGGGTGACAGATTTAGCAAATCTGTAAAAATTCAGTATGCCCAGTTAAATTGGAATTTTAGATAAACAACGAATAGGGGTTTTTTAGTGTGCTCCATACAGTTCTTGGGACAGACTTACACTAAAAAACTATTGTCGATCTGAAATTCCAGTTTAACTGGGTGTCCTGTATTTTATCTGACAAGCTAAATGGGAGGGGACACTTCTTGGGGACAGGGACAGAGTCTGATGTCTCTCTCTTCCTCATCCCATAGCATCCAGACCGTGCTCTGCGTGTAGCAGATCCCAAGTGGATGGACATCTGTGTAAAAATGTCATGGCGGGGCGGTGGGGAGGGAATCACCATCAGCATCAGCCCATAGCTGATTCTTATGAAGCAGAGGTCAGGCCTACTCCTCTCTCCAAACTTTTTACCAATTCTGACACCAGCCATCCCTCCCACGGCACTCTACTTCTCTGCTGGGTTCCATAATTTGTTGCAATGGCCACATAGAACTCACAGACAAAACTCACAATTATGGGGTTTATTAGGGAAGTAACAGGTTACAATACAGGGTCAGGAAGGACTGAGGACACAGTTCTTTGATCAGGACAGCTTTCTGGCTGTGCCACAAGCAGGCCTCTTCTTGGCTCTTAGCCTCTCGGTCCTTTGCCCCTTGGGCCTCTTGGGCCGGCTCAGCCTCTGCCCTGCTGGGGCAAATGTTACTGAGCTTATTGGCTCCACCAATAAGTGCCCAGGGGCACCTCACTCTGCCAGTAAGCCTTGGCCCAAAGACACTCAGCTCTCTAGCTCTGCTGTCAAGTGCCTGGAGTCATCCCACCAGAGGTGCATATAGCAGACACATAGCAGGTAGGGTACCAACCCTGGGCGCTGTGTGTGTGCCCTGGGTGCCGCTTGAGGCAGAGTGCCAATGAGCAGTTTCTATTGGCCATCACATTTTCCATCACAAACTGTGAGAGATCATTCAGCAATTTAACACCAATTGCCCTAGGTGCTATTTCCATAGATAGCCCCTGCACCCTACTCCACCAGCAAACCTCCTACCGGAAAGCACTCAGCTTTCTCACTCCATGGGAAACCCACCTTGCTGTCTCCTGATGGTCTCCTGGCTCTGCTGGACCATTTCTCTGCCGCTGCTTCTCACCATCTCTCGCTGTCTGTTTTACAGCTCTCTGTCTGTCTCCTGGCTCGAGGAGGTTCTCAGCACAGGGATCCCGTGTCCAAAGGGCATGCTCCCCACCTAGCTCTTCTTTCTTGGTGGTGGTGAGGTCCCCCTCTGCTCTGGGATTGGCTATATTTTAAGCCTAGCAGATGGCAAAACTAACCAATCCCCTCATTAGGGTTCCATGTGCCTTATTTGCATGGTCCCGTCCCTTAAAGTGTGCCATGCACCTTATTTGCATTGTTAGCAAGCTGTCCATTCATGGGCCACAAGCATCTTATTCTTATAGTTCTACCCAATCATTTACTGGGAGTTTCAAGACCATGGCTAGAAAGGCCATATAAAAACGACCCATTGCACTGCAGTCTGTGAACTAACCTGATGAAGGAAGCCAATGAGCTGAAATGGCCCATTTGCTGGAGACAAAGTACAACCTGCCAAAATACTCTGAGGGATAGATAAGAAAGAAGAAACTACTCTGGGTTAAGAAGTTACATAAGCCTCGGTGATTTCTACAAAGCGTCCCATTTAATCTACTAATCACCCTTCTCATTACCTTGCATGGATGACAGATGACGAAACTGAGGATCAGAGAGGACCTTGCTGAGAGACAGGAGCAGGACTTTTCACAGGCCTGTTGACTCAGTACAGTGCTCCCCTCGTGAGCACTGCTACATGCTAGGCACCACACCAGGCACTGTATCAATTGAGTCCTAGTTAATCCTCTCAACAACCCTAAGAGGTTGACAGATTATGTTCCACATTTTCCATGAAGAAACTGAAGCACAGACAAGTTAAGAAACTCGCCCTGGGTCACACAGCGAAGATCTGCACAGCCACCTGACCTGTGATCTCGGCAATCTAGCCTTCCATCCACACCCCTGCTGTCCTCACAACCCTCACCATCCAGAACCTTCTCAGTAGTTTCCGTTTATGCAAACACGGCCACAGCCATCCAAAAACAAGCTCTCATCGCAGACTGCTTTGGCCACTGCCAGACTGGGAAGCCAGACCCCCTCTTCAGGCCATCATTTGCAACACATGGGCAGCTCTCCTCCCTGAGGAAGGAGCTGTGGAGCAAAGGCACCTGGAGGAAGGGAGGGAGGGAGTCAGGGAGGGAGGGAGGCTGGGCATGGCATGTTGATGGCTGCAAGCCCAGCTGTCACAGCTGACCTCCAAACAGCAGAAAGTGATTTCTTGTGTCTGTCCTCCACTCTGAAAACGAAGACTCAGGTTTGCTGTGGCCTTTGACATAATAGCAATAAGCCATAATGTCCATTCAATTGATATTATCTTTTCATAATTAAGTACCAGAACTTCCAGACTAAAACAGGCTAGGAAGAAAGGCCTAGTGGTCTAGTTCTGAGAATTAGCCATTGAAGACCTTACGGATCACAACAGAACTTTATCTGATGGAGTGCCGGAAGAGGAGCCCATAGGCTGGAAGGCACCGCACCAGCGCTGCAGTAACGGATTCGAGCACACGAGTGATTGTGACGATGGCGAAAGACCAGGCCACGTTTTGTTCTGTTGAAATAAGGTCACAGTGAGTCGGAGCCAACTCGAGGGCAACTAACAACAGCATTGTGCTTCTAGAACAAATTTAGCAGTTCTCCATGCAGGTGCTAAAGAATACGCTTCGTGCCTCTGACCTCTGAACATTTCTGCCAAATGTGATCTCTGCTTGTATTTAGAGTTGCCTTTCTACGAGATCTGGAGCCTGGTGGTATAGGAGTTAAAGAGCTCGGCTGCTAACCGAAAGGTCAGTAGTTCAAATCCACCAGCTGCTCCTTGGAAACTCTATGTGGCAGTTCTACTCTGTCCTATAGGGTCACTCTGAGTTGGAATCGACTCGACGACAAAGGTTTTTTTTTTTTTTTTTTTGCGGAGGGGGTGTTCTAGGAGATCAATTTGAGGAAAAATGCCCCGAGAGCTCTTTAATCCTCAGTAAATAATACAGTGCACCCATCAGTGTGCCGTACTGTGGTGGCTTGTGGCTTGTGTGTTGCCGTGATACTGGAAGCTTTGCAACCAGTATTTCAAATACCAGCAGCATCACCCTTGGTGAACAGGCTTCAGCAGAGCTTCCAGGCTAAGGCAGACTAGGAAGAAGGACCTGGCAGTTTACTTTTGAAAAGAAAGGCCAGTGAAAACCTAATGAAATTGCAGAGGAACATTGTCTGATATCGTGCTGGAAGATGAACCCCTCAGGTGGGAAGACACTCAAAACACGACTGGGGAAGAGCTGCCTCCTCAAAGTAGAGCCGATTGATGACATGGACAGAGTCAAGTTTTGGGGACCTTCATTTTCTGATGTGGCACAACTCATAATGAGAAGAAACAGCAGCAAACATCCATCAATAATCAGAACATGGAATGTATGTAGTATGAATCTAGGAAAACTGGAATTTGTCAGGAATGAAATAGAATGCATAAACGTCGATATCCTAGGCATTAATGAACTGAAATGGACTGTTATTGGCCGTTTTGAATCAGAAAATCATATGGTCTACTATGCTGGGAATGACAAATTGAGGAGGAATAGCATCGTGTTCATGGTCAAAAAGCACATTTTAAGATCTATCCTAAAATACAATGTTGTCAGTGATAGGATAATATACATACACCAAGAAATATGGAAGACAGCTTCCTGGCCAACTGACTGGAAGAGGTCCATATTTATGCCTATTCCCAAGAAAGGTGATCCAACCGAATGTGGAAATTATAGAACAATATCATTAATATCACACACAAGCACAATTTTGCTGAAGATCTTTCAAAAATGGCTGCAGCAGTATATCGACAGGGAACTGCCAGAAATTCAGGCCGGTTTCAGAAGAGGACGTGGAACCAGGGATATCATTGCTGATGTCAGATGGATCCTGGCTGAAAGCAGAGAGTACCAGAAGGATGTTTACCCGTGTTTTATTGACTATACAAAGGCATTTGACTGTGTGGATCATAACAAACTATGGATAACACTGTGAAGAATGGGAATTCCAGAACACTTAATTGTGCTCATGAGAAACCTTTACATAGATCAAGAGGCAGTTGTTCAGACAGAACAAGGGGATACTGATTGGTTTCAAGTCAGGAAAGGTGTGCGTCAGGGTTGTATTCTTTCACCATACCTATTTAATCTGTATACTGAGCAAATAATACGAAAAGCTGGATTATATGAAGAAGAATGGGGCATCAGGATTGGAGGAAGACTCATTAACAACCTGCATTATACAGATGACACAACCTTGCTTGCTGAAAGTGAAGAGGACTTGAAGCACTTACTAATGAAGATCAAAGACCACAGCCTTCAGTATGGATTGCACCTCAACATAAAGAAAACAAAAATCCTTACAACTGGACCAATGAGCAACATGATGATAAACGGAGAAAAGATTGAAGTTGTCGAGGATTTCATTTTACTTGGATCCACAACCAACAGCCATGGAAGCTGCAGTCAAGAAATCAAAAGATGCATTGCATTGGGTAAATCTGCTGCAAAGCACCTCTTCAAAGTGTTGAAGAGCAAAGATGTCACCCTAAAGACTAAGGTGCGCCTGACCCAAGCCATGGTATTTTCAATCACATCATATGCATGTGAAAGCTGGACAATGAATAAGGAAGACGGAAGAAGAATTGATGCCTTTGAATTGTGGTGTTGCCAAAGAATACTGAATATACCATGGACTGCCAAAAGAACAAACAAATCTGTCTCGGAAGAAGTGAGGCCAGGATGCTCCTTAGAGGCAAGGATGGCAAGACTGCATCTTACATACTTTGGACATGTTGTCAGGAGGGATCAGTCCCTGGAGAAGGACATCATGCTTGGCAGAGTACAGGGTCAGCGGAAAAGAGGAAGACCCTCAACAAGGTGGATTGACACAGTGGCTGCAACAGTGAGCTCAAGCGTAACAACGATTGTAAGGATGGCGCAGGACCGGGCAATGTTTCATTCTGTTGTGCATAGGGTCGCTACGAGTCGGAACCGACTCGACGGCACCTAACAACAACAACAAGGAAGACTGGTTAATATGCCTGTTATTCAAATTTAAGCACCAACCGCTAAGGCCAAAGATGAGGAAATTGAAGATTTTTACCAACTTCTGCAGTCTGAAATCGACCAAACATCAAATCAAGATTCACTGATAATTATTGGTGATGGGAATATGAAAGTTGGAAATGAAGAAGGATCAGTAGTTGGAAAACACAGCGTTGGTGACAGAAACAGTGCCAAAGGTTACATGATAAAATTTTGCAAGACCAATGACTTATTCATCGAAAATACCTTTTCAACAACATAAATGGTGAGTATATGTGTGGACCTCACCAAATGGAAAACACAGGAATCAAATCAACCACATCTGTGGAAAGAGACAATATAAAATTTCAATATCATCAGAAAGGCCAGGGCCAACTACCAAATATACCATCAATTGCTCATATGCAAGTTCAAGTTGAAGCTGAAGAAAATTAAAACAAGTCCATGAGAGCCAACATATGAACTTGAGTATGTCCCACTTGAATTTGGAGACCATCTCAAGAATAGATTTGACTCACTGAACACTAATGACCGAAGACCAGGTGAGTTGTGGGAAGACATCAAGGACATCACACATGAAGAAAGCAAAAGGTCATTAAAAACACAGGAAAGAAAGAAAAGATTAAAATGGATGTCAGAAGAGACTCTGAAACTTGCTCTTGAACCTTGAGTAGCTAAAGCAAACAGAAGAAATGAAGTAAAAGACCTAAACAGAAGATTTCAAAGGGCAGCTCAAGAGGACAAAGTAAAGTATTATAATGAAATTGATATATAATGAAATAATGTGCAAAGACCTGGAGTTAGAAAACCAAAAGGGAAGAAAACACTCAACATTTCTCAAGCTGAAAGAACTAAAGAAAAAATTCAAGCCTTGAGTTGTAATTTTGAAGGATTATATGGGCAAAATTTTTAATGATGCAGGAAGCATCAAAAGCAGATGGAAGGAATACACAGGGTCACTGCACCAAAAAGAATCAGCTGATGTTCAACCATTTCAGGAGGTAGCACACAATCGGGAACCAATGGTACTGAAGGAAGAAGTCCAAGCTGCACTAGAAGCATTGTTGAAAAACAAGGCTCCAGGAACTGATGGAATTACCCATTGAGATGTTTCAACAAACGGATGCAGCACTGGAGGTGTTCACTTCTCTATACCAAGAAATTTGGAAGACAGCTACCTGGCAAACCAACTGAAAGAGATCCATATTTATGCCTATTCCAAAGAAAAGTGATCCAACAGAATGTGGAAGTTATTGAACAATATCATTAATATCACAAGCAAGTAAAATTTTGCTGAAGATCATTCAAAAGCAGTTGCAGCAGTACACAGACAGGGAACTGCCCGAAATTTAAGCTGGATTCAGAAGAGGACGTGGAATGAGGGATATCAGTGCTGATGTCAGATGGATCTTGGCTGAAAGCAGAGAATACCAGAATGATGTTTACCTGTGTTTTATTGACTATGCAAAGGCATTCAACTGTGTGGATCATGACAAATTATGGATAACATTGATAAGAATGGGAATTCCAGAACACTTAACTATGCTCATGAGGAACCTGTACATAGACCAAGAGGCAGTCATTCAAACAGAAAAAGGGGATACTGCCTGGTTTAAAAAAAGGAAAGGTACTCGCCTGGGTTGTATCCTTTCACCATACCTATTCAATCTGTATGCTGAGCAAATAACCCGAGAAGCTGGACTATATGAAGAAGAATGGGCATCAGGATTGGAGGAAGACTCACTGACAACCTGCAATATGCAGATGACACAACCTTGCTTGCTGAAAACGAACAGGACTTGAAGCACTTACTAATAAAGATCAAAGACTACAGCCTTCAGTATGATATACACCTCAACATAAAAATATATATATATATATATCCTCACAACTAGACCAACAAGCAATATCACGATAAATGGAGAAAGGACTGATGCTGTCAAGGATTTCATTTTACTTGAACCCACAATCAACACCCATGGAAGCAGCAGTCAGGAAATCAAATGACATATTACATTAGGCAAATCTGCTGCAAAAGAACTCTTTAAAGTGTTAAAAAGCAAAGATGTCACATTGATGTCTAAGGTGCTCCTAACCCAAGCCACGATATTTTCAATCACCTCATATGCATGTGAAAGCTGGGCAATGAATAAGGAAGACCAAGGAGAATTGATGCCTTTCATTTATGGTGTTGGCAAAGAATACTGAATATACCATGAACTGCCAGAAGAACAAACAAATCTGTCTTGGAAGAAGTACAGTCAGAGTGCTCCTTCATCTCCCGCGCTTTAGATAGGTTATCAGGAGGGATCAGTCCCTGGAGAAGGACCTCATGCTTGGTAAAGTAGAGAGTTAGCAAAAAAGAGCAAGACCCTCAACAAGATGGACTGACAGAGTAACTGCAACAAGGGGCTCAAACATAACAATGATTGTGAGGATGATGCAGGACTGGGCAGTGTTTCACTCTACTATATGTAGGGTCGCTATGAGTTGGAACCTATTCAATGGCACCTAACAACAACGAGGACAATAATACAACACAAGCCAGGAACACTCCTTGATAGCCCACATGCCAACCATACTGCAGAGATCCAGCAAGGAAGGTGGCAAGTTGGCCTGGGACCCGGCCCTAGTGGGGCACAAGGTCTGCAGAGGGCATGCAACCAAGCTTCCAACACAACACCACAGTAGCAGGTATGATCTCTTCCTTTACTTCCAAAAGCACTGAAGATAGAAACTCTGCAGTCAAAATGGCTGCATTTACAGGCTGGTGCTACCACCCCTGGGTGTCTTGGGGCAAGTACCTGGGTGTCCTGTTATCTCTTCTAAGCCACAATCTCTCATTTCATCCTCATTACACATATTTCAGTCTTAGAAGAAATTCAACCAGAATGCACCTTAGAAGTGAGGATGGCAAGACTTCAGCTTGCTCACTTTGGACATATCAGGAAAGGCCGATCACTAGAAAAGGAAATCGCGTTTGGTAAAACAGAGGATCTGCGAAAATGAGTGAAACCCTCAGCGATATGGACTGACAAATAGCCACAACACTGGACTCAAACATACCAGTGATCATGAAGATTGCACAGGACTGGGAAACATTTCATTCTGTTATATATAAGGTCTCCATGAGTTGGAGGGACTTGATAGCAACTAACAACAACAACACACATTGAGTGCCCATAAATATTAATGAAAAATCAATCGAGATAAATCCTATTTCTGAACTCTAAACTCCATTGTAAGGAGTCCTGGCGGCACAATGGGTAAAGCACTCGCTGCTAACTGCGAAGTCCGCAATTCAAACCCACCAGCCTCTCTTCGGGAGAAAGACGTGGCAGTCTGCTTCCATAAAGATTACAGTCTTGGAAACCCTATGGGGCAGTTCTACTCTGTCCTATAGGGTCTCTATGAGTTGGAACCAACTCAATTGATGGCAGTGGGTCTTGATTTAAATTTCATTGTAATATGAATTAGAATCATTATTTAAATATAAAAAAGTAGAGCTTTCCTGGAAAGCAGAGACTCAAACAGAGACTGGTACACCAATGTTCATTGCAGTTCTATTCACAACAGTCAAATGGTGGCAACAACCTAAATGCCCATCAACAGATGAATGGATAAACAAAATGTGGTACATACACACAATGGAATACTACTCAGCCAGTAGGAAAAGTGAAGTCTTGATACATGCTACAATATGGACAGAGCTTGAAGACATTTTGCTGAGTGAATAAGCCAATCGCAAAAGGACAAATATTGTATGACCTCACTTATATAAAAAGACAAGAAGAGGCAGATGTATAGAGACCACAGTTTATCAGTAGTTACCAGGGCTGGGGGAGCGGGGAGAGGGTTAATCATGATGGAAAAATCACATTAAATAAGGGTAGAGTTGCACAGCTGATCACCGTAACTGCTGTCAATAAGTTGTACATCTGTAAAAAGTTGAATTGGAAAGAGTTCTGTTGTATATTTACACAGAACTTAGAAAGAGTAGCTGCTGAGGCTGCTTTTGTAAAACAAAACACCTCAAAATGCGATTTGGTTCCTTGATTTGGAGGTTTAGGGTCATGGTTTCATGGGACATCCTAGTTAATTGGTCTAGTAATATGCCTAGCGCTTCTGTTCTACTTCCTAGTTTCTTGAGTAGTGCCTGGGATCTTAAAACCCTGCAATCGGCCATCCAAGGCATAACAACGGGTCTCTATCCACCAGGGGCAACAGAGAAAGGAGAGTCAGGAATCGGAGATAAGGAATGTGTGGCTCCTTGCCTCCATGAACAACTGCCTCCTTTGCCATGAGACCAGAAACTCTGGATGGTGCCTGGCTACCATTAATGAACATTTTGATCAAAGATTCCATAGAAGAATCCTAACCAAAAGGGGGAAAATGCAGAAGGGAATTTCAAATTCTCATGGACTCTAACCTTTCTGGAGCCTTGAAGGCTGGATGAACCCTGAGAAAATCTTTAAACCTTAAATCAAAAATACCACCTGAAGTCATCTGAAAACCAGACAACAGTTTAGCTTAACAAGTAAAAAAAGGCTGCCTTGAGTATTATGCTCTTTTAAGAACTATCTATATGGGATCAAATTGACAACAGCAACTAAAAAGATTAGATAGGGACCTTAGGGGGCAGCGAGTTTCTGTTAATGGGGGAGGAACAACTCAGAGAAGGAGGGTGAGAATGGTTGCATGACTCAAAGAATGTAATCAATGTCACTGAATTGTATGTGTAGAAACTGTGGAATTGGCGTATGTTTTGCGGTGTATAGTCTCAATAACAACAAAAAAAATTCAAAAAAAAAAAGTAGAGCTTTCAGCTTCTACAATGGAAACCTACTCTTTAACAACAACAACAACAACAAAAACTATTACACAGTATTAAGGCTCTTATGTAAAGTAATGAGATATATAAAAATTGTACTCTGAAAAGGCCTTATTTTGAGAAAATGTCTTCATACAATGTGGGAAATATATACTTACCTTTGCATAAGAAATTACCTACTAAAAAAAAAAAAAAAGACCGTTATATATTTTCTTGTATTTTTTAATATGCCCTTTCTATTAAATGGGTGGGTATGTCACCTCTGGTGGCATAGTGGTTAATAGCTTGGCTGCTAACCTAAAGGTCAGCAGTTAGAATTCACCAGCCACTCCTTGGAAACCCTATGGAGCAGTTTATACTCTGTCCTATACGGTCGCTATGAGTTGGAATCAACTCAAGAGCAACAGGTTTTATGTCACCCCTTCCTGTCCTAGGTCTGCCGGTTGCAGGGACCAAAGACCTGAAACCCACAGCTTAGCCCCAAGCCAGTGAGAACTAGCCTGCCAGACCCCTGCTGTTGCTCTAGAGGTTCCCCTTAGTACCCGCTCCCCGTGCCCACCCACCCCTTCCCTAAGCGCTGCACTAATACTCTCTGCAGTTGATACCCCCAAGTGACACCACCACAGAATCCCACAGGTATCAGATGTCTGATGCACCCCAGGCATCCCAGCCCCCAAGCTCTTTCCTGGCCAGGAACCCAGGGCACAGACCCTTCTCTCTCTCTCCTCAAGCCCTCGTTTGCCTAGTTCACAGAATAGGACCTTCCACCAGGGCATCTGTATTAGTTTCCCATAGCCGCTGTAACAAATTACCATAAACTTGGTGGCTTAAATTAAAAGAAATTTATTTGCTCACAGTTCTGGAGGCCAGACACCCAAAATCAGTATCACTGTGCTAAGATCAAGGTGTCCTCAGGGCCAGCTCCATCCAAGGCTGTAGGGGAGAATCCGTTCCTTGCTTCTTCCAGCTTCTGGTGGCTGCCGGTGTTCCTTGGCTTGTGTCCACATCACTCCAATACCTGCCTCCACCCTCACACTGCCTTCTCGTCATCTGTGTCAAATCTCACTCTGCCTTTCTCTTATGAGGACCCTTGTGATTGCATTTAGGATCCACTCAGATAATCCAGGATAACCTCCCCATCACTTCTCCAAAGACCCTTTCTCTTTATAAGGCAATATTTGTAGGTTCCAGGGATTAGGACCTGATATCTTTGGAGGGCCATTATTCTGCATACTGCAGGGCAGACCTGGGAATACACTGCTACTTTCTCTGCCCAGCCACTCTACTCATTTCTCCCTGTGGTTTTGTGCAAGGTAAACCTTTCCTAATGGATGGTTAACTAAGCAGACATTTGGTGTTATAACCACACTGGCCCAGTCACAGTCCAGCAACCATTGAATATCCACACCACGGTCTCTTGCTCTGAATCCCAGAAGCAGGCTGCACCCCCTCCCCATTCTCCAGATAATTAAGAGGAACCCAGTGGACCTTCAGTTCCCACAGGAGGATAGCATCACACCTGAGTGGCTGCCTTCCTCTGCCTCGGGCAGCGTGCTGCGAGCTTCACTGGCCTCACCTGATGCCACCCTCACAAGCCTCAAGAAGGTGTTGTTGTTTTTAGGTGCCATCAAGTTGGTTCTGACTCATAGCGACACTATGCACAACAGAACGAAACACTCCCCAGTCTTGCACCATCTCATAATCTTTGTTATGCTTGAGCCCATTGTTGCAGCCACTGTGTCAATCCATCTCCTTGAAGGTCTTCCTCTTTTCTGCTGACCCTGTACTTTACCAAGCATGATGTCCTTCTCCAGGGACTGATCCCTCCTGACAATATGCCCAAAGTATGTAAGTGTGTCTCGCCATCCATGCTTCTAAGGAGCATTCTGGTTGTACTTCTTCTAAGGCAGATTCGTTCGTTCTTTTGGCAGTCCATGGTATATTCAATATTCTTCGCCACAATTCAAAGGCATCAATTCTTCTTCGGTCTTCCTTATTCATTGTCCAGCTTTCACATGCACATGATGCGATTGAAAACACCATGGCTTGGGTCAGGCGCACCTTAGTCTTCAAGGTGACATCTTTGCTTTCAACACTTTAAAGAGGTCCTTTGCACCAGATTTGCCCAATGCAATGCATCTTTTGATTTCTTGACTGCAGCTTCCATGGCTGTTGATTGTGGATCCAAGTAAAATGAAATCCTTGACAACTTCAAACTTTTCTCCATTAATCATGATTGATGTTGCTTATTGGCCCCGGCAGTCTACTTCTGAAAAGAATTAGCCAGTGAAAACCTTATGAATAGCAACGGAACCTAAGATAGGAGCTGTTATTGCCCACATTTTACAGGTGAGAAAACTGGCTTAACTAGATGGCCCAGGGTCAGGATTTGAACGCTAATGTGATCATGGAGAAGGGGATCAAAGGGATGCTTTCCCACCCGTCTTTGGAGCAGAGATGCTGAGCAGCTCTGAAGAAACCCTTTCCCCTCTGCCTACCCCAGAGCGTCTCTCCAGGAATGATTTCCCCTCTGGAACATCCATCAACCTTTGGTTTAACAAATGGTTCCAGAATGAGGAGCCCATGTTCAGAAGCTGCAGACATGATGGATGAAGCAACCAGGATGGGGCCAGTGACTTCTGTGGCCCTCACTGTCCCTGTTGAGGCCCCTCCTGGGCTGCCACCCTGGGTGTGCAAGTCCCCTCTCTTCAGCCCCGAGGTCCTTCTAGAGCCTCCCCACCTCCCCGCTAGACCCAAAAACCCTGGGAACGATGGTCCTTGGGGGATGGAATCAGATCCTCCTTCTCCACCTTTGCTGATGAACCTACACTTGGAGCCAACCCACCCTGAATCCCTTCACAGCCCAGATGAGGGGTGCAAAACCCTCAAAGCTCGTCTTCCGGAAGGACCTCACCCACCAGCCCAGCTTGGGGTTGGCTCCTAAAAGGCAGAGAAGAAAAACTTCATGTATGTTGAGGTAGGGGTCTTATTGTCAAAAAGACAGAATGGATGGCCACATTTGGTTGTAATTTTTTGCTTTTTTTTTTTAATGAATCAAATCCAGATGCACTGTTAATAAGCGGTCAAACGAATTCTCACGTTCTACCTTGTGGTTCTGGACATTGAACACTGACCTTCAGTCCTGCCTAATCAAGAAGACCCTTTTTCTGTTCTCAAGCTTTGGGCCTGGCATCAGAACCCCCCAACACACACAGACTCACACACACGCGGGAACAAACGTGCACACGTACACACACACATGAACGCACAGAGCTACTCGGCTCCCCTGCACCCTCTCCCTCAGCTGCTCCACACTCCCTTTTCTCTCTGGCGACTCCCCAGCACATAACTGCAAAAGGAAAGGGGCCGCTTGTTTGCCGCCTCATCCGGGAATGATTAAAGGTAGAAGTTTTTCAGACATTAGCCACAGAAAGAGTGTAGTTAAAGCTGCTTTAAAAAGGGAGAGGCGTCTAAAGAAATGGCACTCAAAGCACTATTAAAAGCATCATGCTTGTTAAAACCAGTAAAAAGGCAGGGAATCGGCCGGGGAAAGGCGGCTTCCTCTCCAATTACGGCGAGGGGCACACACCTTGAAGGTCCCTTTGAATCGTGGCTGCCAGCCCCTCCCCTCTCCTCCCCGCCGCCCCCTCCGCAGGCCATTCATTGGTACATTAGGGAGGGGGTGGCGAGGCACAATGCCCCCCCAGGCTCACTTCTCGCTTGTTACAGGCGACCCATTTAGAGCTGAATGACGATGTTCACAGACAGCGCTAAATGACTCCTCCACCTCTTCACGAAGCCACTTGGTTTTGTCTTTTTTTTTTTTTTTTTTTTTGTATCCCAGAGAAATAATTGATAAACCGCCCGGCTGTCCACCTTCAAGGAGCGTGCCTCCCTCGCCACCTGGTTAAAATTCTTCCTCCTTTCCCCACCTCCCTTCATCCATTTTGCTCTGTGCTGTTTAAACAATACTTCATCAAACGCAGCCCGGAGCAAATAAGAAAGCTCAGTAGAGTAAATAAAAAGTCCAAAAAAAAATCACCGGCTGGAGGGTAAGTACTTTTATGCCTGTACTTTCGTTGCCTGGGGAATTATTATACCACTGCCCAAGCTGGGCGGGAGGGAGGGCCAGGAGGGCCAAGTTATTCACAAAATGGATTGCTTCTCTCCCTCTTTTCACTCCTCCGGCTCTCGAGAGGCCACTGATTACAACCAAGTGTGGCCATCCATTCCGTCTTATTGACAAAGGTCCTTAATTACCCCGGCAGCAGTAATACCTGCTATTAAATTCTGCTAAACAGAGGCCGCAAATTAGCTGTGGAGCTCAGCACCTTTTGTGTGTAATTATGGGGAGTGGGATTGACGGGAGGCCAGATAACTGACCCCAGCCGCAGCGGCGAGGAAACCTTTGTTTATCACCTGCGGTGGGGGCCAAAATGTGAAATTAAAAGCTCTCCATCAGCTGAAGGCCTTCGGATGGCCCAGGGGAAGGTGGGAGAAAAGCAACAGGCCAGAGCGAACTGCACTCGCTGGTATTCATGAGCATTTTGCTCGACTGCAATTTACACTGACAGCTGATTAACCGAAAGCGCTGCTAATTCTGTGGGTAAGTAATGCAAAGTCCAAAACGGGAAAAAATTTAGGCCACGTTTGAAGGTATATTCTATATTTCATGGACGCCTTTAACCTGCATTTAAGAGCCTGTTTAATGCAATTGCAAACCATAAACACCTGTCACTTACAGGCTGAACTTTTCACATCGCTCCTTCTGGAGACCCCGGATTAATAGGAACCATTCCAAACAGGGTAGCTCTCATCTGCAGCCAGCCCAATTTATAAATCCAATCCTGAGGACTACTTGGTGTTTCACTGAAGGCAATTACTTTGGGGGAAATTTCGTTTAAATATATTCAACTTTCTTTTCCATTAAGGTGGAGGTAGGGTTAGCTGCCCTGAGCTTGCAGCGAACAATGAGTGGTCAGATGCAATAACTTAACACAAAACGCTTAACATCAAGATAATTAAATTTCATTAAGGTTTTAATCACTCTGAGTGGAGGCTATTAAAATTCATGGGGTTCCCATCACACTGTAGACAATGCATCCTTGGCCCTAAGCAAGACTGGAAAGCCCACTCCTAGCCTTGTCCCAGGAAACAAGTAACTGGGGCCAGTGGGAGATTTTCCTCCAGCTATTTTTTTACCCATGAGCAATAACTAGCTCTCAGACAGGGTTTGGGGATTCCTTGTGGGTGGGCTGCCCATGGCCTAGCTGAGGGTTTAATTGGCAGTTTCCCCACACCCTCTCCATACCTCTTGATGGGGTTCAATTGGAAATCTGCACCTGCCATTCACAAAGTCACAGAAATCTTTAGGCAGGTGCCATTTGGCCCAGGCCTGCCTCGCACAGGAAGAACTTAAGGCCCAGAGTAATGAATACATCCGTCGTTACTCAGGTTTGGGCTCAAACACCGCCTCTTCTGGGAAGTCTTTCCTGACTCTAAGCAAACGAAAATGCTCCTGTGCTCTCAAGCACAGAGGGAAGAATGCGCCTCTGAAGTCATTATCTTATTGTCTGGTCATTGTTTGCGTGACATTCTTCCTGTTATATGCTGAGATCAATGGAGACAGCATCTTTCTCATATTTGTGTTTCTAGGCCCTGGTGCACTATGGGTGCTTGGTAAAAACAGATAGATGGATGGGACAGATGGAAGTCTGGATGGAATGGATAAATGGACATATAGATGGGCAGAGGAATGGGTGGGTGGATGGATGGATGGATGGATGGATGGATGGATGGATGGATGGATGGATGGATGGATGGATGGATGGATGGATGGATGGATGGATGGGTGGATGGATGGACAAATAAATTGATGGGAGGGTAGATGGATGATTGGATAGATAAATGCTTGAGCAGATAGATGGATGAGTGACTAGATAGGTAGACATAAATGACCAAGGATCATAGTGTACCAAAGCCAGAACTAAAATTCAGGCCTCCTTACTCTATTCCTCTTTTACTCTGCCTACAGTCTCTTGCACACATAACTCTACTCAACCCTTTTCCTTAGACTGAGTAATCATGTGTTGTCCATCCTGCTATACACCAGGTCTTAGGTATCCTTTCCAGAGGCTCCCATTGATTCTTTTTTTCATCATGGTAATGGATTTCCTCTGACCCCTTCACACATTCATTGATTCATTAACTGACTCACTCAGCATCTTCTCTGACACGAGTGGTGCCCCTGTGGAGTATTGAACGTCTCAGTCTCTGCCATCTGGGTGCTTGCAGCCTAGGAAACTAGTGTGGCTTTCCTGGCAAAGCAGGCGAGAGTAAGGGTGACAAACCATCCAGTATCAGGGTGAAGTCTGCCCCCTACTCCACTCACAGCTGGATGTGGCCCCACAAGACCCTCTGGCCCAGCTTCCACCAAGCAAAATGGTGCCAACTGAAACCCCCCTGTCTGGATGTATTCTTTCATTCATTCATTCTTCCAATCAGTCTCATCCTACTAGGTAAGATGCCTCCTCAGACATGTGCACCCAGAAGAAATTGGAGAATGCTTACCATTCGATGTGGTAAATGCTCAAACAGAGATAAAAGATATGAAGAAGATGCTCTGGAAACCAGGTAGGAATTTGTGAAGCAGTGACTGGAAGAAGGTCCAATCCTAGCAAAGGGCCAGCTCAAGCTGGAAAAGCTAAATGAGTCTATATAAGAGGGGAGCAAAAGCCAAACAATCTTCATAGGGTAAAACCCAAAACCAGTAAGCCAGGAGTCTTGGCACAGCTGTCCTCAGTCCCATTTCGTCCCATGTGTCAAGGGTTAACTGCACATTCTTTGATTTATAGCTCTTCTCTGGCCACAGACCCAGAGAAGAGCTATAGGAAAAGGCTCAGAGGAATGAAAGAGCATGAGGCATGTGGACTGCCAGCTGGGGGTGTGGAAGAGAAGGCCATCGGCCTGGTTCAAAGGCCTTAAGTGCCAGACTAGGAGATATGGTTTTAAAACCAAAGGGTTTTAAGCATTGAAGTGAAGTGATCAGGCCTCTTTAGAAAGCAGCTCTGGTGGTACAGTGGTTAAGGGCTACAGCTGTCTACTCTGACCTATAGGTTTGCTATGAGCCAGAATCGACAGGTTTTTGCTTTGGCCTCTTTCTTTAGGATGTTTTAAAACAGGGAGAAATCAGAGGAAGGAATACCAGGTAGGAGTTATCCAGGGTAGATATGATCTCAATATATCCTCCTTCAAAAGTCAATTTAAAATTTCCACACCTAACAGGGCACACACTGGCAGGTTCTGAGAATAGCAAAGCAGCACTAGGTAACACCCCAGCCCACTCCCTCTCTATAAAATGAATCACCTATGAGTTGTCACTCTTGTTAGTATACAAGGTTCGGCTAAACTAATCGTGTACTGTGGCAAACCTCAACACTATATTCCATTTGCCACCATCTGGGCTAGTTCCAGTCTAAAGTAATTGCTGGCACAAAACACAGCTCAGCATTTAAAAATATCTGGGGTTTTAAAAGAGAAAACCAAAGACCAACACCTTTGAAAGGGGAAAGGTCAATTCTGGGTCCTTTTGGAAATTATCAGAAGGCACTGATTACATTGTTAACAGCGCAACTAGGAATCTGAAAGGAAATTAAACAGTATTGACTAAAGGATTTTCCTAATTATCCCACTAGGGATAATCCTGGTTTCTTTTCTCTTCATGATCTATTCCTCCCAGAGGCTTACCTTGTACAGTATGTTTTGTGGTGTGTTTGGAGTTTGAACTTTGGAATAAGGCCAAAATGATAAGTTAGTGATTGACTTTGCTCTGGCCTACAATACGGAAATGTGTGTGCCTGTGGCCCAGACTCCTTGCAGCCAAGAGAGACAGCCCCTTCACATTACAAAACCAAGAAACCAAACCCGTTGCTGTCCAGCTGATTCCAATTCATAGCAATCCTATAGGACAGAGTGGAACCGTCCCACGGGGTTTCCAAGGAGTGGCTGGTGGATTCGAACTGCTGACTTTGTGGTTAGCAGCCTGAGCTCTTAGCCACTATGTACCCCATTTTGTTCAATGCTGACAAATTCAATTTTGCTTAAAGATAAAATTTTAGTTTCAACATACTAGAAAAGTCCTTTCTAAAACGATACTTCTGTAGCAAATATAACTCCCAATTCCCATTTTACCCCCACCCCTTTGGTATAATGTTTATAAATCTGGGTTGGGAGACCTGAAATTCCGAACTCCCTCCCACGCCACATACATGGAAATGCTGGATAAAATGTAACTCAAAAAATGTTAATACACAGATAAGCTTTAATGAAAGACAGGGAAATCTCCAGGTGCCAAAATTGAGGGAGGAATTCAAAAGCTGAATGGCAAACACAGCAGCTGATGACCCAGTACCCAGGTGGGTATCAAACCCAGATAAAGGTTCCTGCAGTTCATGGCTGAGAGCAGAATACTCAGACGAGGATAAGAGACTAGGCCTTGGGATTCCAAACCAGAATCCCGAACTGAGAAACGGCATAATAGTAGAACCCCAAATTGGCTGCCCCCTCCATCAGGATGTGACCTCAGGACACAGCAAGGAAGTAATATCACCTGATGGGGTTCTGTTGTTGTTGTTCTTAGGTGCCATCGAGTCGGTTCCAACTCATAGCGACCCTATTCACAACAGAACGAAACACTGCCCAGTCCTGAGCCATCCTTACAATCGTTGTTATGCTTGAGGTCATTGCTGCAGCCACTGTGTCAGTCTACCTCGTTAAGGGTCTTTCTCTTTTCCGCTGACCCTGTACTCTGCCAAGCATGATGTCCTTCTCCAGAGACTGATCCCTCCTGACAACATGTCCAAAGTATGTAAGATGCAGTCTTGCCACCCTTACCTCTAAGGAGCATTCTGGCTGTACTTCTTCTAAGACAGATTTCTTCGTTCTTTTGGCAGTCCATGGTATATTCAATATTCTTCGCCAACACCACAATTCAAAGGTATCAATATTTCTTCGGTCTTCCTTATTCAGTGTCCAGCTTTCACACGCGCATGATGTGATTGAAAATACCATGGCTTGGGTCAGGCGCACCTTAGTCTTCAAGGTGACATCTTTGCTCTTCAATCAACACTTTGAAGAGGTCCTTTGCAGCAGATTTACCCAATGCAATGTGTCTTTTGATTTCTTGACTGCTGCTTCCATGGCTGTTGATTGTGGATTCAAGTAAAAGGAAATCTTTGACAACTTCAGTCTTTTCTCCGTTTATCATGATGTTGCTCATTGGTCCAGTTGTGAGGATTTTTGTTTTCTTTATGTTGAGGTGCAATCCATACTGAAGGCTGTGGTCTTTGATCTTCATTAGTAAGTGCTTCAGGTCCCCTTAACTTTCAGCAAGCAAGGTTGTGTCATCTGCATAACGCAGGTTGTTAATGAGTCTTCCTCCAATCCTGATATCCCGTTCTTCTTCATATAGTCCAGCTTCTCGGATTATTTGCTCAGTATACAGATTGAATAGGTATGGTGAAAGGATACAACCCTGACGCACACTTTTCCTGACTTGAAACCAATCAGTATCCCCTTGTTCTGTCTGAACAACTGCCTCTTGATCTATGTAAAGGTTCCTCGTGAGCACAATTAAGTGTTCTGGAATTCCCATTCTTCGCAATGTTATCCGTAATTTGTTATGATCCACACAGTCGAATGCCTTTGCATAGTCAATAAAACACAGGTAAACATCCTTCTGGTATTCTCTGCTTTCAGCCACGATCCATCTGACATCAGCAATGATATCCCTGGTTCCACATCCTCTTCGGAAACTGGCCTGAATTTCTGGCAGTTCCCTGTCAATATACTGCTACAGTCGTTTTTGAATGATCTTCAGCAAAATTGTGCTTGCATGTGATATTAATGATATTGTTCTATAATTTCCACATTCAGTTAGATAACCTTTCTTGGGAACAGGCATAAATATGGATCTCTTCCAGTCAGTTGGCCAGGAAGCTGTCTTCCATATTTTTTGGCATAGATGAGTGAGCACCTCCAGCGCTGCATCTGTTTGTTGAAACATCTCAAGTGATACTCCATCAATTCCTGGAGCCTTGTTTTTCGCCAGTGCCTTCAGAGCTGCTTGGACTTCTTCCTTCAGTACCATCGGTTCCTGATCATATGCCACCTCTTGAAATGGTTGAACATCGACTAATTCTTTTTGGTGTAATGACTCTGTGTATTCCTTCCATCTTCTTTTGATGCTTCCTGCATCATTTAATATTTTCCCCATGGAATCCTTCACTATTGCAACTCGAGGCTTGAATTTTTTCTTCAGTTCTTTCAGCTTGAGAAACGCCGAGCGTGTTCTTCCCTTTTGGTTTTCCATCTCCAGCTCTTTGCACATGATTATAGTATTTTACTTTGTCTTTTCGAGACGCCCTTTGAAATCTTCTGTTCAGTTCTTTTACTTCATCAATTCTTCCTTGTGCTTTAGCTGCTCGATGTTCGAGAGCAAGTTTCAGAGTCTCCTCTGACATCCATCTTGGTCTTTTCTTTCTTTCCTGTCTTTTCAATGACCTCTTGCTTTCTTCACGTATGATGTCCTTGATGTCATTCCACAACTCATCTGGTCTTCGGTCACTAGTGTTCAGTGCATGAAATCTATTCTTCAGATGGTCTCTAAATTCAGGTGGGATATACTCAAAGTCATATTTTGGCTCTCGTGGACTTGCCCTGATTTTCTTCAGTTTCAGCTTGAACTTGTATATGAGCAATTGATGGTCTATTCCACAGTCGGCCCCTGGCCTTGTTCTGACTGATGATATTGAGCTTTCCCATCGTCTCTTTCCACAGATGTACTCAATTTGATTTCTGTGTGTTCCATCTGGAGAGGTCCATGTGTATAGTCACCATTTATGTTAGTGAAAGAAGGTATTTGCAATGAAGAAGTCATTGGTCTTGCAAAATTCTATCATTCGATCTCCAGCATTGTTTCTATCACTAAGGCCATATTTTCTAACTACTGATTCTTCTTTATTTCCAACATTCGCATTCCAATCACCAGTAATTATCAATGTATTTTGATTGCATGTTTGATCAATTTCAGACTGCAGCAGCTGATAAAAAAACCTTCTATCTCTTCATCTTTGGCCCCAGTGGTTGGTGCGTAAATTTGAATAATAGTCGTATTAACTGGTCTTCCTTGTAGGCATATGGATATTATCCTATCACTGACAGCGTTGTACTTCAGGATAGATCTTGAAACGTTCTTTTTGACGATGAATGCAACACCATTCCTCTTCGAGTTGTCATTCCCAGCATAGTAGACTATATGATTGTCCGATTCAAAATGGCCAATACCCGTCCATTTCAGCTCATTAATGCCTAGGATATTGATGTTTATGCGTTCCATATCATTTTTGACGATTTCCAATTTTCCTAGATTCTTACTTCGTACATGCCAGGTTCCGATTATTAGTGGATGTTTGCAGCTGTTTCTTCTCATTTTGAGTCATGCCACATCAGCAAATGATGGTCCCGAAAGCTTTAGTCCATCCATGTCATTAAGGTCGACTCTACTTTGAGGAGGCAGCTCTTCTCCAGTCATCTTTTGAGTGCCTTCGAACCTGGGGGGCTCATCTTCCAGCACTATATCAGACAATGTTCCGCTGCTATTCATAAGTCTTTCACTAGCTAATGCTTCTCAGAAGTAGACTACCAGGTCCTTCTTCCTAGTCTGTCTTAGTCTGGAAGCTCAGCTGAAACCTGTCCTCCATGGGTGACCCTACTGGTACCTGAATACCGGCAGCATAGCTTCCAGCATCACAGCAACACACAAGCCCCCACAGTATGACAAACTGACAGACACGTGGGGTTCTAGGTGTGGAGAAAGAAAGTACCCTGTCCTCCAAGAAATCAAAACCCCAAGCCTGCATAGGTGAGGGGTCCAAATTTGTACTATCCACTTGGTACAGGAATCCCAAAACAAAAAATTAATGTTGTAGCTGTTCCAAGGAGTGAGAGCAGTGCTGAATATACTCTGTTAGTGATGCTGCCACGGGGAGAAACACGCAGGCTCTTGCATGGCTGCTGGGAGGGCAAAATGGCACAACTCCTATGGTGGGCAGGGGGCAGAACTGGCATACCTAACAAATGTATTCTGCTTATATCCGTTGGCTCGGCAATCCCATTTCTAAGAATCTGTTCCGAAAATACGTTGGCAAAAAGACAAGAAATGTAGTGCAAGCCTTTTGATTTTAGCATTGATTGTGATAGCTAAACTGTGCAAATAACCCAAATGCCCAACACTTAGAATAGTAACACAAGGCAGTGCCATGAACACTAAAAAGTATGTATGTTTTGTCTAAGAAAGAGGAAAGTGTGTGTGCGTTAGCTTACATTTTCAAAAAGAAACAACAAAAGGAGAAACCAAAAATTGATGAAAATGGCTACATAGAGGAGGAAGGAAGAGACAAAACGGGGGGGAAGGCAGAAGCAAGACTTCTGTAGATGTACCCTATTATACAGTTTTGTTTTGTTTTTTAATTTCAGAACCACAGAAATTTTTCATAGTTAAAAAATAATAAAAAAAAATCCCCCGAATTTGAAAGCACACTGAAACAAATGAACCTAATTGTATGTCAAGTTGGTGATACAGACATACAGAGGGGAAAACATTACTCCAATTGACTTTAAAGCACAGTGTTTTTGTATATCCCTAATGGGATACAATCTAAGGACAAAAAGAACTGAAAAAAAAAAATGTTAAGCTGTGTTCAGTAGCGTATTTATTATATAAATATTGATATTGTATATATATTATAGAATAAAATGAGTAATTATGTTAACCTAACAGAACCAAGTTTTCCATCATAAAGAAGTACAAGTATAAAATCAAAGAAGTAAAAATACCATGATCCCAAATTTGAATTAAAACTATCATACAACTTCATAATTTTTTCTCTCTAAAAAATACACATTTTAGCTCTATTTACTGAAAAACCTAGAAACAATGACAACCCACTAACAAGGAGCACACCAAGTGCCTAGATTGTAGTCTCTAAGTACCATATCCCAAAGGAACCAGGCCTCATTGGAAAAATGTCTGATTTCAGGTATGAGTAGAAAAATGTGCAAGACAAGTCTGAGACGCCTGGTTGTGCCAGAAAGCAAAGAAATGATAAAAGACAACTGACCCCTAAGACTGTGGTCCTAAGACACCCTTCTGAACTGGAACTGAAGCCATTCCTGGAGACCACTTTTTAACCAAACCATAGACAGGCCCATAAAATAAACAGTAATGCCCAAGAGGAATGTGATCCTTAGAACAATCAACTATACGAGATAAAACGGGCAACATTTGCCCAAAGGCAAAGATGAGAAGGCAGGAAGGGGAGGAAAATCAGGACAAAAGGAAACAGGGAAGCTAGGATGGAAATGGAGAGTGCCGACACATTGTGGGGAATGCAACCAATGTCACGGAGCACTTCATGTACAAACTATTGAATGGGAAACTAATTTGCTCTGCAAACTTTCACCTAATGTGCAATAAAAATTTTTCTAAATGAAAGGTTGCATGTATTACATGATACCACTTTATGAAAGCACAGTCCCACAATTTTCCGATTCTATAATCTAAAAAGCCGTGAAAATCAAAGCTACTTAAGCCACTTGACAGGATAAAAAAAAAAAGATAACAGACTATGCAAAAGGATACAAGAACCAACTTGAAGAACTAGGAAAAGGTTCCTTTAAAAAAAAATTTTCACTGGTCACTTTTACAAAATACCGGTGCATCAGCTTATTACAGGTAGTCCCCAACTTACGTCTGGATTCCACTCCAACGAGCCCATTGTAAGTCAGTTCTGACATAAGTCAAGTTTGTTTTCACTATTATTGCCTTTTATTATCAGTATCTTTATAAATCCGATCTTTATTTGTCTTTGGGGGTTTGAAACACTACATATAAACTTACATATATATTTTAACATTGTGTGTAGTACACATTAATAGTGATTAAAAAAAAAAAAAACCCAAACCCGTTGCTGTCGAGTGGATTCTGACTCATAGCAACCCTATAGGACAGAGTAGAGCTTCCCCATAGGGTTTCCAAGGAGCACCTGATGGATTCGAACTGCCAACCTTTTGGTTGGCAGCCACAGCTCTTTACTATGCCACCAGGGTTTCCATTACTAATGGTAAGACGTATAAAAAAAAAAAAAAAAAAACAGTTGTAAGTGCATTTTGTAGTAACTCAAATACATCATAAGTTGGGGGCTACCTATATTTTGAAAATTGGTGAACAGAGAAAAAATAGGAAATTACCATTTTGCAAGCCATAATGAAATAATAGATCTAGACAAATATTATCAGTGCATGGTAAAAGCATTAAATAAATGTTTTATTGGGGACTACTTCATAATGGTCATAGAGGGTCAGTGAAAAACAGGAAGACCCTCAAGGAAATGGATTGACACAGTGGCTGCAACAATGGGCTTAAGTATAACAATGATTGTGAGGATGGCACAGGACCAGGCAGTGTTTCATTCTGTTGTACATAGGGTCGCTATGAGCCAGAACTGACTCAACTGCACCTAACAACAACGATTTCATAATGGTGTTGACAAAGAATATCATATATACCTCAGACTGCCAGAAGAATGAACAAATCTGTCTTGGAAGAAGTACAGCCAGAATGTCCCTTAGAAGCAAAGATGGTGAGACTTTGTCTCACATACTTTGGACATATTATCACAAGGGATCAGTCCCTGGAGAAGGACATCATGCTTGGTAAAGTAGAGGGTCAGTGAAAAAGAGGAAGGCCTTCAACAAGATGGATTGACACGGCGGCTGCAACAATGGGCTCAAACACAGCAACGCTTGTGAGGATGGCACAGGACCGGTCAGAGTCATTTTGAGTTGGAGCCAACTCAACGACACCTAACAACACCTTCATAATGGAGGGATTTGGCTGACAACACTGGAACCCACTGATCAATCTCAGCATCAACAAAAGTAGGACACCAGACATTCCCGTGCCCTGTGATGTGATGCAGTAAGGACAGCAGTGAACCAGGAGTTAACAGCCCCTACAACTTCAGTTTTACCGTCTCCATTTCACAGATGAGAAAACAGGCATAATGTGGAACAGCACCTGGCCGTGGTGACACAGCTGGGGAGTGATGGAGTTAGGGCTCATCAAATTGGACAGGCAAAAAAAGTAGAAACAGGTACTGACTGTCCTAACAAACCCCACCCTGAAGGTGAAAAGCTCAATAATGAGAAAGAAACCAACATGACACCATTATAGGAGTCTCTCTGTCTGGGGTTCCCAGGCCTGTCCAGGAGAGGAATAATGCCTTCCTGATACAAATTACAAAAATAACAAAGGTATAAAGGGTAAAACAAACAAAAAACCATTGCCATCAAGTCAATTCTGACTCATAGCAACCCTATACGGGGTAGGGGGTAGGATTTGAATTTATAAGATTAAGACTGTGGAATATATATATATATATATATACACACACACATACTTTTTTTTTTCTCACTGACCACATAGAGATTGTGGAAACCTGTGACCCAGGCATACGCAAGCAGCCTAAAAAAATGCTCAATTCATTCTCAGAAGAAGGCAGAATTACATATTATGAACAAAAAATAACAATTCTGATGACTATCTGCTTATAAAGCTGTCGGCGAAACTCTTGCATTGGGACAAAGGCTAATTTTGGGCACTGAGGTCAGAAAATACCTGGGGGCATGGGATTGTAAGTGTGACCAGCCATCCCGGTTTGCCTGGAAATAAGTGGGCTCCTGTGCCAAGAGACTTTCAGTGCTAAAATTCAGAAAAATCAGACAGTCTGGAACGAGTTGGTCACCCTACTGGTGGCCTCAAATTAAAATACATCGTGTGGTTGACTCTGCCAGACAAATCGGAGTATTTGATGTGGGTACAGCCCAAACTTTGGAATGAAATGAATATCCACTCCCATAAAACATAACTTAGCTGCCTCTGTAGAGAGAATTCTTGAATACAAAACTGTGGGTTAAGCGTTCCAGCATCCTTGAGGTCTATTTTTAATGGAGGAACTCTTATGTAATTAAAGTTAGGCTTAACGCACAGGGCTGGCCACCAAAGCCCTATAATCATTAGCCCAACCCATGACTTAAGACCATGCCTTGGCAAATGGGCTCAGTGAGGGAGAACAATGACCAAATCATGGCTCCCGGTTCTGTTTACCCTGGTACTGCCGAAGACAATCGTTTATTTCTTGCTGCCTTCAAAGTTTTATTAAGCTGTTCAGAAAAGTTTCAGCCATGCTTTATGGCTATGTGATCTGCCTGTGTATCCATTTCACAACTTGATTCATTCTGATTAAATTGTTCGACTGTTAATGAGTTTTGGATTGCAATATGGAGAGGCAAACAATTCAGAACATTAAGGCAGTAAAATATCTTAATATTTCACAAGTTCTCACTGAAACATAAACCACAGGGCTCATTTCTGGGAGGAGAGACACTAATAGTTACCCTCTGTGGAAATGAATGCACTTTGCGCCCTATACATTATCCAGACACATGTGTAGTCACATGCATGTGCAGAGAGCAGCACATACATGGAAATCTCATAGATATCTGTAGAAATTCTGATATTTGCAAGCCAATTTCAGCAGATGAGATAACCATTTTGACCCATTATTCCAAAGAATTTCTGGGGTGAGACAAAAAATTGCTTCTCACTAGCCCTGCTTCACAGTCTAATGAGTTTTGCAGTCTGGAGGCAATGGTGTGGGGTGAGGTGTGGAAGCATCTGACGACTGGAGGGCTTCGGGGAAGATTGGAATTATGAATCCGGTGATCAAATACTGCTCTTCAAACAATCTGCCACCTCTCTTTCCCTGCCTCCCCTGTAGGTTCTCAGCCCACCATCTGTTCCTCGCATGATGAGGCACTTGTTTTGACAGTAATTCAGGGAAGATTCACTGGCCTCCCCCTTTGGACATTTGTTCTTGGACCTTTTCATGAGCTCTCTGGGCATATACATGCACCAAACACTGAGGGTGGGAAGGCCTCGCATGAGTCACTTAAACTCTAGGAGATGCAATTGCTTTGTTTGTCAAATGCATGTGGGCAGTCCAAAGGCAAGGTGCTCAAATGGATGATTTCTTCTGTTCCCTCCAGCTCTGGAAGCCATGCTCAGAATAGGCATATGACTTCCCTTCCAGCAAACTTTCCATGAGAGCAGCTTTTCCAACTCAGGAAAAGAAGAGGAGTTCACATTTGAGCACGAGGACTCCAGAGGTCTTTGCACAAGTGTCTTAAGGAAGAGGCATTAGGAACCTGGGAAAGCTTGTTACAGAATCGTGGAATGTGAGAAAACCTCTAAAGCCATCAAGGCCAAAGGTACCATTTTGGAGATGACAAAACTGAGGCCAGAAAAATCAAATGACTCGCCTACGGTCAGGGGTGACCAGAGTTGGAGTGAGGACGAAGAACAGCTCTGGAGTGTGGGAACTCCTTGCCCAGACACTCAGCCTGGGCTTTCCAGCACGCTGCTTCATGCAGTCCCTAAATAACTGGGTGGACAGTATTAGGAGCATTGTACAAATGAGAAATATTAGTGGCCACAGTCCAAGAAAATGGTAGATCTGGGATTAGAGCTCAGGGCTTCCGGCGCTAAAATCAATGCTTGCTCCACTATTCTTTGTAGCCTGGGGTAGAGAAAACCGCAAATGAATTTGCGCTAAGAAGAGTATGAAGCCAAGTGTGTGTGCAGAATCGACAGATCAGGTTTTGTTTCTGTCCAAGGCTCCTGTCATTTGGGACCAGAAGGACCCTTCCTCTGCATTTCTCCTTCTTAAAAATTCCCTATTCCATCCTTTTGCCCCCCCCCCCAAAAAATCCTGATTCACATATGTTTTTGAATAAAATTAGTATGAATCAATGTTGCTTTAAGAGTTTGAAAGGACTCAGGAAGCACCCTGAGTTTACCCAAACCAAATGCAGAATCAGTGATCTGTTGTTGTGAAAAGGCAACATAACTAGTTATCAGGCAAAGTACAATGGAATTACCCACCAAGCCACAAAATCCAAATTGGGACCAGAGTCAGTGGGGTCCACCTGCCAGACTCTCTTGACAAAATGGCAACTGCCCACTTCACTACGGCCTCTACTCCCTCTCCAAGGACTGCAGCCTTATATTTGAGACAACTGCATTCCATCTCAAGCTCTTTGAAACATACTGTCTCCAAAAAAGACCTCAAAAGCTTTTCAAAATTGTGCTAACTACCAAATACCCCATAAATGCATAAAATCACAACCTCTCACACCATCTGTCCTGCCCTGGATTCAGCTGACCAATATCAACCTGTACTTCATAAACCAAAGCTACTGCCGTCGAGTCAGTTCCAACTCATAGCGACCCTATAGGACAGAGTAGAACCGCCCCATAGAGTTTCCAAGGAGTACCTGGTGGATTTGAACTGCCGACCTTTTGGTTAGCAGCCACAGCTCTTAACCACTATGCCACCAGGGTTTCCATGGCACACCATATGGACCATAAAACTCAACTCCTGGCAATCATCCAAAATGGCAGCCAGTGCACCTTCAAAGACGCTACGGTGACTAGGCTCTTAGAGGAACATCTCAGCTAGGAAAATATTAATTACAACAACAAACCAACCCACAGGCTGTATAGATCACCTATTTCATTATAAATAAACACGAAAATGGAAGAAGCAAAATGTTTACAAGCCCTGTCCCCTTCATGAGGTCTTCGGGTGTTCCTGTAAGTCTTTCCCCTCCCCCCGCCCCCGGCCCTCTTATTTTGGTAGAGTACAAGATATCTCAATAGCAACATAAATACCATATTGTCTACTAGTTACTATAGCAACTACTAGCCATGTAGTTTGTTCATGCCTAAATTAAAGCTACCTAGTTTGTTTTTTTTTTTTAGGGTAGCTTTAACTTGCATCTCTCACATATTATTTTTTGGTGGTGTTTTTCTTTAATGAGAATTTTGTCTTTTAAATTGTAGGCAGCAGGCTGTACCACTCTGCCTTACTTGGAGCTGACTTTTGTCCTTCTCTGACTTTGTTTCCCTTATTATTCCATTGAAGACAGAATATGCTTTCTTGATGGCATATATGTTCCATGGGAGTGGAGTGAGGGCGGGGATGAAGAAGAAGCAAGTTTTCCATCTTTAAAGAACATAAGCATCTGCCCAGCACTGAACTTCACAGCTCTTGAACTCGTCAATTCTTTTCTACCTCTTCATTCAATACAATGCAAAAGGCATAACCTGAAAAAGGATGTGATGGAAAGAGGTACCGAGATCCACTAAGGAAAAAGGCACAATAGTTAATCATCTCTTCTCTGGCATCCTTCCTTCAACCCTCCACAATAAACAAGTCGAGAAGTTCTTCAATTTTGGTGACTGCTAGCAATGTGGTGAATTAATGTTCCTAAATGCTAGCACTGGGTATTTGAATTCATTGTTGAGAAAGTTCTGGATGAGCCAGTAGCCAAGTATTATTAAGTCCCTTATATGTCCTTGTTTATGTCTGCTCTGGAATAGAGTTGGGAGAGGAACACTGCTATGAAGAAGCTTATTAAACATACCTGCTTTTGTAGAACACTGCATTTCAAACTAAAGATTTACTATGCATTTCTCAAAGAGCCTAATATTCTCAGTGGCCCTACCAAGATACACAACAAGGTGCTTAAAAATCACATTGGCACCAAGGTGCTTACAACTGCTCAGTGAATGTTTAAACAACTAAAGATCCACCTGGAATTAAACCAGGATGGAACTCATTAGAAGAGCCGTCAGGGAAACACAAACAGAAACCTGTACACCACTGTTCATTGCAACACTATGGACAATACCCAAAAAGTAGGAACAACCTAGTAAATGTCCATCAACAGATGAACAGAAAAACAAAATGTGGTATACTCATACAGTGGAATATTACTCAGCCATAAAAAGAAATGAAGTCCTGATACATGCTACAACATGAATGAGCCTTGAAAACATCACGCTGAGTAAAATAAGTCAGGATAAATACTGTACGACCCCATGTATATGAAATAGACAAATATATAGAGACCAGAGTTATCAGGGGTGGAGGGAGGGCAAACGGGAGAGTCACCACTTAGGGGACACTGAGTTTCTGTTAATGGTGGTGGAATAATTTGGAAAAGGATAGTGGGGATGGTTGCACAATGTGATAAATGTAATCAATGTCACTGAAATGTACGTGTTAACATTGTTGAATTGGCAAAAGTTTTGTTCTATATATTTTTACCACAATAAAAAAAAAATTTTTTTTTTTTTTAAAGCTGTAAGGATCACTGTTCATCATGGTAACCCTTTGGACAGATGATGGGAATGTCTCTAAATGGCCCCACGGCAGGGCTCTCATAGGGTTCTTGATTCAGGTGTGGGAAACCTGTCTTTACACGTTGTCATTCCTGCTCCAGATGCTCGTCCAGAGTCACAAATTCACACGCGTTACGTCATTCAACTGGATCCTCTGTGCAAACGCGATTTCAACCCTTTATACTTTTTTTCTTCTTGTAAAGCTTCATTTAAGCCTGGCTGCATTTTGTGCTGGTTGCTCTGGGCAGTGTGGACGCTTGGAAACACAGTCGGGACAGTACCAGGCACCCCCGGACTGCAGCAAGCCTCTCTAGTCACCAGTTTAATCCTCCAGACTTCAGCTGTTTCCCATTTGGTCCTTCACATCATCTTGGGCTAATCCGTCAAACATTTTAGACAGCCAAACCAGTCTCCAATTGCCGAGACGTTGCCACAAGCACCATGTCTGCTTATAAGATTTTCATTTGGAAAGATGCCAGGGCATCCATGTTTTCTATCGTGTATAAATACTAAGATTTAATAGCTTCGGGTTTTGTTTAATGTTAACATCAACTATTAAGAAAGAAAGAAAAAAAGGGTTCTTTCTCAAATGCCTAGTCCGACAGTGAAACGCCCCACTGACAGCTATTTGCAAGGGTAATGTTGTAGAAAACAACATCCATCTTGGAAACAGTTTCATTAGCCCCATCTAGCTGACCTCTCCACATAACATTGTCAAATGTGACGGGCATCGGATTATTGGGAATATGGAGATCAATAAATATGCAACACCGGCGCTTAGAATGCTTCTGGCATTGGAGCCATACAAATGCCATCTAACATGGCTCTGAGTCGCCGTCATCTGTCACACCAGCTAGTAAATAGACAAGCTTAAGGGGAAGGCTATCCATAATGGTAAAATATATGGGTGAAGATGAATTAGACAGGGAGTGTGCAGGCAGGGTTCTGATGCATGAAGGTTCCAAATGAAAAACGCCAGGCAAACACTCTGGAGCAACAGCCTGCCTTCCTTGGGGAATCGATGCAAATTCTTGCAGCATGGTCAGAAGCTGCTCAGTGGTCCTGCCAGTGTTCTGTCTGCTTCTGGGATGCTTGAAAGAAGCTTGGAGTATCTTGAGTGCATTTCTGTACAATATGAGGGAACCAGACCGCTCTCCTCCTCCCCTTAAATTTCAGTATAGGTCAACCACATGATGTGTCTTTCCGTATGATAGCTGCCCAGGGCCAAAAAAGTGCCTGCGCTGCTAGTTACCTTAACCTCAGCTGCCTATGCCTTCAGAACCACAAAGGTGCAACCTGGTGGAGCTGCTGAAGGAAACTTCAACCCAAGCTGAGCATGGTCAATTTGCCCTGATAGACCCTGGGGAAGTACTTCCGAGGCCAACTTCTCCCACAGACCACCCCCTTCTAAGATCTCTGTGTGCTGCCCACCAGCCTGCCCGACAGAGAGCCACTGCCCACATATCCCACCTGGAATCACAATGCTGACCCTGCCTCTCCTCCCACAAGCGCTTCCAGATTCTCCAGAGAGGGCACCACTGCCCAGCTTAACCTTATTCACAAATCCTCTTCCCCCTCCAAAAAATGTTTGAATCTAGCCAAGTCCACCTTCAAGTTAAAGGAACTTAAAGAAAAGCAAATTCTTGAAGCATAAACGCTGTTGATGTGAGCCACGGTTATGCTAATACTCAGACACCCTGTGCCAGAACAAACACGTTTCCCAAACCCAACAAATGTCAATGACCAATGATGACCACTGTACTTCCGCCCCTCTGTGTTTTAAGAAATGTCATTCATCTCTATGGAAAAGAGAACAAACAAGAAGCATAAAGGTATTTTTGAAGTATACTGTTATGAGGTACTTGGCTAGTAATTTGCAGCCCAGGTACACACCATACCTTTTAGCACGGCTATTTATCTCTCAGGGAGAATGCTGCCGTACTTACGATAAAGGCTCTGCTGGACCTCTTCATCAATAGCAAACCTTTAAGCACAGCACATATCATAAATAGGAGTTCCACTAACACAGACTTCAAAAGGATAGAACTTGATCATTCCAAAATAGAGCTGTATTAAGTGTTCCAGCAGTCCATCCATAAAAGCTGTCGTATATTCCAAACGCCGGAGTCCTTGGAGCAGCATGACAGGTCTATTAGAATAATAGCAGGGGAAAGCATAATTATAAGTAATCATTGGCTGGAAAGGAGTTAGTTGTTTTTGTAGAGCAAAACGCTGTGCTGAGCCCTGCGGAAAATGCAGCCTGAACAGCAGCCGCAGAGGCACATAACCATCGAAAATAACCATGGCCTAAACCCTGCACTATTTATTTCTATTTATTAAGAACTCTTCGTATACCTTAATGTTTTCCCAGTGAAATCATCTTAATTTTAGCCCCCATTTTCTTCAGATAAGATTATTACATAATTGCTACTTACCGGCAACGATTTTCTATACATTTGTTGGTCAAACAGGGTGTCTGTGTCTTCCAGCCTGGCACAGAAGACCATTCCGCCAAGCGGGAGCTCCACAGAGCCATGCTGTATGTGCACCATATGCCAAAGAAATGGAGAAAGACTGGGCAAGCATTAGCTTTTCAATCTTTATATTAATGACTCTGGCTGGCAAAGTACAGGGCGGTTTCCTCTTTAGGGATGGCCAAGGATGGGGCATTTGTGGGCATTTTCCTATGGCCTGGACTGCACTGGGTGACCAGAAACCCCATTCGTCATCGGTTGGCTTTTGTTTATCGTCCTCCTCAGTCAGATGGGTTCCTTACCTTTGTTAAGCACTTCCCAAAATCAAAGAAGAATAAAACATCCCAACTGAGCCTTGTCAACAGTTCCAGGAGAAAGGCAGGGTGGGGATCGTCAGCTCCGTTTTGCAGATGTGGAAACTGAGGTTCAGGGAATGAAGTGGCTCTCCAGAGGTCACACAGCTGATGGGTAGCCAGTCGGGACCTGAGTCCTTCTTCCCACCCCATCGACCTGCCTTGACAAGATGATAGCTTTGCATGTGGTTCTCCATCTCACTTACTCTCTGAGACGTGCCCATGAAGATGAAAGCCACACACATGGTGCTACTGGCCAGATGCCAGTGGGGTGTCAACACACTGACACAGGCCTGTGCAGAGCTTCAGACTCCATGCCTTGGCCCCCAGACTCCAGGGAGACGGTCCACAGCTCACACCCAACGTGGAAGGCATCATGCCCACGGAAGGCATTGTGGGCCTCTGTGCAAAGACAGACGCAATCAAGTCAGAGTCCCTGGGTCTGGAAATGATTCGCTTACCTAACATCATTGATGTATTGGCAAGGAACTGGCTAGGGACCAAGGTGGAGAGGTGGGAGACAGACAGAAATCTAGTTTTTAGTCCAGAGATGAGAAAAATACACATGAAGGTTGGTTGAGTCTATGTTGAACACACAGGACAGTTGATGGGGAGTCAGAGTGGCGTACAGGAAGGCACTTGGGAAATCCAGCTCCTCCATGTACTTCCCAGCTATCGAACCTGGGCCATTGTCTTAACCTCATTGAGCCTCAATGTCCTCCCCGGAAATTGGAGTAACAATACTGTGGGCCTCAAAGAGTTTTGCAGAAGATATGATCCACATGCTGCACTTAGCACAATGTATACACACAGGAAGTGCTCGCTAAGTGGCCATTCATTTGAAGTGTTATAGGAACCCAGGGGAGGGAGTGATCCACGGGGCCTACTCTAAGGAAAGTCTTCCCAGGGGGTGGTGGGAGCCCAGCTAGACCTTGGAAGGCATGAGGGGGAGGTCTCTGAAAAGCCAGCACCCCGGGCCTTCTTGTGGTGATCTAGAAACTCAACTGGCCACCTGTCAGAGGCTCGTTTCTTATAAGCTGTGATGGAACACCCTGCTGGAGCTCAGGTCTACAGGCATGGTTGCTTTTCACATAGACCCCTAGCAATATTGCGTTTGAGTCATGACTTCAAAATCTTTTCGAGTTCAACAGCATATCAAAGTTGGTTATAAATTTGTGATGCACAATCCTTCTTCCCCCATCCCACAAAAAAAAAAAATTCAAACTTAAAATTGATTTGGTTTTGAGATGTTGGTAGCAGGATGTCCTCAAAGCAGGGTTAGAACTCCCTGTCCAGTGACTACATTTAGGATTTCGGCTATTGAGGGATTTTCAGCTTAGTAAGAGCTAGACCTTTACCTGCTGTAATGAGATGTTGTTCACTGCCATCAAGTCAGCCCCTGACTCATGGCGACCCCATGCACAATGGAATGAAACACTGCCCAGTCCTGCACCATCCCCATGATCAGTTATAGATTGAACCGTTGTGATCCATAGGGGTTTTTATTGGCTGATTTTCAGAAGTGGATTGCCTGGCCTTTCCTCCTCATCTGTCTTAGTCTGGAAGCTCTGCTGAAACCTGTTCAGCATCCTAGCAACATGCAAGCCTCCACTGACAGATGGGTGGCGGTTGCATATGAGGTGCATTGGCCAGGAATTCAACCCATGGAAGGCAAGAATTCTACCACTGAACCACCATTGCCCCTACTGTAATTGGAGAAAGCTCCCATAAGGCTCAGCAAGACCATACCAATGTGTAGGCCACAGAGATAAGACAGCAGAGAGGAGGAGGTCGATAGCAATGATGATGGTGGTGATCATGACGGTGACTATGACTACACACGCAAGGGAAGAAAAGGTTAGGCTTAGGGTTAGCTTTGAGCAAAGGATCCAGTTGAGCAAAGAATGCTAATCCACCTAACACCAGTGTGAAATCTTGTCTGCCAGACCTATGGAGTCAATTGGTTTACTCAAAGGCCAGGAGACCTGGGACCTGAGACAACTCACTTTCCCAGTCTTCTTCAGAATGACGGGCTTAGGCTAGACCAGCTCTGGATCTCAACACTCAAAATCTGTCAACAGATTTTACTATGGAAAAGATCATCCACCCAGCATAACCATCTTAGGCAGATCTTTTGGAAAAGACACAAACAGAAGTCAACCCAAGTAAGCAAGAATCTATAACAACTTTATAAATTTACACACCTCCTGTTTGACTGGTCTCCCCACATGTCTCTGCCATGTACTCCCTGGAAACTGGCGCCTGTCCTTGTCCTCTTCTCGGCCCCACTACCAGATCTGTGAGATGATTTCTGAAATCACCTCTTGAAGAAAGCCTTATTACCCAGTGACATGTTGTAATCCCAGCCAATGCTTCCAGAAAAGTTTCAATGTCTATTACATTAGCTAGCCTTAAAATTGAATACAAATCCATTTTAATCAATATGTTGTAATAAATAGATATTAAGGCCCCTTGGCACTAATGTACAGGTAGACCAATTAAAGCACCTGCATTACAGCACTCACATACCTCAATTTTCTCTACGAAATCCTTATTGAACCACTACTTTAAAAAAAAATAATTGCATTTGCAATTAGAAACACTGAAGTTACATTATCGATTTTCTGCTAAAAACCTTTTTAGTAAACAAGCACAAACTACATTCATTAAATGTAAGTGCTTGGAGCTATGGTGTGAAATTCAATTCAGCCATTATCATGAATTACACTGATTATTGCTGTAATTATTTTCTCTTGGATACAACCGCATTTCTGTCCCTTGCTAGTTCTGTTGGACATATAACCATGTTCATTTTATAGCTAATAATAGTCCACTGTAGTCCCAGCAATTACTATCACTTATACAAATCATTAAGTTAAGCTACGGGTACCTAGTAAGATTTTAAAAAATTAAGTAAAACATCCTTTTTTACCCTTGAAATAACTAATAGCACTGGAGAACAAGGAAAATTACAGATGTTAACTGATGTACGTTGGAAGCTTTAATCACGTGTACTTGACTCATCAGAAACGTCTGCTGTCCTAAGCGCACATTTTGAAGAGAAATCCACCTACAGACATTTTTCTAAAGAAACAAACAGTCGGCAGACTGGATTACACATCTGCAGCATTTTCAGGGAGGAAAAAAGCCACGATCATTTGGCAAGCTGCAAGAGAAGAGATTTTATGCTTTAATCAGAGGGAAAAAATGGCCCTGCGTTGAATGCGTTTGTTTAAGAATCTTATTAACTAAACAGATTTTAGGAGAGAAAATTCCCCTTTACTTTTTCTTCCAGGGGCAGTTGTAGGTTTGTGCAGTTTTTAAAGGGAGTCCTCTAGGGAAAACAGATCTTTTCAAACAACACCTCCCTGGGGTGAGGGCATTGCGTGGATCACCTTCAACTGGGCAATATTCCCTCTCAGTGGAGATGGTCTCTGGGGGTTCCAGATGAGGACCCTCCCAAGAAGAAAACCGCTGGAGAGAAGAAAGGAGGAAAGGGTGCAGCCAGGGAAGAAGTGCTGTTTGGAAATTTGTGTGTACCTACGTACATAAAATTTTTTTTTATGTACATAAAGATGGAAACTGAGCAAATTTCCTCACTGGGAGGTTTGCAGACTCCAGTCTGGTGTGGTGTGCAGAACCCCCACCTGCCGGCCCCTCGAGCTCATTTGCTGAGGCCATGCTACAAGCAGGACCCTCAAAAGGCCTCATTCACAAATGGCAGAATTGCTTCCTCCCATTAAGTTTAAGAGCCCTTTGGAAAGTGAGCTTCCTGGGCCTCCTTGCTCACCACCTTATCATCCCTCATCAGCGAGCCGATCCCTCCCTGCTTTATCTTTTCACGCCCCCCACCCCACCCCCGGCACTGGAGGGCCCAGCTCGGAGTAAGCCCTTTGGTCCATGAAAATGAAGCAGAGCCCGCTGGGAGACCTCAACCCTGCAGAAAAGTGGGGGATGCCTTCTCAGGGCTTGGGGGTCCTTCACCATTTTCTCAGTATGTCATCTTTTCTTACTGTGGTAAAATATATATAGCAGAAAATCTGCCATTTTAATTATTTTTTAATGTACAATTCAGTGGCATTAATTATATTCACCATGTTATAGAACCATCACCACCGTTTCCAAAACTTTTTCATCAACCCAAACTGAAACTCTGTATCCGTTAAATAATAACCTCCCATTCTCCCCTCCCTGCAGCCCCTGGCAATCTCTAATCTACTTTCTGTCTCTATGCACTCGTCTATTCCAGATCTTTCACATAAATGGGAACCACACAAGATTTGTTCTTCTGTGTCTGGCTTATCTCACTCAGCAGAAAGTTTTCAGGTTCATGCATGTCATAGCCTGTATCAGAACTTCATTCCTCTTTATGGCTGAGTAATATTCCACTGTGCGTCTATACTACATTTTGTTTATCCATTCATCTGTTGATAAACACTTGGACTATTTCCAACAGTACATCATTTTTTTAATATCAAACTCTATATACCTTGCCTGTCTTCTTTTTTAAAAGGCAGGGAGGAGGGGTAGGTGGCTTTACAGAAACCCATAAACAAATTTTAACAAATAAGAGAGAAAAGGGATAGGGGCAGGAAATGCAGAAATAGAACCCATACACCCGGATCAGTACGATATGGTCCTACAAAATTGCGAGAATTGGATCACAATTTTGGCTCAGAGCTTCCTAGAGACCAAAGCAAAAAGGAAAGCACAGTCTTACAGACATAAGACTCACTGTTTCCAAAAGAATAGATGTCAACTTAAATATAAGTAAAACATTTTTTACTTTGAAAAGAAAAATATAAACAAAAGTTGATGTGTTAAGAATCAGAAAACCAAAATTGAAGGCATCTTTAATCCAGGAAAGAAGTAATAGCTGACCTTTAAAAAAAATAATAATAAGGTCAGCTATTACTTCTTTCCTAGATTTTGCTGTTTGTTTGTTTTAATGTAAAACTCTAAAGAAGCATCAAGGAACCCTGGTGTCACAGTGGCTAAGCACTCGGCTGCGAACCAAAAGGTCAGCAGTTAGAACCTGCCACCTGCTGCGTAGGAGAAAGACGTGGCAGTCTGCTTCCATAATGATCCCAAAAAACTCAAACCAAACCCAATGCTGTTGAGTCGATTCTGATTCATACCGACCCTATTGGACACAGCTGAACTGCCCCATAAAGTTTCTAAGGAGCACCTGGTGGATTTGAACTGCTGACTTTCTGGTTAACAGCCAAGCTCTTCACTGCACTGTCAGGGCTCTCCGTAAAGGTTACAGCCTTGGAAACCCTATGAGGTAGCTAATTCTGCTAGTGTTGCTATGAGTCGGAATCAACTCCACAGCCATGGCTTTAAAGAAGCATCAGTTGAAACTCTGGCGCTATTTTTAACTGTATGGAGGATAAAAAGAAAGAAAATAGGACAAAATAGCATTGTCAGTGCATCTTAAAAGCTGAACAGCTAAGAGACTGTATGTGTTCACCATAGACACACATTTAAATAACTCTAAATTAGCTGATTTGTACCATCATTTTGGAGTCATTAGAAATTTTCCAAAGCAGCTAAATGAATATTCTCACCATTTTTGTCCATTGAAAGTATTAATTGGTATCATGCATTCAGTATGAAGAGGTTGCTTTCTACCATTCTAAAAAAAAAAAAAATTTAAAGAATATTTCTTGCTAGTGCTGCCTCTGCTATTTGAGAAATTACCTACAGTAATTGCATACAGTTATGAAATGATCTGAATTCTCAGCACCCCCCCTCCTTGTGACTTTAAATGGGTGGGCATCTTTTTATAACTGAAGCAACTTGCTTCAGTATACACACACACACACACATATATATATATATATACTCGGACATATATACCAGAGAAACCAATTAATGAAGAGACAGGTACCCACCTGAGGCAAGCAGGCATGTACTCTTATCTTGTACCTCTAGGGAGAAAACCTTTCTAAATACTAACAATTTGGTTTCATCCAGTTGTCTGTCTTGCTTTGGGTACTTCCCGGGGAATCACATTAAAGAATTTCAAGAGACCAACTTGAAAATTCAGAAAACAGAAAATTAAAATTCCTAGAGATAGTCAAGAATATCTTATTCATAAAAAGCCCTTTCCGCAGGAGCTTGGAAACATGTAATATAATCTTCAAAGTAAAAACGGTTTGTTGCATTAGTTCTGCTTAGCTGACCATGAATGCTAATTGCAGGAAGAATGAACTGTTCCCAGTACCTGGGGGCAGGGGCGCACAAAAGTGACCTGGAAGGCAAACGAGGAATAAGGTAAAAATGAGCAACCACAGCCCTATTCAACCCAGTGTGACCTGCAACAAAACCCTCAATTACAATGAAGTCAGTATCTACCTCTGGTCCCCAGAGATCTGAAGAAAGAAGGGAGGCAGTTACAAGACTGGGTGGTTGCTTTTTTTTGGAGGTGGGGGAGGCTTAATAAGTGTTTTTGCTGTTCTTGCTTCTCCTATCCAAATTCTCTTCTTTTACCACCTTTTTCTCTATACCACTTGATGCAACTCCTACACGGGGTTTGTTGAGGGTCCATTCTGCAATGTCTCCATGTGAGAGAATATGTTTCTGCAGAACACAGACGGCAAGCCCTCCATTGATGAAAGAGGGTTTTGGGATATGAGTATCAATTTCAGCTCTGCAATTTACTAATCATATGACCTTCAGTGAGCACTAAACCTCTGTGGGCCTTGGTTTTCTCATGTGTCAAATGGGTACAGTAATGCCCAGATTATGGGGACATTGGTGGTACAGTGGAATAATTCTTGCCTTCCGTTTCTGAATACAGCAGACCCAGGTTCGAGTCCAGCTAATGCACCTTAGTAGAGGCTTGTGTGTTGCCATGATGCTGAACAGGTTTCACTGGAATTTCCAGTCTAAGACAGACTAGGAAGAAAGGCCTGGCAATCTACTTCTGAAAATCAATGTAAACCCTGTGGTTCACTACAGTCTGATTCCACTGTGTATGGTGTTGTCATGTGTCCGGCTCAATGGCAGTTAACAGCAACAATGCTCAGATCACAAGGTTCTAAAGATAAAATGAGAAAACACATATAAAGTGCCTGTCGTTGTTGTTCTTAGGTGCCGTCAAGTCGGTTCCGACTCATAGGGACCCTATGCACAACAGAATGAAACACTGCCCGGTCCTGCACCGTCCTTGTTGCAGCCATGGTGTCAATCCACCTCGTTGGGGGTCTTCCTCTTTTCCGCTGACCCTGTACTCTGCCAAGCATGATGTCCTTCTCCAGGGACTGATCCCTCCTGGCAACATGTCCAAAGTATGTAAGATGCAGTCTTGCCATCCTTGCCTCTAAGGAGCATTCTGGTTGTACATCTTCTAAGACAGATTTGTTCGTTCTTTGGGCAGTCCATGGTATATTCAATATTCTTTGCCAACACAATTCAAAGGCATCAATATTTCTTCGGTCTTCCTTATTCAGTGTCCAGCTTTCACATGCATATGATGTGATTGAAAATACCATGGCTTGGGTCAGGTGTGCCTTAGTCTTCAGGATGACATCTTTGCTCTTCAACACTTTGAAGAGGTCCTCTGCAGCAGATTTACCCAATGCAATGCGTCTTTTGATTTCTTGACTGCTGCTTCCATGGCTGTTGGTTGTGGATCCAAGTAAAATGAAATCCTTGACAACTTCAATCTTTTCTCCGTTTATCATGATGTTGCTCATTGGTCCAGTTGTGAGGATTTTTGTTTTCTTTATGTTGAGGTGCAGTCCATACTGAAGGCTGTGGTCTTTGATCTTCATTAGTAAGTGCCTCAGGTCCCCTTAACTTTCGGCAAGCAAGGTTGTGTCATCTGCATATCGCAGGTTGTTAGTGAGTCTTCCTCCAATCCTGATGCCCCGTTCTTCTTCATATAATCCAGCTTTTCGTATTATTTGCTCAGCATACAGATTAAATAGGTATGGTGAAAGGATACAACCCTGACGCACACCTTTCCTGACTTGAAACCAATCAGTATCCCCTTGTTCTGTCTGAACAACTGCCTCTTGATCTATGTAAAGGTTCCTCATGAGCACAATTAAGTGTTCTGGAATTCCCATTCTTCACAGTGTTATCCATAGTTTGTTATGATCCACACAGTCAAATGCCTTTGCATAGCCAATAAAACACATGTAAACATCCTTCTGGTATTCTCTGCCTTCAGCCAGGATCCATCTGACATCAGCAATGATATCCCTGGTTCCACGTCCTCTTCTGAAACCGGCCTGAATTTCTGGCAGTTCCCTGTCGATATACTGCTGCGCCGTTTTTGAATGATCTTCAGCAAAATTGTGCTTGCATGTGATATTAACGATATTGTTCTATAATTTCCACATTCAGTTGGATCACCTTTCTTGGGAATAGGCATAAACATGGATCTCTTCCAGTCAGTTGGCCAGGAAGCTGTCTTCCAGATTTCTTGGCATAGAGGAGTGAGCACCTCCAGCACTGCATCTGTTTGTTGAAACATCTCAACTGATATTCTGTCAATTCCTGGAGGCTTGTTTTTCCGCCAGTGCCTTCAGAGCAGCTTGGACTTCTTCCGTCAGTACCATCGGTTCCTGATCATATGCCACTAAATCCTGAACAAACGGTGTATTTCCCACAGACAAGGAAGCTGCTGGAAATTATTTCTACACGCTTAGGATCCCTGTCACTTCCAAGCATGCTCAGAGTCTTGGCTCAAAGGAAACAAGTATGTCTGTGAAACAGAATTGCACCAACACTGACCGTGTGACCTATGAGGTGCCAAGGTGACGGACTGGTCTGCTTTCTGGATGAGGAAGCTGTAACCCAGGAAGTTGCAGCGAGCCCTTTGCCTCGATGCCTGGAGCATGTTTGTCCCATGTGAGCCGCCGTCCTCTCCCTCACCCCCGAGCTGATTGGGCCAAACAGGAGCACTGTGACCAGGCTCAGCCAACCAGATTCTCCCTCGCTGGGAGGGCGGGGTGATCGGGGGCTTGCGCGAGGCCCTGGGGCACCGAGCGGTGGGGCTGCCCGCCGACGTGAGGAAGCAGCCGGGGGTCCGCGAGTACTACCTCACCAGCCTTCATTACAGTACCAGGAATTTTTCGAGCTGATTGTTAACACAGCTGTTACTAAAATCAGGTTATATAGACTTATAATTAAATAGTGTTAAGGTAATAAATAGCAAAACTCATCACTGCCCAACAGTTTTATTATTATCTGTGCTCTGTGCCCGTGGGAAAGGAGCCCTGGTGGCACAGTGGTTAAGCATTGGGCCGCTAACGGAAACGTTGCCGTTTGAATCCACCAGCGGGCCCCAGGAGGAAGGATGAGGCGGTCGGCTTCGCTAAAGATTCCCAGCCTGGGAAACCCTATGGGACGCTTCTGCTCTGTCCTATAGCGTCTCTGTGAGTCCAATTCCTTGACATTTGGGTTTTTTTTATGTTTGGTGACAATACTGTATGATGGTGGGCCGCCGCCCATCCACCGTCACATTGGTAGCTCGAAATCAGCAATGGTGGGAGTATTTACACCGTGGAGGTCTGCAAACATTCCAACTCAGGGATTTTTCCACCCAGAGAGCCAGATGGTAGGCATTTAGGAGAACACCACTGAGAGAACTTTTAGGTAGAGGGAGAAATGGCTCTGACAGGACAGAGCCAGGAGACTTGGAGAGAGTCCAGCAAGCGGATCTGCCTGTACTTCTGCTTCGAGGTTCCCAGAAAATGCTCCGCATCCTTACTGTGAATTCCTCTTCGTTAGGCGTTAGGTTGGTTTCCACATCCCAGTCTTAACCACTGTGTGGGATGTAAAATCAATGACGACACTGCACTGTCTCTGGGGGGCATTTTCATCTATTCTTAGCAGTGCATACTGATAAAGCCCTAATTATTAGTCAGCCATTGTTGAGGCTTTTTTTCAGCCTTGGTATAATTTACCCCGTATCCTGGAGATATCCCTGCTATTTCTTCCTCATCACCAAGAACAACTGTGGATGAGGCTCTGTGGCAGGTCCCCCAGCTCCCTCTCTGATTTCCCAGCAGTACTTGGTGCTGCTCAGGCTGACATTTACATAATGACTGCAAGCTGTGTGTTAATTACTGTGACACCACACCGATGATCCAATTAGGCCTTAAATGTTTACTTAAGAGAAAGCTCTGCTCATGCAAGAAAGATTGGGTGGGTGGCTGGTGGAAAACCGGAACATTTGGGTACGTAGGTGATCCAGGAACTTGCTTTTCACATATCAAACCAGGCTCCCACTCAATTAGATTTTCCAGGAAAATCAAAATGCTTTTAATCTTTAATTTTTTTCTTTCAGTAAAGGCTGAAACAACTCCAACTGCTTGCCTATTTCCCCCTCTTCTTTTTCTCTCCTCACAACTTCCTCCATGGCCCCTTTGCTAAGTTTTTGTTTCCTTTTAATAATGGTTTCCTGTGCAGTGCAGTCTGCAACCTCTTCAAATCTGTTGGTTTGGAGGATATTGAGATGGCATATGTTCCCTAAATGGAAAAGAGATGGTAATGCCCGAAACCCTGTTCAGAGTGGTTCTCCCCGATTAAGTACAGCAGGTGGGATGTCTTGGTGTCTGCACAGAAAGGTAAACTTGAATACAAACAGCATATGAAGTATAGATGGTGGTTTTAAAATTTATCTGCCAACTCTCAGATATACCATGAGCTTTTTTTTTTTTTTTTCCTACTATTAGCAAATGCCTCCTGAAGCTAGCAGGGCTAAGAATCAAGGTAATTGCTAAGATGTGCGTCTCAGCAGTTATCTGACAGATTCAAGCTCAACTTTCTATCTAATCAAAGTCCCAAGTATATTCAAATTCTCATTTCCATATTTCCCTGAATTAGGATTTGGAAAATGAGCTATTTAACCTGCTTTCTAATCTATTCCGTAATCTGAGAAAAGTCAGTCCATCAACATGGAAATTGTACATAAATGTTTGTGGTTATAGATTGCAATCCATTTCTCAAGGGTCAGTAGGGTGACTACAGTTGAAGATGCCAATTCAAAAGCCTAGAGTCCCTGGGTGATGCAAATGTTTAACATGTTCAGCTGCTAACGGAAAGGTTGGAGGTTCAAGTCCACTCAGATTTGCCTCAGAAGAAAGGCCTAGCAACGTACTTCTGAAAAATGGGCCATTGAAAACCCTCTGGAGCACTGTTCTACTCTGGCACACATGGTACTATCCCAATTATAGAGTCTCTAAACCACTATTTTAAATCAGTTAGCACACTTGCAAATTTGTTATTTAAGCACCATGTTTTAGCTGGTAAGTTTACCCCTTAAAGAAGTTCTGGTGGTGCAGTGGTTAGAGCACTGAACCGCTAACCAAAAGGTTGGTGGTTTGAAACCACCAGCAGCTTCAAGGGAGACAGGTGCGGCAGCAGCCTGCTGCCATAGAGGTTTACACCCTCGGGAATCCTGGGGCGTCACTGTGAGTCAGAATCAACTCTACGACAGTGGGTTTGGTTTGGTTTTGCCCCTTAAAGTGTCCTGAGAGTCACCGGAGAATGAAGTCATTCCCAGGAAGCAAGCAAGAACAAAGTACTCACCTGGTGTCTCAAGAAGCCTAGAGTGGAGCCTCAGCCAAAAAAAAGAGAGGGAAAAAAAACTATTTTAAGGTCCTGTTCTACGCATTTGATTATGCGGCCTCTAGAGAAAGCACAGATCTTGGGTGGACTGTTTAATACCCTTTCTCTTAACTCCATGTGTTTCTACTCAAGCCGCACCTCCCTGAGGAATGGAAAAGTCGTTTACTCTAGGTTTAAATGAGGGGATATTTGTCTCCTTTGGAAAATGGGCTATGCGACTGGCAATTAGAATGGGCCAGACCAGTAGATAAAATTCCACCTCCGTGAACAGACTTCCAGACTGTTCTGTCTGAATAATACTGTCACAGTGAGGATCTTGCCAATCACTTCCAGGTCTTCAGAATCTGGAGGAGAAAATGTGTTGACGTTTAGTTTCTGGAGGGTAAGCTAGCAAGAAAAGAGGAGGGCGTCATTCCCATTTGGCCCTAAACACCTGCAGCGCATTGTGGGTTAAGCCTGTGCAGAGACTGAGGGCACAGGGTGAATGGATACTGCGTCTGCCCCCAAGGAGCTTACAGTCTGGACAGGGAAGTGGTAAAGACGACAGGCAATCAAACCCAGGGTAAAAACAAAAACATGCTGATTTGTAGAGTTTACGGAGTTCCATGATGTAATTACTTCCGCCGTGATGATTCAAGTTATGAATGTGAGGTCTCTGAATGAGGAGCTGGGAAGAGAGGCACAGAATCCGCCCTCGCAAGCCAGCATGCATCTGTCCAATCTGGTACAAGCTGATGTGAGCTGGCTCCAGCACACTGCAACCTAAAAAGTGCTTTGAGCACGACAGCAGGCCCTTCTCCAATCCCCTAAGTCAATCAAGTCAGAGCCCTCGGCACATCATCAGAGGCCTCGCTTCCTGCGCACCCAGTCCATGAATGTCTGTCTTTGGATTTGGTTATAAATCAACATGTTGTTTCCCAACATTGTCTCAAGGATTCCAAGAGAGACCTGGTCTAACGCTAAAGTGCAAACTGTGATGTGCAGGTCTCACCACTCAACTGTAAGCTCCCAGAAGGCAAGGGTTGTTATTTGTTTTGTTCACTGCTGTAGCCCCAGCACCTAGTAAATGCCTGGCACGTGGTTGTTGTTGTTAGGTGCCAGCAAGTCAATTCTAACTCATAGCGACGCTATGCACAACAGAACAAAACACCGACCGGTCCTGCGCCATCCTCACAATTGTTGCTATGCCTGAACCCATTTTTCATGGATTGAATTGTGTCCCCCAAGAATATCTGTCAACTTGGCTAGGTCATGATTCCCTTGTATGATCATCTACCATTGTATATTCTGATGTGATTTCTCTGTATGTTGTAAATCCTATCACTAAGATGTAATAAGATGGATTAAAAAAAAAAAATAAGATGGATTAGCAGCAGTTATATTGATGAGGTCTACAAGATTAGATAGTGTCTTAAGCCAACCTCTTTTGAGATATAAAAGAGAGAAGCAAGCAGAGAGACATAGGGACCTCATACCACCAAGAAAGCAGTGCCGGGAGCAGAGCATGTTCTTTGGACCTCTGGTTCCTGCACTGAGATGCTCCCAGACCAAGAGAAGGCTAATGCATTACAAGGACCCTCCTCCAGAGCTGACAGAGACAAAAAGCCTTCCCTGGAGCTGGAACCCTGAACTCGGTGTTCTAGGCTACTGGACTGGGAGAGAATAAACTTCTCTTGTTAAAGCCATCCATTTGTGGTATTTCTGTTATAGCAGAACTAGATGACTAAGACACCATTGTTGCAGCCGCTGTGTCAAGCCATCTCATTGAGGGTCTTCCTCTTTTTCACTGACTATCTACTTTACCAGGCATGATGTCCTTCTCCCAATAAATAATTGTAGAATGAGTAAAGGAAGAAAGCAATGAAGAAAGGATGCCATGATCATCCCTGCTTGATTCACCTTTGTGTTCACCCGACCAGAGCAACAACAACAACAACAAATGCAGGTTAGGAAACACATGTACATGCCTGGTGCCCACATTATTCCTAAAAGCTCACAAGTTATCCTTAAAACCATGTCTTTAAGAATCAGTGTCAATAACCAAGGATGTAAAAGACCTATACAAAGAAAACTACAAAACACTACTGCAAGAAACCAAAAGAGATCTACATAAATGGAAAAACATACCATGCCCATGGATGGGTAGACTCTAACATTGTGAAAATGACAATTCTCCCGAAAGCAATTTACAAATACAATGCAATACTGATCCAAATACCAACAACATTCTTTAAAGAGATGGAAAGACTTATCATTAATTTTATATGGAAAGGGAAGAGGCCCCGGACAAGTAAAGCACTGCTGAAGAAGAAGAATAAAGTAGGAGGACTCGCACTATCTAACCTCAGAACCTACTATACAGCCTGGTACTGGTACAACAGCAGATACATTGACCAATGGAACAGAATTGAGAACCCAGATGTAAATCCATCTACCTATGGTCACCTGATCTTTGACAAGGGCTCAAAGTCCATCAAATGGGGAAGAGACCATCTTCTTAACAAATGGTGCTGGCAAAACTGGATGTCCATCTGCGAAAAAAAGAAACAGGACCCATACCTCAGATCATATACAAAAACAAACTCAAAGTGGATCAAAGACCTAAATATAAAGCCAAAAACCATGAAGTTCATAGAAGAAAAAATAGGATCAACACTAGAGGCCCTAATACACGGCATTAACAGGATACAAATCACAACCAACAACACACAAGCTCCAGAGAATAAGCTAGATAACTGGAATCTTCTAAAAATTAAACACTTATGCTCATCAAGAGACTTCACCAAAAGAGTAAAAAGAGAACCTACAGATTGGGAAAAAAATTTGGCTAGTACAAGTCAGACAAAAGTCTAATCTCTAAGGTCTATAGGAAAATCCAGCACCTCTACAACAAAAAGACAAATAATCCAGCTAAAAAATGGGCAAAGGAAATGAACAGACACTTCACCAAAGAAGGCATTCATGTGGCCAGTAGACACATGAGGAAATGCTCATGATCTCTAGCCATCACAGAAATCCAAATCAAAACCACAGTGAGATACCATCTCACCCCAGCATTACTGGCACAAACCAATAAAACAGAAAATAACAAATGTTGGAGAGGATGCAGGGAGATCAGAACTCTTATGCACTGCTGGTGGGAATGCAAAATGATACAACCATTTTGGAAAACGATATGGTGCTTCCTTAGAACGCTAGAAATAGAAATACCATTTGATCCAGCAATCCCACTCCTAGGAATATATCCTAGAGAAATAAGAGTCGTCACATGAATAGATATATGTACACCCATGTTCATTGCAGCATTGTTGACAATAGCAAAAAGATGGAAACAGCCTAGATGCCCATCAACAGATGAATGGATAAACAAACTGTGCTACAAACACACAATGGAGTATTACGCAACGCTAAAGAACAACGATGAATCTGTGAAGCATCTCGTAACATGGATGCATCTGGAGGACATTATGCTGAGTGAAATAAGTCAGTCACAAAAGGACAAATATTGTATGAGACTATTACTGTAAAAACTAATGAAAAGGTTTACATACAAAAAGAAACAATATTTGATGGCTACGAGGGAGGGGAAGGGTGGGGATGGAAAAACACTTAATAGACAATAGATAAGTGGTAACTTTGGTGAAGGGTAAGACAGTATACAATACTGGGGAAGCCAGCACAACCTGTACAAGGCAAGCCCATGGTAGCTCCATAGACACATCCAAACTCCCTGAGGGACCGAGTTGCTGGGCTGAGGGCGGTGGGGACCATGATCTCAGGGAACATCTAGCTCAATTGGCATAACAGAGTTTATGAAGAATATGTTCTACATTCTACTTTGGTGAGTAGTGTCTGGGGTCTTAAAAGCCTGTGAGCAGCCATCTGAGATACTCCACTGGTCTCACCCCTTTGGGAGCAAGTAATAATGAAAGGAAATTAAAGACGTAAGGGAAAGATTAGTCCAAAGGACTAATGGACCACATCTACCACAGCCTCCACCAGACTGCAACTAGATGGTGCCAGGCTACCACCGTTGACTGCTCTGACAGGGATCACAATAAAGGGGCCCAGACAGAGCTGGAGAAAAATGTAGAACAAAATTCTAACTCAAAAAGACAGACCAGGCTTGCTGGCCTGAGAGAGACTGGAGAAACCCTGAGAGTATGGCCCCCAGACGTCCTTTCAGCTCAGTAATGAGGCCACTCCTGAGGTTCACCCTTCAACCAAAGATTGAACAGTCCAATGGAACAAAACAAGACTAAAGGGGCACACCAGCCCTGGGGCAGGGACTGGAAGGTAGGAGAGAACAAACAGGACAGCTGGTAATAGGGAACCCAGAGTTGAGAAGGGAGAATGTTGACATGTCATAGGGTTGTTAACCAGTGTCATACAACAATGTGTGTACTGTTTGATGAGAAACTAGTTTGTTCTGTAAACCTTCATCTAAATTTCAATTAAAAAAAAAAAGAAAGAATCTGTGCCAGATCTTTGGGTGGCCCCCTTCATATTGTTGAAAGCATGGGCTTCCTTTCCTTGGTCCTATACGTAACGACGCCTGGGAGAAGCCAGATGGTGGGGGTAGGAGGAGACCAGAGATCTTGTCTGTAAGTTCCATCTCATTCCTACGGCTTCCAAGTGCTTTTTTCTACCTAACAGGTACATTCTATCTTGAAATGGAACTGGTCAGGATCTTTCCACCTTCCGTTTCAAGGAGGATATAGTTTAATTAAAACTAGAATAACATTTACATACATAATTGTCACACCTCGACAAGAGGCAACCAAGAGCTTCTTATTAATGCATAGCCTGCCACTTTGGCATGGGTTTCATGAAACTTCCCTGAAGATCGCAAATTTTCTGTTCGGGTGATATCAACAAGCTATATCAACGAAAAAACTTTGTTGAATTAGAGTATGTGTACGAGACTTAAAAGAGACCCTGAGGCGGAGCCAAGATGGCGGACTAGGCAGACGCTACCTCGGATCCCTCTTACAACAAAGACACGGAAAAACAAGTGAATCGATCACATACATAACAATCTACGAACCCTGAACAACAAACACAGATTTAGAGACGGAGAACAAACTAATACGGGGAAGCAGCGATTGTTTCCAGAGCCTGGAGCCAGCGTACCAGTCAGGTACAGCACAAGCACAGAGAGCTGCTCCACCCCCCTGAACTAACCCCGGGAGGGGGACCAGCCGGTTCTACGGGCGGCATGGGACGCAGCCGGTAGGAGAAGTCCCTGGGAGAGAGTGACTGGTCTTGGAGCAGAAAGAGCAGTGTCCAAGCCGGGGAACCGTCCCGCAGGGATTTGGACAGGACGCAGTTTCCCAGTGATGGCTCGGAGACAACAATCCATATCAAACCACTTAAAGAAACAGACCATGACAGCTTCTCCAACCCCCCAAACAAAAGAATCAAAATCTTTCCCAAATGAAGATACAATCTTGGAATTATCAGATACAGAATATAAAAAACTAATTTACAGAATGCTTAATGATATCACAAATGAAATTAGGATAACTGCAGAAAAAGCCAAGGAACACACTGATAAAACTGTTGAAGAACTCAAAAAGATTATTCAAGAACATACTGGAAAAATTAGTAAGTTTCAAGAATCCATAGAGAGACAACATGTAGAAATCCAAAAGATTAACAATAAAATAACAGAATTAGACAACGCACTAGGAAGTCAGAGGAGCAGACTCGAGCAATTAGAATGCAGATTGGGACATCTGGAGGACCAGGGAATCAACACCAACACAGCTGAAAAAAAATCAGATAAAAGAATTTAAAAAAATGAAGAAACCCTAAGAATCATGTGGGACTCTATCAAGAAGGATAACCTGCGGATGATTGGAGTCCCAGAACAGGGAGGGGGGACAGAAAACACAGAGAAAATAGTTGAAGAACTCCTGACAGAAAACTTCCCTGACATTATGAAAGACGAAAGGATATCTATCCAAGATGCTCATCGAACCCCATTTAAGATTGATACAAAAAGAAAAACACCAAGACATATTATCATCAAACTCACCAAAACCAAAGATAAACAGAAAATTTTAAAAGCAGCCAGGGAGAAAAGAAAGGTTTCCTTCAAGGGACAATCAATAAGAATATGTTCTGACTACTCAGCAGAAACCATGCAGGCAAGAAGAGAATGGGACGACATATACAGAACACTGAAGGAGAAAAACTGCCAGCCAAGGATCATATATCCAGCAAAACTCTCTCTGAAATATGAAGGCGAAATTAAGATATTTACAGACAAACACAAGTTTAGAGAATTTGCAAAAACCAAACCAAAGCTACAAGAAATACTAAAGGATATTGTTTGGTCAGAGAACCAATAATATCAGATATCAGCACAACACAAGGTCACAAAACAGAACGTCCTGATATCAACTCAAATAGGGAAATCACAAAAACAAACAAATTAAGATTAATTAAAAAAAAATACACATAACAGGGAATCATGGAAGTCAATAGGTAAAAGATCACAATAATCAAAAACAGGGACTAAATACAGGAGGCATTGAACTGCCATATGGAGAGTGATACAAGGCGATATAGAACAATACAAGTTAGGTTTTTACTTAGAAAAATAGGGGTAAATAATAAGGTAACCACAAAAAGGTATAACAACTCTATAACACAAGATAAAAACCAAGAAAAACGTAACGACTCAACTAACATAAAGTCAAGCACTATGAAAATGAAGATCTCACAATTTACTAAGAAAAACGTCTCAGCACAAAAAAGTATGTGGAAAAATGAAATTGTCAACAACACACATAAAAAGGCATCAAAATGACAGCACTAAAAACTTATTTATCTATAATTACCCTGAATGTAAATGGACTAAATGCACCAATAAAGAGACAGAGAGTCACAGACTGGATAAAGAAACACGATCCATCTATATGCTGCCTACAAGAGACACACCTTAGACTTAGAGACACAAACAAACTAAAATTCAAAGGATGGAAAAAAGTATATCAAGCAAACAATAAGCAAAAAAGAAGAGGAGTAGCAATATTAATTTCTGACAAAATAGACTTTAGACTTAAATCCACCACAAAGGATAAAGAAGGACACTATATAATGATAAAAGGGACAATTGATCAGGAAGACATAACCATATTAAATATTTATGCACCCAATGACAGGGCTGCAAGATACATACATCAAATTTTAACAGAATTGAAAAGCGAGATAGATACCTCCACAATTATAGTAGGAGACTTCAACACACCACTTTCGGAGAAGGACAGGACATCCAGTAAGAAGCTCAACAGAGACACGGAAGATCTAATTACAACAATCAACCAACTTGACCTCATTGACTTATACAGAACTCTCCACCCAACTGCTGCAAAATATACTTTTTTTTCTAGTACACATGGAACATTCTCTAGAATAGACCACATATTAGGTCATAAAACAAACCTTTGCAGAGTCCAAAACATCGAAATATTACAAAGCATCTTCTCAGACCACAAGGCAATAAAACTAGAGATCAATAACAGAAAAACTAGGGAAAAGAAATCAAATACTTGGAAAATGAACAATACCCTCCTGAAAAAAGACTGGGTTATAGAAGACATCAAGGAGGGAATAAGGAAATTCATAGAAAGCAACGAGAATGAAAATACTTCCTATCAAAACCTCTGGGACACAGCAAAAGCAGTGCTCAGAGGCCAATTTATATCAATAAATGCACACATACAAAAAGAAGAAAGAGCCAAAATCAGAGAACTGTCCCTACAACTTGAACAAATAGAAACTGAGCAACAGAAGAATCCATCAGGCACCAGAAGAAAACAAATAATAAAAATTAGAGCTGAACTAAATGAATTAGAGAACAGAAAAACAATTGAAAGAATTAACAAAGCCAAAAGCTGGTTCTTTGAAAAAATTAACAAAATTGATAAACCATTGGCTAGACTGACTAAAGAAATACAGGAAAGGAAACAAATAACCCGAATAAGAAATGAGAAGGACCACATCACAACAGAACCAAATGAAATTAAAAGAATCATTTCAGATTATTATGAAAAATTGTACTCTAACAAATTTGAAAACCTAGAAGAAATGGATGAATTCCTGGAAAAACACTACCTACCTAAACTAACACAATCAGAAGTAGAACAACTAAATAGACCCATAACAAAAAAAGAGATTGAAACGGTAATCAAAAAACTCCCAACAAAAAAAAAGCCCTGGCCCGGACGGCTTCACTGCAGAGTTCTACCAAACTTTCAGAGAAGAGTTAACACCACTACTACTAAAGGTATTCCAAAGCATAGAAAATGACGGAATACTACCCAACTCATTCTATGAAGCCACCATCTCCCTGATACCAAAACCAGGTAAAGACATTACAAAAAGAGAAAATTATAGACCTATATCCCTCATGAACATTGATGCAAAAATCCTCAACAAAATTCTAGCCAATAGAATCCAACAACACATCAAAAAAATAATTCACCCTGATCAAGTGGGATTTATACCAGGTATGCAAGGCTGGTTTAATATCAGAAAAACCATTAATGTAATCCATCACATAAATAAAACAAAAGACAAAAACCACATGATCTTATCAATTGATGCAGAAAAGGCATTTGACAAAGTCCAACACCCATTCATAATAAAAACTCTTACCAAAATAGGAATTGAAGGAAAATTCCTCAACATAATAAAGGGCATCTATGCAAAGCCAACAGCCAATATCACTCTAAATGGAGTGAACCTGAAAGCATTTCCCTTGAGAACGGGAACCAGACAAGGATGCCCTTTATCACCGCTCTTATTCAACATCGTGTTGGAAGTCTTAGCCAGGGCAATTAGGCTAGACAAAGAAATAAAAGGTATCCGGATTGGCAAGGAAGAAGTAAAGTTATCACTATTTGCAGATGACATGATTATACACACAGAAAACCCTAAGGAATCCTGCAGAAAACTACTGAAACTAATAGAAGAGTTTGGCAGAGTCTCAGGTTATAAAATAAACATACAAAAATCACTTGGATTCCTCTACATCAACAAAAAGAACACCGAAGAGGAAATAACCAAATCAATACCATTCACAGTAGCCCCCAAGAAGATAAGATACTTAGGAATAAATCTTACCAAGGATGTAAAAGACCTATACAAAGAAAACTACAAAGCTCTACTACAAGAAATTCAAAAGGACATACTTAAGTGGAAAAACATACCCTGCTCATGGACAGGAAGACTTAACATAGTAAAAATGGCTATTCTACCAAAAGCCATCTATACATTTAACGCACTTCCGATCCAAATTCCAATGTCATATTTTAAGGGGATAGAGAAACAAATCACCAATTTCATATGGAAGGGAAAGAAGCCCCGGATAAGCAAAGCACTACTGAAAAAGAAGAAGAAAGTGGGAGGCCTCACCTTACCTGACTTCAGAACCTATTATACAGCCACAGTAGTCAAAACAGACTAGTATTGGTACAACAACAGACACATAGACCAATGGAACAGAATTGAGAACCCAGGCATAGATCCATCCACGTATGAGCAGCTGATATTTGACAAAGGACCAGTGTCAATTAACTGGGGAAAAGATAGCCTTTTTAACAAATGGTGCTGGCATAACTGGATATCCATTTGCAAAAAAATGAAACAGGACCCATACCTCACACCATGCACAAAAACTAACTCCAAGTGGATCAAAGACCTAAACATAAAGACTAAAATGATAAAGATCATGGAAGAAAAAATTGGGACAACCCTAGGAGCCCTAATACAAGGTATAAACAGAATACAAAACATTACCAAAAATGACGAAGAGAAACCCGATAACTGGGAGCTCCTAAAAATCAAACACCTATGCTCATCTAAAGACTTCTCCAAAAGAGTAAAAAGACCACCTACAGACTGGGAAAGAATTTTCAGCTATGACATCTCCGACCAGCGCCTGATCTCTAAAATCTACATGATTCTGTCAAAACTCAACCACAAAAAGACAAACAACCCAATCAAGAAGTGGGCAAAGGATATGAACACACATTTCTCTAAAGAAGATATTCAGGCAGCCAACAGATACATGAGAAAATGCTCTCGATCATTAGCCATTAGAGAAATGCAAATTAAAACTACGATGAGATTCCATCTCACACCAGCAAGGCTGGCATTAATCCAAAAAACACAAAATAATAAATGTTGGAGAGGCTGCGGAGAGATTGGAACTCTCATACACTGCTGGTGGGAATGTAAAATGGTACAACCACTTTGGAAATCTATCTGGCGTTATCTTAAACAGTTAGAAATAGAACTACCATACAACCCAGAAATCCCACTCCTAGGAATATACCCTAGAGATACAAGAGCCTTCATACAAACAGATATATGCACACCCATGTTTATTGCAGCTCTGTTTACAATAGCAAAAAGTTGGAAGCAACCAAGGTGTCCATCAACGGATGAATGGGTAAATAAATTGTGGTATATTCACACAATGGAATACTACGCATCGATAAAGAACAGTGACGAATCTCTGAAACATTTCATAACATGGAGGAACCTGGAAGGCATTATGCTGAGCAAAATGAGTCAGAGGCAAAAGGACAAATATTGTATAAGACCACTATTTTAAGATCTTGAGAAATAGTAAACCTGAGAAGAACACATACTTTTGTGGTTACGAGGGGGGGAGGGAGGGAGGGTGGGAGAGGGTTTTTTATTGATTAATCAGTAGATAAGAACTGCTTTAGGTGAAGGGAAAGACAACACTCAATACATGGAAGGTCAGCTCAATTGGACTGGACCAAAAGCAAAGAAGTTTCCGGGATAAAATGAATGCTTCAAAGGTCAGCGGAGCAAGTGCGGGGGTCTGGGGAACATGGTTTAAGGGAACTTCTAAGTCAATTGGCAAAATAATTCTATTATGAAATCATTCTGCATCCCACTTTGAAATGTGGCGTCTGGGGTCTTAAATGCTGACAAGCGGCCATCTAAGATGCAGCAGTTGGTCTCAACCCACCTGGAGCAAGGGAAAATGAAGAACACCAAGGCCACACGACAACTAAGAGCCCAAGAGACAGAAAGGGCCACATGAACCAGAGACCTGCATCATCCTGAGACCAGAAGAACTAGTTGGTGCCCGGCCACAACCGATGACTGCCCTGACAGGGAGCACAGCAGAGGACCCCTGAGGGAGCAGGAGATCAGTGGGATGCAGACCCCAAATTCTCATGGAGAGACCAAACTTGATGGTCTGACTGAGATGGGAGGAATCCTGGCGGCCATGCTCCCCAGACCTTCAGTTGACACAGGACAGGAACCATCCCCGAAGACAACTCATCAGAAATGAAGGGGACTGGTCAGCGGGTGGGAGAGAGACGCTGATGAAGAGTGAGCTAATTATATCGGGTGGACACTTGAGATTGTGTTGGCGACTCTTGTCTGGAGGGGGGATGGGAGGATAGAGAGAGAGGGAAGCCGGCAAAATTGTCGAGAAAGGAGAGACTGAAAGGGCTGACTCAAGAGGGGGAGAGCAAGTGGGAGTAGGGAGTGAGATGTATGTAAACTTATATGTGACAGACTGATTGGATTTGTAAACGTTCACTTGAAGCTTAATAAAAGTTATTAAAAAAAAAAAAAAGAGACCCTAATACTGTCTGTTTCTCATATTCGAAACAAAGTAGCTTATGATCCTATGTATCTGCGGTGCAATGAATTGCTTAATATGGCCCTTCTAGCCATAGTCTTTGTGACTCACACACAATGATACAGTGGGACTATGCAAATAAGGTATATGGAACCCTAATGAAGAGATTGCTCAGTTTTGCCATCCCGCTGAGCTTAAATTGAGCCATCCAAGAAGCAGGAGGAGAGACTCTCACCACCACCAAAGAAGAAGAGCCAGGAGTGGAGAGTGTCCTTCGGACCTGGGATCCCTGAGCTGAGAAGCTTCTAAAACCAAGAGACCGAGAGAGCGAGCTGTAACACCGAAGACAGTGAGAAGCAGTGCCAAGAGAGACCGGCGGGAGAGAGTGCAGTGGGTTTCTCGGCCCATGGGGCAACAAAGCTGAGTGCCTTCAGGCAGGAGGCTTACTGGAGAAGTAGGGTGCCTCCGGCCACTTCTAGGCTCACCAACCCAAGCCCACAGAGCTAGAGCTGAGCACCTTCCAGCCGAGGCTTATCTGAGCACTTATTGGTAGAGCTAAAAGAGCTTTGTAACACTTGCTCGAGTAGGGCAGAGGCCAAGGGGCCAGAGAGAGGTGTGCTTGTGAGCACGGCTGAGAAGAGGCTGTCCTGATTGAAGAACTGTATCTTGAGCGTTCCTGAACCTGAATTGTAACCTGCTGTTGTTATTATTGTTAGGTGCCATCGAGTCAGTTCCAACTCATAGCAACCCTAGGTACAACAGAATGAAATACTTCCTGGTCCTGTGCCACCCTCACAATCATTGCTATGTTTGAGCCCATTGTTGCAGCCACTGTGTCAATCCACCTCATTGAGGGTCTCCCTCTTTTTCACTGACCTTACCAAGCATGATGTCCTTCTCCAAGGACTGGGTCCTCCTGATAACACATCCAAAGTATGTGAGACGTAGTTTTGCCATCCTCACTTCCAAGGAGCACTCTGGCTGTACTTCTTCCAAGACAGACTTGCTCATTCTTCTGGCAGTCCATGGTACATACAATATTCTTTACCAACACCATAATTCAAATGCATCAATTCTTCTTCGATCTTCCTTATTCATTGTCCAGTTTTCACATGCGGATGAGGCAATTGAAAATATCATGGCTTGGGTCAGGAGCACCTTAGTCCTCAAAGCAACATTTTTGCTTTTCAACACTTCAAAGAGGTCTTCTGCAGCAGATTTGCCCAACACAATACATCATTTGATTTCTTGACCGCTGCTTCCGTTGGCATTGATTGTGAATCCAAGTAAAATGAAATCTTTCACAACTTCAATATTTTTCCTGTTACTTCCTTAATAAACCCCACAACTGTGAGTATGGTCTGTGAGTTCTGTGTGACCGTTGCAATGAATTATCAAACTCAACAGAGAAGTAGAGAGTGCCGTGGAGGGACAGTTGGTGTTGGAATTGGTAAAGACAGCAGAGAGAGAAGGCATATCTGACCTCCCCCTCATAGGAATCAGCCTGATCTTGATTTTGACATAAATGTTAGTGCTTATCAGGCTCTTTCAACAGCATGGTTTTGTTTGATCTTTGGAACAACTCAGCAGGGAGAAGAGGTATCACCTTTTACTTACTGATGAGGAAGAGAGAAGCCCTTTGAGGTAAGTGAGAGGTGATGTTGGCCTGTCCAAGGTTAATGGGGTGATCAAGTCCCAGTTCTTATCCGGTACCCTTTCTACCACTTCATGCCATACAACGATACATCCTATGGTTTTCCGGAATTACCATTTGCTGAAAGTTAGCATCACTTAGGTGCAGCGCAAAGTTCTTAGTGAAGAAACTATAAGAGATTTGTGTAAGATATTCAGTAAAAGCCTTCAAGGGTTAGGAGCTGCTGGAAGGACCACAACTTCAAGAAAGGGCTCTAGAGTAAGGCTTGTTATTGTTAGTTGCCGTCATGTTGATTCTGACTCTTGGCAATCCCACATGTGCAGAGGAGAACTGCTCCATAGGGTTTTCAAGGCTATGACCTTTCAGAAGAAGATCGCCAGGTGTGTCTTCTGAGGGGCCTCTGGGTAGGTTTGAACCACCAACCTTTCAGCTAGTAGTTGAGTGCTTAACCATTTACACCACCCAGGCTGCCTGGGCTCAAATTCAGGCTCTGCAACTTATTACCTATGCTAACCATAGACTAGTTTCTTTATGTCCCCATGTTCAGGGTCCTCATGGATCCAAGAACATCGACTCTATTGCCAGTTCCAAGAGTAGCACGCATGATCTAGGCTAAGCCAATCAATTTCTTCAATACCCCAGGCCATGCCATTGGTTCAGCCATGGCCATATGACCCAAGCTATTCCAATCAGAGGGGATCCCAGAACTTTTGAATGGAATGCTGGGACTAAGACATTCCCACTGGCTGTGAACAAGGAAGCATCTACTCCTGGGAGCTGCTAGCAGCCATCTTGGACTCATAAAGGGACTCACCCTTAGGAAGAAAGAGATTCTCTGGGAGGCTGAGCAGAAAGATGGAAAGAAACTGGGTCCAGGTAACACTGTCAAAGCTCTGGCTCAAACCTTCCATTAACTCTGCATCTTTCAGTTACTTGGAACAATATATTATTGTTTAAGTCAATGTGAGTTGAGTTTCCCATTAAGTGCAACCAAAAGGATCCTAACTGATTTGCTGAGTCTCCTCAACTGTAAAATAGCAAAATAAGACTATTCACCACCAAGTGTTTGTTGTGAGGCTCAAATGAAATAACAATAAGAATGCTTGGCACACTCTGGTGTGTGACAAGGATTAATACACCAGTAGACAGTTAGGGACATCTCATCACCCTTTTACTCACATATGGTTCTTTGAGCCAAAAAAGCCAAGTCTTTCAAAGATAAATATCACATTTAACCTGAGGGCCCCAGACAAACCGTACTTACCCACACCCTTATGCCTGGGCTCATTTAGGATGTGTTATTTTAAGATTGTGTTATATTGGAAACTACGGTAGCAGGAGGGCAAAGCTATTTTGTCATAATCATATCGCTCGTCATTTCCAGGCATTTGATGATTTTACATTTTTCCCAGTATCCCTTGGGTCGGTGTCCTTAACCTATTATATAATGATATTTCAGGTTCCGGGAGATGAATTGCCCTCAGTGTAAAATATGGCAGCGAATCTATACCCCTAAGCTCTGATAATTAGTTTTTAATGTAACTACAATTCTTTCGAGGAGATGTTTTCATGCTCTAAAATCTTCTTAAAAGCATCCCTTAGGCTGAAATTAAGTTGGAAGGAGTGTCATGGAAGTCTGCGGTGAGGGGCCAGTCGGGCACAGGTTCCCAGCCGACCTGACATGATTCATGGGCCTCGGGCAGTGAGAGGCGGGGCTCCTCTCACCTCGGCGGTCAGGCCTGTGCCAGCACGCAGCCGCCCAGGCAAAGGGCGAGAACGCACTTCATCACCCAACATGACACCCAAGTAATGGTTACAAATGGGCTTTCAAGGCAGGGGAGTGCACGCAGGGTAGGAGCTGGGGGGGAATGGGAGGTCGGGGAGTGGGTATGGGAACCCACTAAAGCCTCCCCTTTCACAGCAAAGAGCTTTTCTCTACCCAAACATTTGTGGGTTTCTTTTCTAGTACTTCAAGAAATACTTATTTCAATTAAGGGATTTAAAATTTGTAACAGACCACAGCCAGTCTGTTCCTTGGAAAGACCATTGGGTTCCTTTTGGGAATCGTTCAGAGCCACTGAACTGGCTGTGGAAGGTGACTCAGGAAGGCTCCATGTCCTCCATTGCTTTCCCCACTGTACCTGGAAATGTCTCTCACATCATTCTGGTATTCTCAAAATTAGGGTCTTTGCTCTCTGCGAAGACAAACTGGCCTTCTTGTCCGTAGATAGCATTACATACTATCTCGGGGGGTTCTGTAGCTGGTACTTCATCTGTCTTAACATTATTATTGAAAGGAGCCTGGGTGGCGCAAGCGGCTGCTAACCCAAAGGCTGGCGGTTTGAACCCACCCAGTGGCTCTGCAGAAGAAAGGCCAGGTGATTTACTTCTGAAAAGATAACAGCCAAGAAAACCCTATGGGGCAGTTCTGCTCTGGAGCACACAGGGTCACAACGAATTGGGGGCCGACTTAACAGCAGCCAAAAACAACAACCAATATTGTTATTAACATCCATGCAATTAAAAGAGCCCTGTGGGCACAATGGTTAAGTGCTTGGCTGCAAACCAAAAGGTCTGCAGTTCAAATCCATCAGTGGCTCCTCAGGAAAAAGACCTGGAGATCTGCTCCCATAAACATTACCCATTGCAGTCGAGTCGATTCCAACTCTATGATATCGACGCTATAGGCCACAGCTCTTAACCACTACACCACAGGGTTTCCCCCGTAAAGATTACAGCCTAGGAAATCCTATGGGACAGTTCTACTCTACCCGGACGGATCCTAGGAAATCCTATGGGACAGTTCTACTCTACCCTGACGGATCACTGTGAGTCTGAGTGAACTCCACGGCACCTAAAACAACAACAAGACACAATTAACCCATGACATGTTTAATCGGCTACATAGTGGTAAACTAATGTTGTCATTAGGTGTCCACGAGTTGACTTTAACTCATAGTGGCCCCATGCGACAGAGTAGAACTGCCCCATGGGATTTCCTAGGCTGTATTCTTTATGGGAGCAGATCGCCAAGTCTTTCTTCCTCAGAGCCAAACTGCCAACCTTTTTGTTAGCAGCCAAGTGCTTAACTGTTGCACTCCTTATAGGAACCAACATAAACATGAAGACCCAGAGAGGACAGGATATCTTAAAATGCTAAATTCTCTGTAAATTCCAAAGAAATTCCACTTCCCCAAATATCCAGCAGATCTATGAAAACATTTCCTTTCCCTTGGCCTGAAGCTACACTTAGAAAAAAATTTTAATGTTTTTAAAGCCAATACAAACTAGAAGTATTTTACTTTGATCACAAGACACACACTGGGGTCCTTTCCCTCCACATGTCAGAGGGTGGGCAGCCCCTGACAGCTACTATCTGTCATGGTGTGCTCATGGTGAGATGAGGAAGCCCAATTGGAGGGGACACTGAAGGCTTAAGTCCTCCTCAGGGGTGGTCAGGCACTGCTTCCACTTCCTCACAGTTTTCTTCAGGGCCTTGGGTCACTCCCAGTGGCATGGATGCTAAGACTCCAAGCTCTCCCCCATTCTCCCCCAACCTAGCTGCTGCTCTCACAGCCCCCAGTGGAAACCAGACAGGAGCCCCTCTCCGGTCCACAGTCAAGTCCCTGCACCTTCCCCCAAAGGGAGTTGAAACAGCCATGAGGATCGTTGGAGGCAAAAATTTCAACAACGATAATACCCAGTGTGGCCAGAGAAGAAGGAAGCTGGGAGGGAAAGAGCCAGCCCTTTCATACACATAATGGGACAGAGTCGGCACTACCTGAGAGGCACCGGTGGAATGGTCCGGTTCTGGAGGCTGACAGGGCTGGGTCAGGTCCTGGCTCCACCACTTACTGGCTGTGCGACCTCATGTCAGTGACTTTACCCTCAGTTCTCTCACCAGTGAAATTGAGAGTGGTGACAGACTCTCCTCATCTGCCTGGTGGGAGATTGTTGTTGTTGTGGTTGTGTGCCATCAAGTCAATTAAAAGATGTAAAATGCTCAGCGCAGGACCAGAGAGAATAAAACTCTCAAATGGCGGCTGTCACTAGTCATAGTTCTGGAGAACAATGAGTGATGTCTACGGCCCCAGGCCCATAATTCCTCTCCCCTAGGACTATTTCCCAAGGAAATGATCAGAAATGGCACATCGAAGACTCCTGTACAAGTATGCTCACCCAAGCATTATTTAAAGCAGGAAAAATTAGAAACGAGCTAAACACCCAGGAAAACGGCTTAAATAATTATGGTGCATCCATATATTGGGATGCCATGCCACATTGTCCCCCAGAACAGCGCCAGGACAAGTATAATCAGCAAAATGCAGAGCTGACTTGCACCTAAGGTATTCTGGGATATTACTGGACAGACAGCCAAGGCAATATTTCAATGCACAAAAGGTAAAATTTCTGCTCATAGTAATCATTAATAACAAAATTAGTATTAATAATAATTAACTTTATTAGTAATAAGCACCAGTTTTTGATTGGCTGAGTATTTACTCTGTGCTAGAGATAATGAAGCTCTACATGCTATCTAATTGTACCCCCACAAGAGGTAGGTATCATTATTTCTTCCCATTTTTCAGATAAGAAAACTGAGACTCAGCAAAGTTTAGCAACTTGCCCAGAATCACACAGCTAGCAAGCAGAAGAGTCAGGATACGATTCCAGCTGGACCGGCTCCAAAGCCACTCTGCAGTGTTGCCTCCCTAAGAGAATTGCTTTACCAGCTCTTCAGCGGAAATGAGTCACAGTAGCTCCCAACATTAGATGAACGGGATCTCAAGATGGCAAGATCCTATTGTCTCCAGGGAAAGAAGAGCCCAGAAGATTTGGTTTCTCATCTAATTCTACCCTGTGCATAGAAACCCCAACAGCCCATCACATGGTTTTGCCAACTTGATGATGAAATCACTTTAGTAAATTTTGAAAGTAACTCAGCAACACCTTTATCTAGCCAGTGTTGCTATATCAGAAATGCCACAAGCAGGTGGCTTTAACAAACAGAAGTTTATTCTCTCATGGTTTAGGAGGCTAGAAGTCTGAATTCAGGCGCCAACTCCAGGGGAAGGCTTTCTCTCTCTGTCAGCTGTGAGGGGAGGTCCTTGTCATCAAGCTTCCCCTGAGTCAAGGAATTTCTCAGCACAGGGACCCCAGGTCCAAAGGACACGCTCCACTCCTGACTCTTCTTTCTTGGTGATAGGAGGTCCCCCTCCACTCTGCTCAATTCTCTCTTTTAGCTCCACTCCTGACTCTTCTTTCCTGGTGATAGGAGGTCCCCCTCCACTCTGCTCGCTTCTCTCTTTTATGTCTCAAAAGAGATTGACTCAAAACACAGTATAATTCTGTAGATTGAGTCTTGCCTCATTAACATAACTGCCTCTAATCCTGCCTCATTAACATCATAGAGGTTAGGATTTAGGACACATGGGATTATCACATTAGATCACAAAATGGAGGACAACCACACAATACTGGGAATCATGGCCTAGCCAAGTTGACATATTTTGGGGGGACACAATTCAATCCGTAGCACCCCTTATTATGAATTATATCACAGACAATTTAGACACAGAGGAAGGTCAGTTTAGATTCCTTACAGAAAAGACAGGAATGCTAGATGCCATCAGAAATGTCCTGCAGAACAGTGACCCTTGTTGTTCTTCTGCAGCAGCACCCATGCTGACATGCACCACACTCCCATAGGTGGTCTCCAATTTCAACATGTTGACAGCAACAGAGAGAAGACAGACTGTGGGTGCAGCCAAGTCCAGGTGGACCATCTGTCCAACCACTTTTTTTCAGAACTGATGTGATACACCAGTGAGATGACAGTAAGTTCAGAATTGTTACCCTGGAGACCTGGACCAGAGGTTCCTAACCCTGGTTGCACATTGGACTCACTTGAGGAGCTGTAAAAGAACTGATGCCCAGGCTACCCTCCAAGCCAATTAGGTCAAAATCTCTAAGGATGGGGCCAAGGCTCAGATTAGTAGCTCTTAAAAGTCCTCCAGATGATTCCAACGGACAGCCCTAATTGAGAACCACTGGTCTATAAAGCGCAGTAAAGTAGATTTCGAAAAATTGTCAGAACAGGCATGTTTGACACTCAGTTTAGGACATACAAGAAGCTCCGAGGACATCAGTTCTAATTATTCAATCAAATCGTTCCCAAAGAGGAAAAAAAAAAACGTACAAAATCACCCACTACCACAACCCTACAGGCAGTTCTCAGAAAAGCTAAGACTTAAAGAGAAAGAGCCCTAGGACAAAAATAGAGGTACAAAACCAAGGAGAAAGACACGCACACAATGATGTAGTGAACTTACAAGAACAATCACCAGAACATTCAACAGAACTGTCAGGGGAGCAGCTTGAACCTTTCATCGGGTCCTAGAGTTGGTCAAATGGTGAATTTATCTCATCCCCCTGGTCAATGAGGTCCATTCTTGCCTCCCCACCCATGGAAAGGATTCCCCCCAAAAAGTAAAATTAAAAAAGCCTTATTTGGTTTTAGCTCTAACTAGAACCTAAGAAAGAAAGGAAAATTGTCACCCTGCTTGGATAAGATGGATAATGTCAGCCTTTTCGATTTAAAAAAAAAAAAAGAGGTCTTCAAAGCAGAAACAGTAAAATATTCACGGTTAACAGGAAATGGAGGCCCAACACAGATGAGAAGATGGTATAAAAGCTCAGGATCATTCATGTTGGTTTGAGTCACCAAGCCCAGGTAAGAACATCCTGGGGCACAAAAAGAACTTACGGATTTAAGCCAAGGACAACTGTCAGGATTCCTTGGAAAGTGGGTTCCCGGAAACCTGAAGAGGGACAAATAGCATTGCCACTTTCAAATGAGTCATATCCTAGAAACTATAGGGTGATAAATTTAAACTTATACTTTCCATACATTCTCATGGATTATTGAACCAATGGCTTGTCCAAATTGAGAAAAGAGAAAGCAGCAATCACCAAGGAATCAATTTGAGTTCACTTAAGAATTCATACCAAACAAACATTCCTTTTTCACACAGGGTAACTAGACAAATAGATGAGGAAAAAATATATAGAAATGGTACTCTGATATCCCAAGTCTTCCATGACATCCTTGGGAACAAGGACACGTCACCTGACTTGGTGATAACGGATGAACACCCAAGTCAGACTGCTACTTTCTCCACCAGCCCTGACCTCAAAAGAGTACAGGGGTGAGTGTTAGGAGGCTCCAGCCCAGGAACAATTTCATCATCTTTTCAAATTTTACATGTTTGTCTATCCAGGAGCCCTGGTAGTGCAGTGGTTAAACGCTTGGCTGCTAACCAATAAGTCCGCAGTTCAAAGCCACCAGACGCTCCGCAGTAGAAAGATGTGGCAGTCTGCTTCTGTAAAGATTACAGCCTTGGAAATCCTATGGGTCAGTTCTACCCTGTCTTCTAAGGTTTCTATGAGTCAGAATCAACTCAACAACAATGGGTTTAGGTTTTTTTAGTCTATTTATCATCTATCTGCCTACCTATCTGAGGTTACTTGCTTTAGAAGGTATCCAGAATAAGGTTATCAAAAATGGAATCATAAAACCAAAACCATGAAAAGGAAGAAGAAATGAAAGTGCTAGCCAGAAAAGTTTCTGAAAGGTGACTGTTAAATTTGGCCCTGAGCTTCTCAGCAGCCAAGGCAAAAAGGGGAAGCGTGATCAGCTTCATCACTATCCCATTATCTGGTAGAAAAATGTAAAAACCTTGAGAAAAAATCCTCTTTATCTTGGTACAAAATTATAAGAGGAATATATCAGTTGGGTCCTCCGACAAAGAACACAGAGATATCACAGACTAGTGTCATCAGTCAGGGTGCCAGCAGGAAAGCTGATAAGCTCAGTTTGGGGTAATGTGCAGAAACTTTGATAAAGGGACTACTTACAAAGGTATACATAGGGTACAGGGAAGCCACACCATCACCTGTCACTTTGTCACACTGTGGTGGCTTGCTTGTCACTAAGATGCTGGATGCTATGCCACCAGTATTTCAAATACCAGCAGGGTCACCTATGATAAACAGGTTTCAGCAGAGCTCCCAGATTAAGATCAACTTCTTCAGTCAGGAACAAAGGCCTGGCGACCCACTTCCAAAAAATAGCCAGTGAAAACCTGATGGATCACAACAGAATACCGCCCAGTAGAGTGCTGGAAGATGAGCCCCTAAGGTGGAAGGCACTCAAAATACACAGCGGCCACAACAATGGACTTGAGCACCAGCATCGTAAAGGTGGTGCAGGACTGGCCAAAGTTTCCTTCTATCGTACGTGGGGTCACCATGACTCAGAGGTGACTCAACAGCAACTAATAACGACAGGGAAGCCACACACTGGTAGCTTTGGGCTTTTACCACCCCGGGCTAGAGAAGGCTGCGGAGTGAGGCAGCCAGCCCCAGGCAACCCTGCAGAAAGGGAGCCGGGGCGGAGATGTCCCTCCCTTAGTCTCCTCTCCTGGGAAGGCCAGCGGTCACCAGGCCAGTCTGAAGCAATCCACACAGGGCAGCCTCCTGGGCACAGAGCAGGGCAGAGAAGGGCAAGCAGCTGATCCCAAGGGGGCTAAGAGAAGAGAGAGGGCAATATTGATTTCACAAAAAGTGCAGATGAGATTTGATAAGATTGCTTTTCTTGTAAGAAAGCCGAGCAATGGATTTTCAGCATAATTCAGAACAGACATTCCACAGGAACCTACATTAATATGGTTTGGGCCCATCACTTTCTGATGATCTGCTATGATACAAAAAGCAGAACTTAGAATTCCCAGAGAATGAGATGGACCATGTGTCCTCCACACTGTGTCCTAAAATTGGCACTTTGTTTTTCTTGCACCAGAGGGGGAGGTTGAGGTAGGTGCTGGTCACTGAGAAGAGCCTGGTCTGCTGATATGTTTAAAGTAAACTGTTCTCCTACATTGGACACCTTTTCAAACTGAGTACAGTTAAATTGGGTTGTGAGGGTAGGTTGGGCCTCAGAGTACCACCCTGAGGTGACAGACCAACCCAGAATCAAACTCATCCAATTCATCCTTCTTCTCCATGAGATTAAAATGGCCACCCCACCCAGGTCACCCCTGAGATGTTCTCCAACAATACCAGAATAAGACCACCCCAATCTAGGAATAGCCATTTCTTTTTTTTTTTTTTTTTTAGTTGTGCTTTTTAGGTGAAAGTTTACAGAGCAAATTAGTTTCTCATTAAACAGTTAATACACAAATTGTTTTGTGACATTGGTTGCCAACCCTGTGATGGATCAACACTATTCCCCGTCTCCAGCCCAGGTTCCCTATTTCCATTTGTCCAGTTTTCCTTCTCGTCTTTTGCTTTTGGATTGGTGCCCTTTCCTTCCTGCCTTCTCGCCTTTGCTTTTTGTTTGGTGCCCATTAGTCTCATATTCTTGATTGAACTATGAAGCGCGTCCCTCACATGTGTGATTGTTGGCCCCACAGGCCTGTCTAATCTTTAGCTGAAAGATGAACCTCAGGAGTGACTTCAGTACTGAGTTAAAAAGGTGTCCGGGGGCCATACTTTTGGGGTTTCTCCAGTCTCTGTCAAACCAGCAAGCCTGGTCTTTTTATGTGTGTGTGTGAATCTGAATTTTGCTCTATATTTTTCTCCTGCTCTGTCCGGGACCCTCTATTGTGATCCCTGCCAGAGCAGTCAGTGGTGGTAACCTGGCACCATCTAGCTGTTCTGGGCTCAGTCTGGTAGAGGTCATGGTAGTTGTGGTCCATTAGTCCTTTGGACTAATCTTTCCCTTGTGTCTTAGGTCTTCTTCATTCCCCTTTGCTCTAGCCAGTATGGAACCAGTAGAGGCATTGGAGATGGCCACTCACAGGCTTTTAAGACCCCAGTTGCTACTCATCACAGTCAGATGTAGAACATTTTCTTTTTAGATTGTGCTATGCCAATTGAGCTAGATGTCCCCCAAGACTATGGTCCCCAGCCCTCAGCCCAGTAGCTTGGTCTCTCAGGGCATTTTGATGTGTCTGTGAAGCTTCTATGATTTTGCCCTGGTCAAGTTGTACTGTCTTCGTCAATATCGTGTACTGTCTTACCCTTCACCCAAGTTACCACTTATCTACTATCTAGTTAGTGTTTGGAGGAAATAACCATTTCTTGATCACCTTAGAAAATCCAGATCTAAGAAAGCAGAGATTGGGCTCTGTAGTTCCAACCTTCTCGAGAACATACAGCAGTCAGAACTTAAGATTGTCATGAGAGATGTGGTCATAAAGTTTCCACCAAGTGTAACTTCAAGCAAATGGAAATTATCCAATCTATTTTTTTTTTTTTTTTTTTTGATCACCAGAGGCAAGAAGTTGAGATCCATTCTTTTGTGTCAAGACCAGTTGTTGGCGGGCTCATAGAAGCAGCCCATTACTTTCAGCTGGCAGCTCCATCTCCTCATTTGTTCTCAGGCAGTCGAGCTGTGGCCACAGGGTCTGGGCAATTGGGTTAGATGGACACTGTGCCTCACTTTGACATTGTGAGTTAAGCGGACGCCGTGCCTCACTTTAACTTTGTGGAGCATGTCCTGAGGTGTGATGGATCTGAGAGGGATGGGGGCCCAGGCCCTTTCAGGGTGGGTGTCACATCCAGACATCTACATGATAAATGTTTCCTGTCTCCAGGGGCGCCTTCTCACGCTGAATGCATTACCCTTCTGAAGAAATGACCGAAAATTTATTTAATCATGAACTTTTTTTTTTCCATTCAGCCCATGCTCCTCCAGGGAATTATGTTGGTAGCAAACAGATGATATCAACATCCCTTTCTCCCTGCCTGTTGTATGCCTTGGTCATCCTAGGAGAGAGAGCTCTCAAGCGACTACCCCTGAGGCTGGAAAACATGCACTCAATTGGTTATTAAATGACATGCACTGCATTAAGGCAACCCAAGTCTCTCAATAGAAGACCACCTTCCCACAACCACCAGGTATATGATCCTGTTGTTGTTAGCTGCCCTCAAGACAGGATGAAGTGTTGCCCAGTTCTGTGCCATCCCCGTGATCTGTTTCGAATGGAACCATGGTGAGTCATAGGATTTTCACTGACTGATTTTTGGAAGTAGATTGCCAGGCCTTTCTTCCTAGCCTGTCTTTGTCTGGAAGCCCTGCTGAAACCTGTTCAACATCATAGCAACACGTAAGCCTCCACTGGAAGAGGGTGGTGTCTGCACATTAGGGGCACTGGCCAGGAATCGAACCTGGGTTCACTGCATGATGAGTGAGAATTCTATCACTGAACCACCACTGCCCCCACTGGGGATAGATAAAAAGGCAAACCCTTTGCCATTGATTGACTCATAGTGACCCTATAGAGCAGAGTAGAACTCCCCCATAGAGTTTCCAAGGAGCAGCTTGTGGATTCGAACTGCAGACCTTTTTGTTAGCAACCACAGCTCTTAACCACTGTGCCACCAGGGCTCCACCAGGTGTATATATTTAAAAAAACTCATTGCTGTCTAGTGGACTCCAACTCATAGCAACCCTATAGGACAGAGTAGAACTGCCCCCATAGCGTTTCCAAGGAGCAGCTGGCGGATTCGAACTGCTGACCTTTTGGCTAGCGGCCGTAGCTCTTAACCACTACACCACCACGGTTTCCACTGGGTATATATAGAGCCCCGCAATTCACAAAGCACTTTCTTACGTAATCGTTTTTTGATGAAGATGATGATGACGATGATACCTAACACATGCAGGGGACACTCCGCCAAATGCTTTACATACAGCGGAGCATTCCAGCTGACAGCAACCTGATTAGGTAGGGATGTGATCATGCCAGTTGACAGATGAAGAAACTGGAGCTCAGAGACGGGAAGTCACTCGCCCTCAAGGAGGTACAACTAGGGAATGGAGAGGCGGGATTTGACCTAGGTCTAAAGCCCTTTTATTGAGCTATTCTCTGTTTACAGATAAATGCTTCAGGGAGGTCCCTGTCCTCTCTGATGATGGCCTTGGAAATTTCCTAATCTTTTCTGCAGCTTCACCCTGCAGCACCTGCTCCAAAGCTGGCCTACACTGGGAGACCAACAAGGGAAGAGCCTGGGACAGACAGGAAGGAAAGAAGCAGGGGAGAGGGCCATTTTCCTGTCCTCTCTTCCCCGCAGAAGGCACTCCCCAGCTCCGGGACAAAGGCCCTGAGAACTTTCTGTGTGGAGATGGCAGAGCACAGAGGAACAGTCTGAGGTCCCCTCTAAAGTACAGATTACTCCCCCTCTGGGCCTCATCTGAGGTCACAAAGATCCCTCTCCTCTACCTTTCCCTAGCCCCCTACACATCAATAATCAGTCTAGACAGGTGGTTCCCAACGCCCCTCAGTGGGCATTTGGCAATGCTTGGGACATTTTTAGTTATCACATGGGAGCGAGAGGATGCCACTAGCACCTGGTGTGTAGAAATCATGGGTGCTGCTACACATCCTAGGCTCCCTCAGCAAAGAATTATCTGGTTCAATAGTGCTGAGGTTGAGAAAGCTTGGTCTACACAAATCTATGAATGAAAATACATGATCTTGGCTTGGATCTTAGTTTCAGAGATGGGAGAAAGGAGACACTTGCTGTAAAAAGGCATTATTGGGAACCTGTAGTAATTTAAATATGGACTATGGGTTAGATAATAGCATACATCAATGTTACATGTCCTGATTTTGATAACCTTACTGTGGTTGGGTAAGAGAACATTCTTGTTCTTAGGAAGTATACACCGAAGGCCTAGGCCTTATGGGTAAAAGAGTTATAGAAATAACGCAAATGTGAGGAAATGATGCCAGCTGATGAATCTAGGTGACTGGTACAAGGGAGTTCTTTTCTATAAACTTGAAATTATTTCAAATTAAAAAAATTTTTTTAAATCATACACATGTGCGTTTAGATCCTGGGAAGAAAGGAAATTTTAGGACTCTTTGTTTTTTTAATTTTTTTAAATTACTGTGGTAAAAATACATATAAAACATATGCAACAGTCTCTACGTGTACAATTCAGTGACACTGGTTACATTCTTCATGTCGTACAATCTTTATTGCTATTCTTTCCCAAATCATTCCACCACGAGCAGCATAAACCCTAAGCAACAAAGCCCCTTTCTCCCTCCCTCCTACCCCTGGTAACCACTAATCATCTTTGTTGTTGTTGTTAGGTGCCCTCGAGTCGGTTCCCACTCATAGCAACCCCACGTACAACAGTATGGAACCACTGTCCGGTCCTGCGCCACCCTCACAATCTTCGTTATGCGTAAGCCCGTTGTTAACAGCACTGTGTCAATCCATCTCTTGAGGGTCTTCCTCTTTTTCGCTGACCCTCCATTTTACTAAATCATCTTTGGTTTCTACATATTTGCTTATTTCATCCAAGTGAGGTCATACAGTACTTGTCCTCTTGCTATTGACTTCCTTCGTGCAGTGTCTCCAGATGGCCCTGGGATTTCCCTAAGTTTTCTAAATGCTGGCTGATTCTTTCCATCCCCCCAGCCTGCGGTCAGCTCCAGGGGCTCACAAGGTCCCTCCAGTCCTCCCAGCTGTAGCTCCCTCCACGGAGTCAAAATGGCAGAAGGAGAAGCAGGCGAGTGCTGGATGAAGGCCTGTTAAGCACCTGAAACAATAAGATAACCAGCCCCTGCCTTAAGCAGGGCAATTTGATCAAAATGGCCTCAGGGACGCTCTCTCTCACCTCTCCTCACAGCCGCACAATAGCCCTATTTGGCTCAAGCCGACTCACAGATTTTTGCTCATTATTCTCCCTGTTGAACTCTTGGTCCACAGTGAAGATCATTTGCAAATAAAGCCTAAGGTTTCAAGAGGTTTTATGAGGCAATCAGCCAGGCAGGGATAGAGTCTCCTGCGCGAAATCAGCCTCCCACTATCCATTATTATTATTTTTTTAATATCGCTCATTTTTTCCTCAGTGAAAGTTGTTTCTATTCATCTCCCTTTAGCATTGCCCAGACCAATCTTCCCAAATGAGCAGAGTGTTGCAGCACCCTATGTAGTGAAGGAAAGAAAAAAAAAAAAAGACAGACAGACTGTCTGCAGCAAAACTATTTAATTTGAGCTGGTTGCCCCTCTGAAAAATGATGTCCATATCAGATAAGAAGTCGGGCAGTTTAAATTGTTCTATCAGAACCAAGTTGCCTGTTTTTGAAGCTCATTCCAGACAATTGGAAACTGTTCTTGTCTCCTTTTTAGAAGGCAATTGCCCAACTTGAAGGCTGTTTGTGATGGAAGTAGACACCACAATAATTTATACAGTAAAAGCCTCTATCTAGATCAAATTGTATATTTGCTAGGTAACTATGCTGGGTAAATAACCCCTCTGTTTTATCTTTAATGCAGTATCTGTATGCATTCTGTCAAGCTAACCCTCCCTGGGGAATATTTTACATGCTGGTACACAGGCAACTTGCTACTTACGACATTTAATGTGGTTTGTCTTTGCACAGATGAGAATATTACGTGTTAGATCCTTTCCTTGAAACCAATTTGCCCTATGAATGTGTATTTGTTGCCCTAGTGGGTCTTTTCCTGTTCTAATTAATATGACAACATAGTACTGTCATCGACCAATATTTATGGACCAGCCCTCTAAGGCTTGGGGCCTGCACTGGGGCCTTTAATTAAAAGGTCCTATCTTATTCTGGGGATCTCTGCCACAGAGAGAGTCACACAGCTGTGCCGGGGCAGCTGTACAAGGCGCTAGCTGCTGCAGTACTCTCAGCTATGGTCAACAACAGGATTAACTAAGTAGGCTATTATACAGACCTGATAGAAGTAAAGTAGGTCAATGTATATTAACTGAAATTGATTAGTATCCATGGTATATTGGGGAAGCCCAAAAAAGTAAACTGAAAAACTGTTATGACAGAATGATGCCATTTTTAGGCCAAAAAAAAACAGTCTAGGTACATGCATTCTGCGTGTGTGCACACGTAGATGGGCATGAAGCTTATATTTACATTTTTCAAGTCTAGAATAATACACACCAAACCATTAACAATAGTAGCCCTTCAAAGTGGAACCAGAGCAGGGAGCAAGGAGACACATGCTTTATTTTAGACACCTGTACATTATTTGAGCTTTCTACAAAGAATATATTACTTTTGTAAATAAAAAAGATTAAAAGATTTTTTAAAGATGGTCCTCATTCAGTGGCCATGTATTGCATGTCTATGTGCTGGGCACTGTACTATATTTATAAACCACAGAAAACAGAAGCAGAGAGACCAAAGAGACTAAACAAACAAGCAGAAAACTTCACAAACTGTTTAAATTGGCTGCGTTGCTTTGTTTTAAGACTGCCTCTATCAACATTAACTCTGACAAGAATCTCAGAGTTGAGATACATGGGCCCTTCTCTAAAGCAGAGCATGCCGTGGGGTCTCCTGAATGTTCCAGATGAGTTTGGTCAACTGTTACCTCTTAATGAGTGATTAAAACAAGGGAACAGTAGCACAGGCCTAGGGGATGCTGTGGTTTCCAATTCTTCAATGGAGACGAACAGTGGGCAAGTGGAAGAGAAATTAGAAGGTTTAGGACTTGAAGCTCTCAGTTACATGCTAGATGTGGAATCCAGGACCCACTATTTTCTGAAAACACAGTCCTGTTGAGACCATAAAAATCACCAAATTTCTGGGAATCAACAAGGGTGTGGAGTGGAGGGGAGGGAAAAGAAAAAAAAGCAAAAAGCCTGATCCCAGCCTTGAATGTGCCCTGGAATATCACACACAGGCATGTAGCTGAATGTAGGCAACAGGACTTCAAACCATCTTGTTCCACTTAGAACTCCTGCTGAGAATTTGCATTTCCACCCCAGATATACTGAATCAGAATCTACTGTTTAACAAGACCCCCAAGTGATTCTTATGTATGATAAATTTTGAGAACCACGGCTCTGCAAATGAGAAGAACTGGTGGTGCGATAGTTAAGCGCCTGACTGCTAACTGAAAGGTCAGCGGTTCAAACCCACCAGCTGCTCCTCGGCAGAAAGATGCGGCAGTCTGCTTCTTCAAAGGTCGCAGCCTCGGAAACTCTAAGGGGCAGTTCTATTCTGCCACAGAGGGTTGCTATGAGTCAGAATCAACTCCACGACAATGGGCTTGGTTTGGGTTTTGATTTGGGTTCTACTAGGGGTTCTCAGAATTGGTCCCTAACCAGCACCATTAACATCACCTAGGGACTTGTTAGAAATGCAAATTCCCAGCAGGGGTTCGAACCAGAACAAACCAGTTTAAAGCCGTGGTACACAAGCAAGCCATGATGGAAAAAGATGAGATCCTCCAATACACCTGAAATCACCAAGCCATCCGCTGAGGAAGAACAGGTGGAAACATAAGGTCCTCTCATTCTGGAAAGGAGAAAGCTAAAGACTAGAGGACCAAGCCAATGTAACAAGGCAAACAAATAAGGATAGATAGATGATTGAAGAGAAAGACACACAGTGGTCATTTACATGTGAATAATATGATTGTTTACATTAAAAAGGCTAAAAGAATCCTTAGGTAAATTATTAGGATTAGAAATATATATATAAGAAAGAATTGTATTTCTATGTACAATACAAATAGAATATAAAATTGTAAAAACTATATAATTTTCAGTAACATCAAAAATACAAGTATCTGTTAGTAAATCTAGCAAAAGATATTCAAGACCTCCATGGAAAAAATTACATAACTATGAAAGAAATTAAAGAAGCCCTAAGTAATGGAGGGAAACGCTGGTGGCGTAGTGGTTAAGTTCTACGGCTGTTAACCAAAAGGTCGGCAGTTCGAATCTAACACCTGCTCCTTGGAAACTCCATAGGGCAGTTCTACTCTGTCCTATAGGGTCACTATGAGTCGGAATCGACTCGACGGCAGTGGTTTTTTTTTTTTTAAGTAATGGAGAGTTATAGCTAGTCATGGACTGGAAGACTCAATGTACAAAAGTATCAATTCTCCCCTAAAACAATCTATAGATTCAAGGTAATCCCAAAGCATAAATTGACAAGATGATTCTAAAATTTATACGGAAAAGCAAAAGGTCAAGAACAGCTAAGAAACTCTTGAGAAGAACCAGGTAGGAGGACTTGTCTTGCCAGATGTTAAGACTTATGTCTCTCTTGCCAGATAGTAGGATATTAACACTGTGGTAGTGGCTCAAGTAGAGATAAATAGACCAAGGAACAAAAGAGAAAACCAAGAAACAAATCCATGCATGGACGCCGGATTTATTGTAAAGCTAGCACTGCAAAGCAATGTGGAAAGGTTAATAAGTAGAGCTGGGACAACTGGGTACCTAGATGACAAAAATTAAATTGGCCCTCTGCCTCATACCACATTCAAAAGTCCACTCCAGGTAAATTATAGACCTACATGTAAAAGGTCAAATAGTATAGGAGACCATCTTTGTATCACCAGGGTAGGGAAAGATTAATTAAACAAGACAGAAAATACTAACCATAAAGGAAAAGATTGATAAATTTCACTATATTAAGATTAAAAACTTGTTTTTATCAAAACATACTAAGAGACAGAGAAAGGAAGCCACAGAGCAGAAGATATTTGCTACACGTAAAACGAACAACGGGCTCATATCCAGAATATAAAGGGGTCTTACAAATCAGTGAGATAAACTCAAACAATCCAATATTTTACAAGGGGAAAGAACTTGAATAGTGTTTCAGTCACCTAGTGCTGCTATAGCAGAAATACAAGTGGATGGCTTCAACAAACAGAATTTTATTCTCTCACAGACGAGTAGGCTAGAAGTCCAAATTCTGGGCATCACCTCCAGAGGAAGGCTTTCTCTCTCAGTCAGCTTCTGGAGGAAGGTCCTTGTCATCAATCTTCCCTGGGTCTAGGAGCTTCTCAGTGAAGGGAGCCCAGGTCCAAAGAACACACTCTGCTCCTGGGACTACTTTCTTTGTGGTATGAGGTCCCCCTGTCTCTCTGCTTGCTTCTCTCTTTTATATCTCAAAAGAGATTGACTTAAGACACAACCTAATCTTGTAGACTGAGTCTGTTTTATTAACATAACTGCCTCTAATCCTACCTCAGTAACATCATGCTGTTGTTGTTAGGTGCCCAAGTCGGTTCCAACGCGTAGTGACCCTATGTACAACAGAATGAAACACTGCTAAGGCCTGCGCCATCCTCATGATCATTGTTATGCTTGAGCCCGTTGTTGCAGCCACTGTGTCAATCTATCTCGTTGAGGGTCTTCCTCTTTTTTAATGACCCTCTACTTTACCAAGCATGATGTCCTCCTCCAGGGACTGGTCCCTCCTAATAACACGTCCAAAGTACGTGAGACAAAGTCTCACCATCATTGCTTCTAATGAACATTCTGGCTGTACTTCTTCCAAGACAGATTTGTTTGTTCTTCTGGCAGTCCATGGTATATTCAATATTCTTCTCCAACACTGCAATTCAAAGGCATCATTTCTTCTTCAGTCTTCCTTATTCATTGTCCAGCTTTCACATTCATATGAGGCAACTGAAAACACCATGGCTTGGGTCAGGGGCACCTTAGTCCTTAAAGTGACATCTTTGCTTTTTAACGCTTAAAAGAGATCTTGTGCAGCAGATTTGCCCGTTGCAATGTGTCATTTGATTCCTTGACTGGTGCTATCATGGGCATTGATTGTGGATCCAAGTGAAATGAAATCCTTGACAACTTCAATACTTTTCTCTGTTTACCATGATGTTGCTTATTGGTCCAGTTGTGAGCATTTTTGTGTTCTTTGTGTCGAGGTGAAATCCATATTGAAGGCTGTGGTTTTTGATCCTTAACAACATACAGTTAGGATTTACAACACATAGGAAAATCACATCAGATGACAAAATGGTGGGCAGTTACACAATACCAGGAATCATGGCCTAGCCAAGTTGACACATATTTTTGGGAGACATAATTCAATCCATGACAAATGGATTATTTCACAAAATGCCAATAAACATACAAAAGGATAAAACCATTTGCTGTTGAGTCAATTCCAACTCATGGTAACTCCATGTGTGTCAGACTAGAACTGAGCTCCACAGGGTTTTCAGTGGCTGATTTCTCCAAAGTTGATCACTGGGCTTTCTTCCAAGGCGCCTATGCATGGACTAGAACCTCTAACCTTTTGGTTAGCAGCCAAGCATGTTAACTGTTTGTACCACTCAGAGACTCCATAGAAAAGCAGTTAGCCTCTTTTGTAATCAGGAAGTTCAGTTCAAAGCCTACATGCCCACCACAGGCTAAGGCTGCTCAAACTTCCCTTTCATTTTATTGTAAGGGAGGTGGCTTGGTTCTAGGCAAACAGACCCTCACACCACTCAGTTCTGACAGTGATTGTTTCCACACAACTTAGAAAAGCATCATTTTAGAGAGAAGAAATTTACTCTTATTATGAATGATCCTCTAATTCCTATTTGGGGGGCATCCTAATTAAAGCTGATTCCTACTCAGGCTTGGAAGCCCCATGCAGAAAAGTTTTGTTTTGTTTTGTTTAAGCAACCCACCACCCCAGTCTGGTCCCCCTCAAACCTTTCCTTCCCTCCTAGACCGGTGGGTTTGCTTCCAGGCTACCGCAAAACCACATCTTTCAACCCTTGATTGTGGTTTGGGCCAATGTACACGGTGTCTTACAGCACATTTCTAAGCTTCGTTATTATCCTGTAACAGGCTGTGCTGAAGCGAAATGTCTACCACACAGGAGGGCAGCTTGCTCCTCACTTCCTAGAGAGAGAAGATCAACAGAAGAACGATTGCCCGGAAGCTGACCTATGACTTGGTGAAAATCTAGGGCAGTGGGAAGCCATTACAGACCCACCACATCTAGACCTGAAAACATATTGATCACAAGCCCATGTTTCATCTTTGAGGAAAATAAAGTCCAGAAAGGTACAATGATTAGCTCAAGGTCAAACAGCGCAAGGTGAAGCAAGCTCCAAAACTCCAAACTCCCTGTCTCCACTTTTTTTTTATTTTATTGTGTTTTCGGTGGAAGTATACACAGCAAATTAGGTTCCCATTTGACAATTGCTATACAAATTGTTCAGTGACATTAGTTACATTTTTCACAAATGTCAACATTCTCTTTAACTGCACTCTGGTTGTTTCATTTCCAGTACTCTAGTGACCCTGCCTCCCTTATCTTCTCATCTTTGCTTTAATTGTTGACCCTTTGGTCTCATATAGATGGTTTTTAATGAAGCGCCATAAGCACAGGTAATATCCTTTATTTTGTGTGCCAATCTGTTATTTCACTAAAAGGCGGCCTCAGGGGATAGTTTTGGTCAAGGTTTAAAGTGTATCTCAGGGCGAAAGTCTCAGGGAGTCCTCTAGTCTCAACTGGTCCAGTAAGTCTGGACTTTTTAATAATTGGAACTCTGCTCCATTTTTCTCCTGCCCTATCAGGGTCCACCTATTGTGGCCCTGATCAGATTGGTCAGTCATGGTAGCCAGGAAACATCTAGTTCTTCTGGTCTCGGGGTGGATGAGGCCACGGTTTGTGCAGGCTATTAGTCCTATAGACTAGTTTCTTCTCTGACACTTTGGTTTCCTTCTTTTTCTTGTGTTCCTGTTGAGTAGACACCAGTAGTTGTATCTTAGGTGGCTGCTTGCAAGCTTTTAAGACTTCAGATGCTATTCACCTCACTAGGATGCAGAACGTGAACTTTGTGAACTGTATTATGCCACCTGATTGAGCTGTCCCATGAGACTAAGGTCCTAAACCTTCAAACCCAGAAAGCCAGTCTCACAAGGTGTTTGGTTATGTCGGAGAAATATCTGTAACTGTGTCCTCTAGAAATACATGCACCTGTCCCCACTTCTGAACTTTGTCACACTTCCTTTTAGTCCATTTGTCTAATGGGACTGCACCCATATGCAACTCCCCAGGTGACCAGCCTGAGCAAAAATAGAAGTGAGACTATATGCCGATCATCAGATGATTCTAATGCACTACCAAAACCCAATATAGATTTCCCTGCGCTGCTCCGAGAAAGGTTCTCATCTGCAGCTCGTGAGTTCTCGCGTGTCCATGTTGTCCAGTCGTTTTTGATCTTCTAAAGGCCGCGCATCAGCTCTCCATCGGAGCATCCACAGTCGCCGATAAGCCTGTCTCACCCTTTACACTTGCTGCAGGGACCACACACCAAGAACGCAGCACAGACCCAGGGCTGCAGGGGGACACGACGTAGGCTGGCCTTCCCTCCACACGCCAGCAGCTCTTTTCCTTCTCACTCTGGGCACTTGAGTTCTTAGGCTGGCCTTCCCTCCACACGCCAGCAGCTCTTTTCCTTCTCACTCTGGGCACTTGAGTTCTGGATAAAGTGCCCATCTCCCACGGCCAAGAAGAGGTCAAATTAAGAATGGTGCTCTCTTTAGCAACTACAAAGAGTTCTCATTTTCTCATCGAGTAAAGTTCTCTAATGTCTGGTAGATGAGTCTAATTTCTAACCGGTCCTGACTTGGGCCATTTCCCCCTCGGTGACTCCAGCCCCCTGTGGGGCAGATTGCCACAGGCTCTGCAGGCACCCAAGGAGCCAGCAGGAATCATCATCTCCCCATCCAGCCTCTTTGCCTCCAGTGTGTTAACTCCATTCCAAACCCTAAGCCTTACATGGGGAAGGAAGGAGTCACAGGTTCTCAGACTGTCCTCTTGAACTGGATGTAGCAGCCTGTATGCCTTCAGGGAAAATTCGTCCCTCTTTTCTAGGCTGACCTAGAGAAGAAAGACAGGGGAAATGGAATGGATGGATGCGGGGGTCTCATGCTATAGAAATGACTCAAAAAATCACTGTGGGGTTCTTAAACCCCAGCCTCTGTATCTATAGCTTGTAAATAGACCCTAGGAATGCATCCCACCCAAACAGCAGTGGAAGTGCATCTGTCTCCAGACCAAGAATCCCCCAAATGAGGCCTCAGGGCTCCCTACCTGGCCCTGGGCATGCCACGCCCACCTGTGCCTTTTCCTGCCCCATCTAAGTCCAGAGTCCACAAGACATACACCCCAAGAGCCTCCCACTCTCCACGCAGCAGCTCAAAAGCAACCGAGAAGCAACTGGAACATCTGTTGCTGTCTACCGTCAAGTCGACTCCAACGCACGGCGACCTTAGGTGTGACGGAATGAAGCGTTGCCTGGTCCTGTGCCATCTTCATGACCGTTGGTACGTTCGAGTCCATTGTTGTGGCTACTGTGTCTATCCATCTCATCGAGGGCTTCCCTTGTTTTTGCTTTTCTTTACCAATCATGATGTCCTTTTCTAGTGATTGGTCTTTCCTGATGACGTGTCCAAAGTAACTGAGACAACATCTCAACATCCTCACTTCTAAGGAGCATTCTAGGTATATTTCTTCTACTGATTTGGTCATTCTTTTGGCAGTCCGTGGTATATTCAATGGAGCCCTGGTGGCGCACTGGTTAAGAGCTTGGCTGCTAACCAAAATGTTGGCAATTTGAATCTACCAGCCGCTCCTTGGAAACCCTATAAGGCAGTTCTACTCTGTCCTGTAGGGTCACTATGAGTTGGAATCGACTCACTGGCAATGGTTTTGGTCTCTTTTTTTTGTTTTTTGTTTTGGTATATTCAATATGCTCCACCAATACCACAGTTTAAATGTATCAATTCTTCTTCTGTCATCCTTTTTCATAATCCATCTTTCACATGCATATGAGGTGACTGAAAAGACCATGGCTTAGGTCAGACGCTCGGGTCTAGAATGCTTAGGAAGCCTTAATATGACTTTAATTTAGGGTAATGAGGCAGCTGTATATGACCTCACAGTCCTGGCTCTTAAATTCAAGTCAAATGACTCTTTTGGCCGTAGTCCATGCTGTCACCACTGGCATGGCATCTCCTGACCACTGCTCAGACCCCCAAGCCAGGCAAGTGTGGGTGCTGCTAGGTCAGTGTCATCCCTCTCCCATCATTCCATCAACAGCTGAGGGCCCACTAGGTGCAGGTGATACATGAAGCCGACCAGCCCCCTGCCCTGAGGGAACCCACGTCCACAGCTGCTGAGACTCACATTCCGAAGTATCGGTCACAGGCCCTCAGTCAGCTTTAGCACAAGAAGGTAATCCTGCCCCCGCATCCCCAGGGTCTGGGGCTCAGTGGGGGTTAAGACCCCTGACTGGGACTCAGTCTCCCTGTTGCCCTTCTTCTAGAAGAAACTTCCAGATATGGGTGCTGGACGAATACAACCCCTACTACAAATCCCTGGCATCAGCCCTGGCTCCGGAACCTCAGGTATTCACAGACACGCTCTCACCTAACCCTTCAAGCAGCTTATCTCTCATTTCACAGTTGAAGAACTAAGGCTCACAGAGGCGTAGTAACCTGTCTCAGAGTTCCAAAGGAAGTACGGGACCAGCTGTGTAATTCATGGGGCCCGTTGTTTCTGAAGTTAGAAGTTAATTAGAATGTCAAGACATCGGGGTCAGTAAACTATGGCCCCTGGGCCAAAGCTGGCCCTCCACCTATTTCTGTACGACTCATGAACTAAGAATGTGTTTTACATTTTTAAGTGATTGGAAAAAATCAAAAGAAGAATATTTCACGACACATGAAAAGTATGTCAAACTTCACTGCCCATAAATAAAGCTTTGAATTTTGTCAATAAAAAATTTTGTGGAAATTAAAAAAAAAAAAAGAATGTCAAGACGGTAACAGCAGAGCATTAAACCAAGCATGGGGCCCTTCTGAGAACAGGAACAGGTCACGCTCCATGAAGTTGGCCCTGAGAGTTAGAAACTGAGCCAGGACTTCTGGGCAGGGGGTTTCAAAGCATGTTCCATCATCCCACAGCTGCCTCTTCTGCCCCTAAATGCAGCCGCCATCCTGGCCGGGGGCCTGCAGCCTCCTTGGTGGGGAGGGTCCTCCAAAGGCCTGGACAGCCGGGCCACAGGCTCCAGTGGGCCCCATCTCACTGATCACATTAGCTGAATTTAATTGTGATGCTCTCTAATTACTATCTTTTTCTAGAAGCAAGAGGACCAAACTGAATTAGGAGGGGGAAAGAGTCCAAACTTTCATTCACAGGAAAAAACGGAAAAAAAGCAAAATTAGATTTTACTCTGTGGGTCCTAGATTTAGGAGTCCAAAGGCCCCCGTGAGTCTTGCCTCAGGCTCTTTAACTTGCATGTGATTTACAGCCCAAAAAAAAAAAAATGTTTCCTCTCTTAGCCTTGGTTTTCTTACCTGTGAAATGGGAATAAAATGCTATTTTCAGAACTTTCACGCAGACTAAATAAGATAACATAATGCTACTTAACCTTTTGGAGGAGGGTCACCAAAAACACCCAACCTCGTGTTGAATTTCAGGGAGTCTCATGGCTCCTGAAGTACAGCCCTAGAGTCCCTGGAAAGACCTAGGAGCCAAGCAAAGAACTGCTGAAATAAGATGTGAAAGCACAAGACGATTAATTTTTTTTGTTGTGTTGGTATTTTGTGGGCTTTCAAATCCCTGTAATATGAATATATTGAATTAAAAAGGCTTTGCTGAAATATTCACAGACTTTTTAACCAATGAGCCAGAGGCCCTGTGCTTTCCTTTATTCTCTCTGGCATAAATATTTCATAAATTACATGCAATTATTAACAACATCAACACTAGCAAATTAATTACTGTCAATTCATATTAATAAAACTGCATTTTGTAATAAATAAAGTTAGTTTACTGCGCCCTGTCCCTCTCAGAGGTATTCACATTTGTCAATTGTCCTCTACTTCAGGCTAAAACAAAAGTAATCAAATAACTAATTATTGTACTAAATGTATCACCCCTTGCACGTCAATGAAAACTCACGGTTATTTATAACCTTAGGACTGAATATTCAAATCTGTGTTTATTCCTGGGAGAATAGCACTTTTCCAGCCCTCTCCTTTCCACCTACTCCCTCAGTCTCAGCCACCTGAGGAGCAACTCATGGGGCCCGGGAACCTTGGTGAAGATGTCTCGGCAGAGAGAGAATCTGCGGGTGATGTCCCCATTGCTTGTGGGAAAGGGGAGGGATTCCAGGCAGAGAGACCCGCACAGAGACACAGGGCTGGAGGGAGGACACCAGGGCCTGGAATGCAGCATACACCTAGGAAAAGAGTAACAACAGCAACAACGACAGCAATAATAATAACAGCAGCTCACATTACTGAGCACTGAAGTCCCAAGCTCTGTGCCGAGCACTTTAGATGTGTTATCTTAGCCTATGAGATATTATTATTATTAAGCCCATTTTACAGATGAGGAAGCTGAGGCCCAGAGAAGTTAAGCAACTTGCCCCAAATCACAGAGCTTCTAGCAACACCAGCAACACACAGGCCCCGACTAGCAGACAGGCAGTAGCTGTACATGAGGTGCATTGGCGGGGAGTCAAACTGGGTTTCCTGCGTGGGAGGCAAGAATTCTACCACTGAACCACCACTGCCTCTTTTCAAAAACATTGCCATCTTTTTCTTGTCTTTCAAAATCACAGAGCTTCTAAATGGTGGTTCCAGGACTCAGAGTCCTGTCCGTCCGACCCCAGGCCGGGATTTGGAGTTTACACTTTGTTCTGTGGCCAACAGGAAGCTCTTGCTGCTTCCTGAGCCTAAGGAGGAGCCACTGGGAAGCAGAGCTCAGGCCTCCAGGGTGATCCCAAGATGGAGTTAAGCAACGAACATAAATATCCTAAAATAGAATTACGCCAAGGATGGGAGGTTTTTATTGCAGGCTGGTTACACAGGTGGGAAGGACTCACCATTTTGGTAAATGGTCCCTATGCCCAACACGTGAAGACATAAGCTCATGTCCAACGGGCTCTTTCAATTTCTCTGAAAAGGACAGTATTGTTTTCAGTACACTGCTGTGGGTTTCAAACTGGCAAACAAAGAGCCTTTGGTCACCTTCAAGTCAAGGTCAACATGAGGACCTCCATCAAGAAGCCTCAGGGACACAGTCTTGCTGGAGGGAAAGAGAGGGCTGTGGTGATGTCCCTTGGTCCACTCGGACCTGGAAAGCGTGCCCTGCATCCACCCCACTCTCCGGGCCCAGGGGCTTAGGAGACACCATACAGGGACCACCAGCCATCAGGAGGAGGTGAGAGGGCTTGGGCACATGGGAGCAGCATCCTTATCCAGGGGGTGGTGGGACAGAAGGGAGCCATACGCAAAAACAACAGCAAAACCATTCCTTTCACTAAGAGATCTGAAGACCTTCCAGGTTCCTAAGGAGCTTGGAAATCCCCTACTGGACCCTCTGGCATTGTACAGAGGAGGGAATGAGGCTCCGAGAGGCTGTCTCACCCAAAGCGCACAGACTCCCCCTAAAACTCCAGTCCAAGCCTCTCTTGGCATCCCCCTCTGCTGCTGCTTCCAAAAAATGTTTCTTCTTCAGAAATAAAAACCAAGAGAGCAGTAGATGCACACACATTTATACACACATATATGTACACACGTGCACGCACATGCATACATATGCACATATGTACACACATGTGCATGTGTACACATATGTACACATATGTACACGTGTACACATATGCATATACACATGTGTGCACATATATGTACACACATATACACATATGTACACATATAGACATACACGTGTACACATGTACACACGTATATACATACACACATATGTACGCACATGCACACACATACACACTATTTTTTAAATCTATTTTTATTAAAAAATAAATAATTGAATTCAGGAAATCGAAGTCCAACCCAACACTGCCCTTTAATTACTGACGCTTTCCCTGTTCCTCCCATCCAATGCGTCGCTGAACAACACGAAGCGTGAGGTAGAGTGCCCCTATTAACTCTGCATTTCTCGTGTTTTAATAGTTGGTGTCACCACCTTTGTATCATTCAAATTTAGTTGCTTTGCATCTAATTGGAGCATGGCACGAGAAAAAAAAAAAAAAGAAGATAATGTGACTCCAAAGGAGGAGTAGGGGAGAACAAAGAAAAGACAAAGAAAAGAGGGGACGTATTACTTAACTTTGTGATGATAATTACCCGAACACAAAGACGCTTACAAGAACATGCTACATTGGATGTCATCCAGAAAAATCAAACCTATGTTGCTGCCTCAATGCATCTGAATACTGGGAATTGGCAGAAAAACATCTATTCTATGAATAATAGCCTCTGCAGTCCTGGAGGACAGCAGTACATAAATTTTTTAAAAAGAAAAGAAAGAAAGAAGAAAGGCAGAAAAAGAAAAAGCAGAGTCTCGAGCCTTTTCCAAAATGGTGCTAATGCGCCAGTGAAACTTAATTTTATAATTTACTGGCAGTCAAGATGGCAGGAAATAAAATAATTTGCTATATTCTGCACAACAAACCCTGCTTTTCCTGGGAAGGGGTAATTATCCCCATGGAAAAAAAAAAAAGAAAAAGAAAAAAATACGCCATCTCATATTAGGCTAAAGTCTCATCCAGAAGAGAAAAAGTGCCTCATTACACGTAATTACCAGGGAATTAGAAACATCATTTAACTAAATGAGCGAATAATGCTCAGGATATTGAAGAAACTTGCCTGCACTTCTGCAAAGCACTCTAAGTCCCATTACAAAAATTGCCCCTCTTTAATGGAATAATTTTAGGCCTTGTCTGCCTTGCTTTAAAAATAAAGAGCCTCCGAGAGGCAGAAAGAGGCTGAAACTGCCATAAACAACTGTTGAAAGGGACTGGAGAGAAGGCGCTGTCTCTCCCAGAGCCCAAGACTCAGGATGACTCATAATCTACCATAATCATGAAAATTAAACCTGAGGACTGGAAAAAAGGCTGGCCCCCTTTTTAATTGTACTTCCTCAAGGCAGCGATGTGCTTGAGGGTCTGTATGAGGGATAACTGACGAAAGATTTTCAGGTTCGGGTACAGCTTCCTGGCTCCACTACAAAAGCAGTTACAGCCATTCTGTGGGCTCTCAAAAAATAAAATTATAACATACCTGCAGATTGATGTTTATTGCAGCTTCATGGCATGATTTTCTAGCTGCTCGAAAGCTTCCAGGCTTGGGTTGGGATCCCCTCACCCCACCCCCCACCCCGTGCTCTTAATATTTGTCAAGATTTAGGATGAAAGTAGTGAATTTAATATAACTGCCTCTACCTGTATTCACACAGAGACCCAGAAGGGGAAGGAATGTTGCTCGTGATCGCTTCCTCTTAGTTGTTTGACTTTAAAAAAAAAAAAAAAAAAAACCATTGCCATCGAGTTGATTCTGACTCATAGCAACCCTATAGGGCAGAGTAGAACTGCCCCATAGAGTTTCCAAGGAGCACCTAGTGGATTCAAATTGCCAACTTTTTGGGTAGCAGCTGTAGCTTTTGACCACTACACCATCAGAGAGCAAGTAAAATTCAGAAAGGAATTGATATTGGTCAAATAATTAGCAAATGGCTTTTTTTAAAAAGGGTCCAAAGAAGCCATTTTAAAAAGAAATCCAGAGTCAGGGAGGGGACTGCAGCATCATCCTGAGGGCCTTGCCCTGAGACTCAACAAAGGGCTACCTCAACCTCAAGCAAGGACCAGGTCCCTACCTTGGGACAGGTACCAACCAGTACCAGCTGAGATGACTCTGACTGATTTTTTAGAAGTAGGTCACAGGACTTTCTTTCGAGGCACCTCTGGGTGGACTTGAACCTCCAAGCTTTCAGTTAGCAGCTTAGTGTATTAACCACTCAGGGACTCTGGGACAGGCACGGCCAAAGCCAAAAGAACTGCCATCCCCTTTGCTGTGGACTTAGCCATTGTCAGTTCCAACCCATCTTTTAGGAATGAGGAGGCTGAGACCAGCCCAAAGCCAGAGAGCACTTGCCTCAAATCTATTACGGCCAAGTCCAGCCGTAAACCACAGCTGCCTCTCAGCAGTGCAGGAACAGCCTTCCTGCTTACAGCACTACATCTGAATTCTCTGTCTCCTTGGAGGTCCCATGGTCCAAATGTGTTCCTTACTGGTCCAGCACATGTGAATGACAGAAGAGAAAAGGATAAACACTGTGGGTGTGTGCTTCACAGACACCTGCCTTTGTGGAGGTTGGAGGTGGTGGGTGTGGAAGACACAGGTGCTGGGGTGATGTTGCCTGATCTATTCTTCTGCCTCCTGGGCCCTTGAACAAGTGCCTCTGAATGCTTTCAGGCTCTAGGTCCCTGTATTCAAGAAATAATAATAAAAAGTAATTTGTTGGCTTTCTCAAGGATGCGAACAGCCTCATATAAGTAAAACTTTGGGAAGATAAACCACATTCGAGGTTGATAATGGGCAAAATGCCGTGGGCTTTTTAAGACTCCTCATTTAGCTCTGGGATGGAACTTTGCACTTCAGAAATTTTCAGGTAAGATGTTAGAATTACAAAAGGGGAAGTTGATCTCCTATTCCAACCAAATGGAACAAAGTAAAAGAACACAGTAATGGCAACTACTGCTTATCTCATTTAAGGGAGATGAATCAAGTGAACTGATTTGCCTGCTAAGATCACACAACTAATAGGGGGGACCCAGAATCAGGCACAGATCCATTGGCTTCCAAAGCCTTTTCTCCAGGCCACACAACGCTGTCTTCTCCAATGAGCATTAACAAGGAGTATATCATTTATCACCATGCAGCACTTCAAAATGTTTTTCAAAGACCTTTCACACTGTTAGCTCCACTGAAGTATGTCAGGATGGCATAATCTCCATTTCACACTAAAACATGAAAAAATCTGGATAAAGTCATGCTGCCACCACAGCCAAGTCTGGTGACACTGACGCCTGACCAGATGGTCATACTGGTGGTGGTAGAACAAACTGTGAAAGAAGGTCCACCCGGTCTAACATTTGCAGACACAACCCCATTGATTTACGTCATCAACTGAAGTTTATTTTCTCAGTGTAGACAATGGCAGGAGATTGTAGATATTTAAATCACAGCTTTTATTTTTCTAATTGTTTTCAATCAGATCATCTATCTTGTGCCATCAGTAAACCAAAAATGTTTAAATCATAGGAGCTAACTAGTCAAGATAAGCTCATACTTTGATCACCTCTCTGTTCCAAACACCACAGCAATGACAGCTAAAATATAAGAGAAAACAAAAAAGATGGAGTCAGGCTCTGAAATGAAATAAATATTGATCTCTGGGGCTGCAAGTGGGAAAAAACAGCAGGGAGCTTGATTTTCCCTGGGCAAAAGCGGACCACTACCTAGGGAGAAGGAAGTATAAAGAGAAAAATCAGCAGCAACGACAAAGAACCAATATTTAAAACTTCCACTCAAAATAAGCCAGAAAATTAAAATTCCAAGTCGGCCATCAAAGTCAAAATTGAAATGTGAATTTATACCAAACAAAGTTAATGTTATAGCTTAGCTACCAAAGACTTCAAATATTTATGTTTGAAATATTCAAGGAGGTAAAAATAACTTCATTTTTTAAAAATTCAAGAAATTATGTATCAAAAATAGACAAATATAAAACAAGAAGAGGCAGATATGGAAAAAAATTAGAAATCCTAGAAATGAAAAATATTGTTAAAAAAACTTACTAGATTGAATAAATTTGGACTGGACATAAAGAGAGAATTAGTAAATTGGAAGGGAGTGTGAAGAAACTCACCCAGAACACAGCATGGCAAGAAACCAACATAATAATATGAAAGAGCAATTAAGAGACATAGAGGAAGAATTGTAAGACTCTTCAAGCAGGAGTGCCAGGTGAAGGGAATGGAGGGACTGGTGGGGAAGCAATATTCAGAAATATAATTGCTGAAAATCTTCAGGAATTGAAGAATTGTGCTGCATTTTTATTTGCAAGCAAGGCTACGTAAAAATAAATCCACATCTAGGCACATTATAGGCAAACTACTGAATATAAAGCATAAAGACAAAATTAATAGCTTCCAAAAGGAAAAAAGATAGATCATCTGTGAAAGGACCACAATTAGACCCACAGCGCACTTCTTTCAAGGAAGTACAGACACTAAAAAATATATTATATACATATGCTGAGGAAAAATTAACAGTGAACTTAAAATTTTATATCCAGCTAAACTATCTTTCAAGAGTAAGGCCATCAGAAAAGAAGGATGAGAATGACTGCACAACTGGAAGAAGGTAATCAATGTCTCTGAATTATACATGTAGAAATTGTTGAACGTATGTTCTGTTGTGTATATTTTTAACAACAATAAAAATAAAATAAATTATATATATATATTTTTTAAGTGAGGCCGCAATAGAGACATTGTCTGAAATACAATACTTAGGTTCTCGAGAAAAAAAAAATTTTTTAAACCTACTAAAGGATATCTTTCAGCAAGGAGACAAATGAACCCAAAGAAAAACAACAACTATGGGCAGAGATTAATAAAAATACATTGATACATGATACTGCTGAACTTTAAAAAGAAAGTAGCTAACCCTGATATTTAAAAACTAGATAAAACAAAAACTGTAAGAACCATTTATAAGATGGTAGGAGGGAGTATTCAGTGAGTAGGTAACATGTGAGACACCATTCTTGTTGTTGGAAAGAAGCTAGAAATACTGACTGACTATAAAGCTTGGTAGAAGATTTTACAGTTAATTATGAGTGTTAAAATTTTAAGGGTAGTTATCAATCTGTAGCTTCCAAACCAGGCGTGAGTTGGGGGAGGGAAAGGAATATAGAAAATGTTATCAATGCAACAGAAAGCAAAGGAGGAAAATGAAAACAAAACACTGTAAATAAAAACAATCAAATAAATAAGATGATAGAACTATAGAAATAAATATATCAGTAATCACAAAACAATGGACAAAGATTAAACCCACCTATTAGAAAACTGAAATTATTATATTATGTTTGCATTTTTTTAGACAGACCTAAAACCTACAAGAAAGGCTGAAAATAATGTAGCTAACCAAATAAAGGAAACCCTGGTGGCATAGTGGTTAAGTGCTACAGCTGCTGACCAAAAGGTCTGCAGTTCGAATCCACCAGGTGCTCCTTAGAAACTCTGTGGGGCAGTTCTACTCTGTCCCGTAGGGTCACTCTGAGTTGGAATCAACTCAACGGCAACAGGTTTTTAACCAAATAAAGGTCACAGAGTAATATTACATCAGCTAATTTTTTTTTTAATATTTAAAGCAAATCTTATTAACAGGAATGATGAGGCATACTTCGTAATAATTAAAGGGAAAAATCAACCTAGACGATATCGTAATCATAAACTTGTATGTACCCAAAAACATAGCCTCGAAATAATATAATTCATAAATTATATAAAAATACATAAAGCAAAACACATAAAACAAAAAGAGAATTACAAACAGAAACTGACAAATCAATAAAGAGGGAGATCTTAACACATCAAAAAATTGATATATAATGTAGATCAAAATTTAATAAAGCTGTAGAAGAGTTGAACAAGAAAATTAATCTAATAAATCCAAAAATTGAACCCTGCACCTAACAAAGAGAGAAAATTCTTTGCTGATGTGCGAGTCATTTATAAAAACAAATCATGTCACAAAGAAAAACCTAACAAATAAAAATTCATTCATCATTCAGACCACTCTCTCTCTCTGACTACACTACCATTAAGTTATAAAAACAACAGTAAAAAGATAGTTCATATGTTTGGAAACTTAGAGATGCACATCTCAACAAATCCTGGGTAAAGGAAGGAATCTCAGTGGAAATTCTAAAGCATATGGAACCAAACAATGATTAAAGCGCCTCTTATCAAAACTTGTGGGGTATAGCAAAGAACGTACTTACAAGCAAATACATAGTTTTATAGGTTCATTTTAAAGTGAGAAAGACTGAGAATTAGTAGGTTTTGTGTTCAACTCAAGAAGCAAGAAAGAGTAAACCGAAAGAAGATGGAGGAAAAAGAAGAAATGAATGAAATAGAAAAGGAGCAGCAGACAGGACTGACAAAACCAAAAACGTGTTCCCTGATGGGAGAGAATTAATAAAACAGACAATCCTCTAGCAAGATTGAAAAAGAAAATCCACAGGCAAACAATATTTGGAACCATAAAGGAAATACACCGATACCGTAAAGATTTCTTAAATCTTAAGAGAATACTTGAATATTTGAAAATTTATAGGAATGGTTTCTAAAATATGTATATCTAAATTACCAAAATTGACTCAAGAAGAAATATAGAAAAACTCAATAAACCAAATTGAATCTCTAATTAAATCTCCGTTCCCCCACCCCGTCCCTAACACTTAAAACTTACAAAGTCCAGATGATTTTCTATACAGCTTTTACCAAACTTTCAAGCAATAGGTAATCCCTGTTTTAAATCATTTCAGAGGACAGAGAAAAAAAAAAAGGGAAACCTAGCAATCTGTTTCACAAAGTGAAACATAAACTTGATAATAAAACTGAACAAGGTCCATACAAGAAAAGAAAATTACAGAACACACAGTAACAGCACGGACACAGGGAACTTCAGCATAAGGCAGGAAGTGCATGTTGTTATGACCCTGTGCTGTCGAGTTGATTACGACTCACAGTGACCCTAGATGACAGAGCAGAAGTGCCCCCATAGGGTATTCTAGGCTGTAATCTTTACAGGAGCCGATCACCAGGTCTTCTCTCCTGCGCAGCAGCTGGTGGGTACGAACTGAAGACCTTTCGGTTAGCAGCTAAGGGCTTCATGAGTTCAGGTGGATGTGAAATCAGCAAAAGCCCAGACATAAAGCCACTGCCTCAGGACTAACGCACACCCTAGAGTGACTTCAGGGACACTAGATAGCACTGCAGGCATCCTCAGAGGAGGGTTTCTGTTTCCACATCAGCAGGTAAGAGTTTAGAACTCAATTCTTGTGAAAAGAGACCAGGGACTGGAGGGGGGCCTGGAGGATGTAGTTATACAGTGCACTGCTGGAAATAAAAGTCCTTTCAGATTAGGAAGAGAATATGAGGTTTAATGAGTCCCCTGAGAGTCTAACGTTACAGAATGACACTCCTATATACAAAAACAAAAAAGGGGACAAGAGGGGAATAAATAAGAATCTGTGTTTATTTTTGGCTTTGTTGGTCAAAGATCACCTTCAAAAGCAAATGTGATATATAATAATAGCTAACTAGCATGTAGGAAACCCTGGTGGTGCAGTGGTCAGGTGCTACGGCTGCTAACCAAGAGGTTGGCAGTTTGAATCTGCCAGGCGCTCCTTGGAAACTCTACGGTGCAGTTCTACTCTGTCCTGTAGGGCTGCTATGAGTCGGAATCGACTCGATGGCGGTGGGTTGGGTTTTTTCTAACTAGCATGTACTAAGTTTTTATTATATGCCCAGGACTGGGCTAGGCACTTTACATACATTTTCAAATCTACAGAAAAGAAGGATAAAATCTGTTAGGAAAACAAAAGTGACCCTCAAAGGCAGTACTCTGAGCTCAGCATGAAGGTCTGCTCCTAGGTGAGGTTAAGGGCATGGATTTGACGTCTCTCTGGTCCAGCTAAAACTGCAACTCCTAACAAAAAGTCGCCACCACTGGTGACAGAAGCATCCGGGTCACGTGAGAGGGAGTGAGGGAGGAAGGGATAAACGACACAGATTCACACATGGGGACTGCTGCTTCTGTCTGAGGAACTTTCATGAATCTGAATTTGCCTGGATCTGTACAAACCCGCTCTCACAAACGGTGGTGGGTCAGAACAGTCATCTTCACATGAAAAAGGCACCTCCTCATGTCCTAGAGACCACAGAAGCCAGAAAGGTTTTAGCACCTTCATCCACCTCTAGACACTTGCCCTTAACAACAACTTTAAAAGCAAAAGGCTTTGAAAGGATGAAAGTCCTTTTGAAAAGGACTTCACACTTCCTTCTAATTCTCTTACTCCTTGTGTCAGTCAGGGTTCGCTCAGGGGACCTGAGACACCATGATATTATGAAATACGAGCTTTATTATAGGGATCCAATCTTACACAGTTGCAGGGGACCTGGGAGGTGAAGGTCCAGAAGGTGAGCTGGAAGATCAGAGAAGGCAGTACCAGTCCATCTGAGAGGCTGGGTGTATCCAGCCACCACAGGGACTGCAAAGGGCAGCTGGGGAGGCCTGGGGGAGCAGCTGCCTCTGCCCTGTGGGTCTGCAGCTAAGTGTCTGGTGACAGGCCTGAATCTCCCATAGGTCAGCAGGGCCAGGAGTCAGAAAGAAGAGCTGGGGGCAGAGCAGAAGAAAATTGGGCACGCAAGAACCCCTCAGGCACCTCTGCAACTCTCCATCACCCCAGCTAGCAGAGAAAAAAGCTCAGAAAGTAATGGCTGCTGCTCTCCTCAGTCTTCCCAGTCTGACCATCTGCCTCTCTGGGCTAACACTAACAGGAAACCATACACGGAAGGGGGATGCTGGGAAACGTAGTTCTCAGCTTAACCAAGCCAACCCAGCACTGTGCACCAGACTCCTTTAATTAAATACAGAATATTTAAAGTTATTATTCACATCTTTGGGGAGACTGTACATTTTAATCATAATTACATGATAAATATTTCATGGTATATATCTTTGTCATATAATTAGGAATAAAAAATGTAACCTCAAAAAGATGCTAAATAATTCAAGTGGCTGAGGATGTGATTAAGGCCATGACTGAAATATGGTCAGAATGTAACTCAAAGTCTTCAGATATGATCTCCCAAGCAACATGTCACAACTCAGGTATTTCCCTAAAAAGAAAGAAAAAAATCTATATGGCTTTAAAATGTGGGGTGAAACATACCTAAAGCATGCATCCAGGTCATGTTACGACAAGAGGCGAGAACTGTCTTAGTCAGTTTGTAAAATATAAATCAATACCCATTCTTCTCAGGCCATTGTCAAGGCCAGTACTCATTCATTTTATGAAGTTCCTCTTCCTTTTGTCAAGTCTCTTGAGGTTAGGGACTTGTAAAGACCCACACAGCACATAGTACAAGGACAGTGGGCACTTGGGAACTATTCCTTGACAAATTTCAACCTAATTCCATATTTACCGCTTCCTACTTCTAATTTTCTTTTTTTTTTTTACTTCATACAAAACACTATGCTCGGTGCTGGAGAACTGCGCACCGGAAGGGTCCTTGATTGTTGTTGTTACTGTTAGCTGCTGTTGAGTCAATTCTGACTCATGGAGACCCTACATGTTTAGAGTAGAACTGCTCCATTGGGTTTTCAAAGCTGTGACCTTTCAGAAGTAGATCACCAGGCCTGTCTTCCCAGGGACCTCTAGGTGGGTTTGAACCGCCAACCTTTTGGGTAGTAGTCAAGTACTAAACTGTTCGTGCCACCCAAGGCCTCCCCTTGACCTCTAGGGGCTCATAAACCAGTACAAGCAACTGCTAGTGCACATAATTTACTCCAAAATACAAATAAACTGGACTTGGATAACTTCTATAACTTAAGTACAAAGAAACATAATTGGGGAATATGGGAGGAGGTGAGATTAATCTCATGTGGGAAATCTGGGCCAGCTTCTTACAGGAGACTTGAAGGCTGACTAAGACTTCAAAAGGAGGACGTGTGTGTGTGTGTAAGACAGTGGGAAGGGGAAGAGTGCAGTTGAAGATAAATTGGGGAACTTGGGGGTAAGTTGGGGCATGACTTATCAATGGATCAACTGAAATGTCCCCCATGCCTGTCCTTCAACCTCCAGAAAAGTGAATGCCTGTGAATCCCATCACTGAATCTTCAAACACAGTAATAAACACTCCTATCAAGTTTTAGATCCTGAATTTAAAGAACTTGCACCCTGTAGAGATAACTGGAAACTTTCAGATGCATCCCGCAAAACGTTGTACCATGAACCACATCCACCCTTCTGTGTAGTCATTCACGTGTTAAAAAAAAGATCCATTGCCATAGAGTCGATCCCAAGTCATAGTGACCCTATAGGACAGAGTAGAATTGCCCCATACCATTTCCAAGGAGCCCCTGGTGGATTCGAACTGCAGACCTTTTGGTTAGCAGCTGTAGCCCTTAACCACCACGCCACCAGGGTTTCTGAAAACCCAAACCCATTGCTGCCGAGTGGACTCGGAGTCATAGCCACCCTACAGGTCAGAGTAGAACTGCCCCACAGGGCGTGCACGTATGAACATGTATTTACTGAGCGTATATTCTGGGCCGGGCCCTGGGGGGATAAAATGAAATTAAGACCTTCTTTGCCCTGAATCCACTCATTACCTAGCACAGAGTCTGAAACTTAGTATGGGTCGATAAATATTTACATAAAGAATGAATGAGTTGATGGGCTGGAAAATCGCACATCAGCATCAACTATAATACAGAGAGACAAAACGATGCAGCAGGTTAAGAAGAAAGGTAAGATGGAAAGACTATATTCCCATGATTACAAACCTTTGCGATTAGCTCTAAGCCATGACCAAGAAAAAAACAAACCAAACCCGTAGTCGTTGAGTCGATTCTGACTCATAGCAATTCTATAGGAGAGACTAGAACTGCCCCATGGGGTTTCCAAGGAGCGGCTGGTAGATTCAAACTGCCGATCTTTCGGTTAGCAGCCCAACATTTAACCACTGTGCCACCAGGGTCTTTTTTTTTTAACCAAGAAAGGGGCCCTTTAATGGTGTGTCATCACAGCTGTCAGCCTGGCATAGGCTTCTAATTCCTGAGAGTCATGAGGCTCTTGTGAGAGACACCTGGTATTTTTTCCAGCAAGCAGTGACAGATAATTCCACTGAAGGGCGGCCAGGACTCCAAGGATTTTCTGTAAGGCCCTCAACATTCAATAAGAAGGTAGACCTTAAGAAACTTTTTAGACCCCAGTGCTTCTGATGTCCAAGGAGCTGGGATACCCTTCATTCGGCAGGTTCCAACATAGGCCAGAAGAGGTTTATTTCAAACTTATTTCTCCAATTTCCAATTTCGGGACTTTATCTGTGTTTCTAGAGAGCTAATCAAAACAAAGATTAATCTCCTTCTCATAAAAGTAATGACAATTCCACTCACAGGTATAGGCTTAGATTCTGACACAGCTGCCAGCCAGCCAACAAGTCCACTTCCTCCCTCGCCAGGTTCTTCTCCTGAGTTGCCAGAAAGCAAAACCTTTTACAGGCCTATGTGCCCCTTTCATTCCGAATCTACAATAAGGTGCTTAAGGCAACAAGTACTACAGGTAACTTCCCCTCATCTTAGTTTTTCCTCTCCTCCACCCACTACGAAGATCTAATCAGGGAGAAACCAGTTTAGATTAAAACGATGAAACCAAGAGGGAATGTTGGTAAAAAGGTCAAAACTATCCAAAAGAGGAAACAGGGATAATATTCTCCTCTGGATTCTACTTACTTTGGAATCAGTAAGAACTTTTCTGAAATTTTGACTGGTGGCCAAATTAAAATTTTGCCCTGAGAAGCCAATTTAAATAAAAATTGAAATTTCAGATTAGTCCTATTGCTTCCCAATTAATCCAAAGTGATTAATGTCTCCTCATGTTTCCTCAGGTTTGTCCTAAATCACCAGCTCAGAGGTCTTGGGTAACCCAACTGAGTCATCGTTTTCAGCCCAAAGAGCTTTTCTGTAGAAATACTGGACATGCCCAACCTTAGTAACATGGACGGCTCAGCAAGCTTTCCAGGCACAAGTCCTGGGCAATGCACAGATCAGATCATTATTACTCCTATGAACAAAAAATATGCTAATATCCACAAAGAATTCACTTTGGGGGGTTAGTTCAATATGTGCTTCTTCTCCAAAGTCAATTTATCACAAGTTCTGTGTTAACGGAATCCAAATACATGAGATTTCTCTTACCCTTAGGTAGCTTCAGATCTGAGTCAACAGCAAAGTCCTGGGTCATGACTGGCAGCATAAACAGATATACTGAAATAATCCATCTTACTGAAAAGCTAAAAAGTCCAACATGTAACAGGTTCACATTCTATTAGCATAAAGCAGAAAGCCAAGTCGAGTACTAAGATCTCAACAAACGGTGCCCATTCTAGACTTCTGCTAGTAACTGAGAAGACAGATGTTCATCTGATGAATAACAGCAAAAAAGGGCAACATGTTGAGAGGCTAATTGTTAATATACTTGTCCTCCATTTCCATTATCACCTTTGTGCCCGACAGTCACATATGGAAAACCATCCCTCTTGTGCATAACACTGGCAATCTTGAAGGTCTAACAATGAACCCAATAAGACAGCCGCTCCCATGACCAAAGCTCGATGGAGACGTACATGGCCGTTGCTCCAAGCAAGGGCATTCCTTTAAGTGGAGAATGCTAATAACTGAATGCCCTGTTTAAGATGTGAAATATTGGCAGGACTGAAGGATTTTTGTCAGGCAATTCAGTAAGAATGTTAGGGTCTTACTGGCTGAGAAGATACGGGTAATAAAACATCAAAGACAAATTGTCTGGGCTCTTTAAGAATACACGGCTGGTACTAAGACAATCTTCAAGAGCCAAGCATTTTGAGAATTATAAAGTGATATTATAACAAGGTCAGGAGTCTGGGTGCTTGCGTTTTAAATTACTGCAATAACCTATAACAGAGTCCTATAAAGGGATGAAAGGTACTTCGTTACAACATTGGAAAAGCAAACTCAGGTGCTTCTGGACCAGTAGGTATAATTCATACGGCTTCTTCAGGTTGTGTTAACTGTACCAGGTTGGCTAGTCTGGCCAGAGGCGAAAGAATATTTCTTGGGAAATCAATGAATGAAATAAAACCACTGGAAATGAATTTCCAATTACTTAAATCTGACTCTATGATACATTAAAGCTCCGTAAAGTTAGGGGGATGGTATCTATTTTCCAAAGCTTTGTTTTTTGCTTTTCTTTCCATTTCTCTATTCAAGTCAGGTGATTTGGAAAGTCATCCCACCAATGCTATATTCCAGAAAAGCAAAACAACAAACTATACCAATTGCTTTTCATATAAAGTAAGTTCTAAGAGGTGGCTACCAAATTGTGAGTTACGCTAACTAGGCAGCCCAACTCATGCCATGTTCCCCCAATTACAGCTCTCTGTAAATCACAGAACTGTCTGGTTTTACCTTCAGAGTTTTCTCCAACAGGACACAAAATGCTTCTCAGCTAAGAAACCAGTGCCCTACGATGACCCCAGGACAAGTCCTGGAGTTATCCTCTGAAGATGAAAAAGCATTGTTACCACACGCCACTGATCAAGGGAAAGGTGCCTTTGTACTCACTGGTCCAACTGGTATTTTGTGGCCACTGGGCTTGGCAGCTTTCATTTCTCTTAGCATCAGTTCCAAAGCCACGTAGCCCGGTGCCATTTTTAAAGGAAACTGCTATAACTAGTCCTAATGACTTAAATCAGTACTTCCCCAAGTGAGAGATGGGCTACCCAGAGACATTTCAAAGACTGAGGTAGGAAAGCCAAGGGAGTGAAGAACCATGAGACTAGAACTGCAGTTTGCTTCCTGGATGACAACACAAATGTTCTTTTTTTAACACTCACATAGTTTCTTAGGGGAACGAACTTCTGTTAGATTATGCAGTTTTCACCCATGAAAGACCTCGCAAGTCAGAGACGGTGGCCATTCCTTTTGTAACGGTGGCTGATCACATGTGAGGAAACCAGTAGCTCAGCTCATAACTTTGCTGCTGCTTAGTTTTGTTCCCTACAAATGGTAGTTTGTAGTTTTGTCCCTTTCCTTCCAGCATACCTTATTAACACACCTGATGTTTAACGGGAGTACATTAGCATGAAAGCATAAATGGGCACTAAACTTAACGGGAGGGGCCCTCATGGCGAAGGGGCTAAGTGCTCGACCATTAACCAAAAGGTCAGGGGTTCGAACCCACCAGCAGCTCCACAGGAGACCTGGAGATCTGCTCCTAGGAAATCCTATGCGGCAGTTCTACTCTGTCCTGTAGGGTCACTATGAGTGGGAACTGACTTGATGGCAAGGGGTTTGGCATATTTAATGGGAATGGGACCAGGAAGGGGTACAAATGAGGCTTCAACTGTTTGCGCAAAGTTTTGTTTTAAAAAGAGATAAGATAAATATGGCAAAAATAGGAACATTTTAAAATCTAAATGGTGGGTTTATGGATACGAATCTCCTAATTTTTTCTGAAAGTTTGAAATAGTTCACCAATTAAAAACAAAAATAAAAATAAACCAGCAAGTTTAGAAATTCCATAGATAGTCAAGGACTACACTATGAAAAACTCTAAAAGTCAGCTACCTAATAATTACAATGGATTAAATATTTTTCATCTAAAGGGAACAGCAAGTTGCTATTCATTGACTGTGTCAGGCACACTCTGATAAGCATTTTCCATACACTGTCTCACTGATTGTATAACTCCATGACTAGGTGTCATCTTCATTTTACAGATGAGGAAATTGAGGCTCAGGAATAAAGTCACTTGGCCAATGACATAATAAAGCACAAAGTCAAGATCCAAAGCCAAAGGCTGGACTCCCAAGTCCATGCTGATATGTTCTGAACACAGTAGATCCAACTCCAGGACAGACTTTCCACATGGATGGAGGGCTCAAAGATTTGATAGGTGCTAGAATCTTTCCTCTCCAAAGTACCAACCAGAAGGTTCTCCAACAACTTTCTGTCCTCACTGCTTTTCCTGGTGCCCAGGCTGTCACAGCTCCTGCATTACCCAGTTAGGTGACCTTACACTTCAGGGCAATCACCACACTTACCTGCTCCGTGAGGACCAAAGGTTGGCCAAGTGCTTAAAATCAAAATCTGGTCATGCTATGGTATCATAGCATTCGTCACAGTGTCCTATTGCCTGTACACTTGTCTACTACCAGCTACCTCCCCTTGCCCCAGAATGGAAACCCAGTGTTATGAATTGTGTTCCCCCAAATTTTGCACTGTTAACTAACCCCCATACCTGTGGTTATAATCTTATTTGGGAATGGGTTTTATGTTAATGTGACAGTATTAGTGTAGGATGCGTCTTAAATCAGTCTCTTGAGATATAAAAGAGTAGATTCAGCAAGGAAGCAGAGGTGGGGGAAGAGGGTGGGGCCCTGGTGGCACAGTGGTTAAAAGTAGAGCTCCCTGCTAACCAAAAGGTCAGCAGTTTGAATCCACCAGCCGCTCCTTGGAAACCCTATGGCACAGTTCTATTCTGTCCTATAGGGTCGCCATGAGCTGGAATTGACGGGAACAAGTTTTTTAGTTTAGATATCAAGCCGCATGGAGATCACCAAGGAACCGAGGAATAGAAGCTGAAAAGAGACGAGTATCTTCCCCCAGAGCTGACAGAAAGAAAGCCTTCCCCTAGAGTCAGAGGTCTGAATGCAGACTTCTAGCCTCCTAAACAGTGAGAAAATAAATTTGTTAAAGCCACCCATTTGTGGTATCTGTTATAGCAGCCCCAGATAACTATGACAACCAGTGAGGGCAGGGACCCTATCTATCCTTACTGCCAGAGCCCCAGCACCTAATATAGTGCCTGGCATACAATAGGCACTAACTATTTGTTCAAATAATCAAATACTAGGCGGCCATTAAAAATAATACAAAAGATAAATTACGTGTATAAAGTAAGATACTCCCATGGCACGGAGCTCTGGTAGTTAAGCACTCACCTGCTAACCAAAAGGTTGGCTGTTTGAATCCACCAGCCGCTCCTTGGAAACCCTATGGGGCAGTTCTACTCTGACCTATAGGATCACTGTGAGTCGGGATCAACTCAAAGACAACAGGTTTGGGTTTTTTTTGTTGTTTTCCATAGCATGATCCAACTGTTATAAAATTCTTTGTACTAACCAGCCTCCCCAGCGGTGCTCGGGGCATCTTAAGTCACAGGTAAATAAGTTCACACCTGCTGCCTATTACTCGGCAACAGCCCACAGAGAACCACACGCCAAGCTGCTCAATTACAAACTGTCACCAGCCAAGGTCACCTGCCATGTGACACTTGGGGTACAAATGTGAAAGCATCGTTTCTGTCACATTGTCGAATTCCCATGGCCAGGACCAGACTCCTCTTAGCCAGTCACAGGATCTCCTGCATACAGGCTTCAGACACTCCAGGGAGTGACCAGCTGTCCATTGAAGTACACCTAGGGCACACCCCCAAAGCCAATGTCATGCAGGCCACATAGCCACTATCTTAGTCCCAGTGTTCCAAATAAAATTTCCAGATCCATCTACCCAAGCATTTTCACATGATGTAGTTAGGTAAAACTTTGATTTATGGAGAAATAGGCACTGAAAATCCTGAAGGATGGATACACATCAAAATGTTGAAATTATGGGATTATGTGATATTTTTGCATGCTGTGTTACCTAAACTTCTCTACAATGAACATATGTTACTTGTATAATAAAGTTCTAAAATGCTTACTGAATGAATGAACAAAGCCAAAGGTCACGTCTAGTGCACTGGCCACTGAGTGACAATATTCCAAAATTATAGTGCTTATTATTTTCAAAAAGAGACCATCTATATACTTTTGTACTTCAGCAACATCAAAGTGACCCAACGCGCATGCTCCAAGTGTAAGAAAGATGTGGTCCCAGCTCTTGATGTAACGCAGTACTGAACCAAGATGTGCACACATTAAAATGTTAAAATGCCCCATAGCATGAGTGACTCCCTAAGGCATATAAGCAGGGTTCTTTCAACAACTTCTGAGAAAAGGCCACTCATTTGTGAGCTGGAACAAGAAGGAGGCCATCATGGAAAAGAACTTGAGCAGAACCCTTGCAGAAGAACTCACATTAAAACTTGAAATAGCACCTCAGAAAGAGGACAAGCCTGAGCAGACTGAGCCAGGAATCACCGTGTGTCAGCAACAGGGGAGCAAATAGCCAGGCTCTCAGAGAAAACAGAACTCCAGATTTTCTGGGGAACAATAACAGGTAAAATGTTGCGGGAGGAGGAGACGCAGAGAGAGCAGAAGCTCAGGACCAAAGAAATCTGAGGAAAATGGAGCTAAACAAAGTCTCAAGCTTTCTTTACTGCCAGCCTTCTCTAAGCTCTTAGTAGGCCAATATGCAGAGTCCCCCCCAGAGGGAGAGGGAATCTAGTTTTATTTGACCACAGTATCCTTTCTTCACTGAAAAATCAATGCATAGAAAACACAGATAACGAAGGCAAAAGATCGGAGGGTTTGAATGTCAAGCAAAACTGGACAGTCTGGCCTCAGTCCTTGTTAACAGGGCCTGGATTCCCCCCCAGAGCTAAGGAGGACACGCTAATAGCCCTTTAAGTTTTAGGGCCAGATATTGCTGCTGCCAGAACGGGCCCATGCCATCCACTTGTCAGAATTCCCAGCGAAGGAAAGTCCAACCCCCACACTTCTGAGAACAGCCCCTTCCCAGTGACCTGAAGGCTGTGGAAGAGGCGTACCTTCTTACGAAGCTCGGAAGGGCTGCTAAGAGCAGCAGGAAACACCGGAAGAGCCCATGGCATCATAAACAGATTTAAGATTTTTAACAAGTCTTCTATGGTACAGAGCAGGTTTTTCAAATTACAGGTGGCAATGCATTTTTGTAAACTCAGTTCAGGGAGCCATAACCAGTAGTTCTTTATTCAAAAACAAAAAAATATCATTGCATCGCAAATAGGAAAGGCAAAGTATTACTTTACAAAACGTGTCCTTATACATACTGTACTGGCCTCTGTGGGTTCCAGGCTGTGGTTCAGACAGTATTTACTGTGGAGAAACAAACCCTCATCCATTGCTGGTGCAAGTCACTGTGAAAAAGTTTGGCAGTTCCTCAAAAAAACTGAACACAGGTAAAAAGCAAGGATGTCACCTTGAAGACTATGGTGCGCCTGACCCAAGCCATGGTACGTATCTGTATTTCCAGACCAATAAATTTGTAACTGTGCCAAAAAAAAAAAAAAATGAACACAGAATTATCATTACCACATGACCCAGCAATCCCAATCCTCGGTATATACATAGAAGGGAAGACAGGACCGCAAACAGAAACTGTCCACCAACGTTCACTGCAGCACTTTTCACAAGAGCCAAAAGGTGGAAACCAGTATGTCCATCCACAGATGAATGGATAAACAAAACGTGGTCCATGCACACAGTGGATGTTATTACCAGCCATAAAGAGAAATGAAGCTCTGCTCCATACCACGACATGGGTGAACCTTGAAAACAGCATGCTAGTGAAGTCAAAGTCATAGACAAATACTGTATGATCTCACTGAAATGAAACAAGCAAATATACAGAAATCCAAGATTATTAATGGTTAACAAAGGTAGAAGAGGGGCAAAGAGGAAGTTTTAGTTTGGGGGGCAGTGAGTTTTACGTTAAAGGTGACGGAATATTTTGGAAAAGGATAGTAATGATGGTGATACTACACGAAAAATACAATCAATATCACTGAACTATAAATGCAGAAGTTGTGTTGACGAATGTTTTGGCGCGTCTATCTTCACCACAGTTTTTTTTTTTATGGCCAAAAGGTTTGAAAGTCACCACGTTACAAGATGGAGGACTTGGAGCAGAGCCTGGGGGCTGCTGCATCACCGACGGGGGCCGAGGTGACCCTCTAAGGCTGTGGGATAGTAGGGATATGAAGAAAAGAATAAACAGAAACTAAGAAATAAAGAAGAATATGTGGATAAGGGAGACCAATGAAAACACCAAGGTAAGTACACCTGGGTAATTTCGGGAAAAGGTGGCTAAAATCATCAACAGGCAAACTGTGAAGAGCTGGTTAAGCGGTACACAGGGGAGGCAAGGAGAGCGAGTTTAGGTTAAGACATCCAAGTGGAAATACAAAAAAAGCTCCCCGACACTATGAGCTCAAGTAAAGGTCCACAGCATGGCTTTAGCTTGGTCACCTTTTATAATACTGTATTAATTCCCTTTTGGTTTACACAATGTTTGCAAGTTATGCTTTGTCCTCAACCAAGTCGTTAGGGATTTAAAAAACAATCATACTAAAGAACCCATATAATCGGTTTCTTGGTATTACATTATTTCCCTTCCCCAGGGTTCCGCTTTGATTTAGCATTTGACGGATAAACAGAAAAGGGTCTGTCGTTTGGCTACGCGCACAGGGAGGTACACGCTACACGCATCCTACTGCGCTGGCACTACCAGGAGGGTGTCGTGCCAAAGGGCACCCACCGGCTGCCACACAGTCTGTGCCCATCCAGAGTGAAGCTGCACAGCTGGCTCAAAGGCCCTGCTGATCCAGGGAAGGGGCACGAGGGAAATGGCAGGACTCCAGGAGATCACTTTATCCAGAGCTGAGCCCCCAGTGTACATCAGAGCAGCCCTAATTAAGAGAGGCAGCGTGGATCTAAAGGTAAACTGTCATCCCCACCATGCTCTTGATAAAGGGGGTTTTGCCTTACGGAGCCTTTTTAAGCAGTAAATTACACTAATCACCAACGTTTAAAAACATCCAACATGTAAGGGTTCTGAATCTCTGATTTATTAGACAGCACAGAAATAACAGGGGAGACTGTGTTACAAAACGAGCTCGTGCTGCTCAGAAACAGCGCCGGGCTTGCTGGGGGAGAAGACGACTCTTCAGACTGCTGCACAAGAACACACAGACTCCCAGTCCTACACAGAGTATTAAATGGTACACAGACAAATTTCCTTCAAGACAGAAAGCAGAGAGATCCACCAAGTAAATGACGTGTCCACAATGATTAGAACACACCCCTTCGGGAGACCACGTATTCGCAGGAAGGAAACAAAGCTTCCACAGGGAAGCCACTCTCACGGGATGATTAGGTAGACCTGCAATGAAGAAAACACATTTCAAAAGACAGGCTCAGACTACATTAAGTTTTCACTGAAATGCTTAAGAAATAAAAATAAGACACTTCTCTGTATCAAAAGAATTTTTTAAAAACTACATCATGGATAAATTTCATTAAGGACCAAGTCCTATTCAGAGATACGTATTTGCAAATAACAAAAAGAAAATGCTTAACCATAAAAATACTATTTGGAACTACCTAGAATAGGCCAAGCTAAGTTCGTGTTCTGCTTTAGAGCATTACATTGAAATGAATCTCATTCTCACTATAATTCTTTTCTTTTTAACCTTAATCACCAACGGCTGGTCAACTGAAATGGACATGAGAACTATATAAATGTCAGAGAAATATGTAAACCTCATTAATGTTTCCAAAAATTCATTTAGAGATAGAAACAGGTCCAAATAGATGCCTGTCTAAATGTACTGCAATTACGTTACAATTATTTTCCAAATACACAGATATGCTCTGTCTTTTCTCAGTTCATTACTGACTCAAACAATTTGCCCTTCTGGGATCAATTGTTTGCTAATAAATAATTGTTTACAGTCACAAAATGATGTTAGGAGGTTTTCTTATTAGTTTTCCTTCTGCACCCTAATAAGATTGAAAACTAGCTGATTCCCAGGAGTCTAACCTTAACCTCGCTTTGTTTAACAGCCCAGGAAATGATGAACCATCTGCTTCAGAAAATAATGGACGGCCAAGAGGAAATATTGTTTAATTGTAGATTAACCTCCTCATGAGGCAGTCTGAAGCAGCTTCAGAATTAGCAACTATAACCAGCAAAAGAAACAAACGGCTCAAGAGCCTTTTCCTCTACCATTTGAGGTCCAAGAGGAATGTAAAGAGATTTCTATTACCTATATTTATTTACAAACACTTATCTCCACAATGGAAACACAAATCACTGAGGTCAAACCGATTCTCAAAAATGCAGTCACTGCCCTTCAATTCTGTTTGCCCAAATACCTTTAACATAGCAAACCATCTCATGTATTAAAACTGTGTCTAAAAATAAATAAATAAAAACCTCTTTTCCATTATTTTCAGGTTCTTATAATATTGAAATTAGTATTTTTCCCTGGTTTCTTTGTTAAAAGTAATAAATCTACCACTGGTGAGTACAAATTGTTTTATTATCATCAACATGGCACTTAAGTAAATCAAATCTTGTCAAGCACATGGTAACTTACAAGTTCAAAAGAAAAAAGAACTGCATGAGATCGAAACAGCCGGCCAGGACATGAGATACAAAAGTGACTGATTAAATGCAAACACAGCCTTTACCCAACAGGCTTCACAGGCTAAGTCTGAAGCCACATCTGTGGAAGCACATGAATATTTAAGACTCTGCCACCTCTCCGGTGGTCAACCGGCCTAGCAAGGGTGTCACACCAATTTTAACGCAGATAAACATAGAATCCTGAAAATATTCAGTTATTCCATAAATATTTATTGAGGACATCCCCCAAGGGCATAGCGACAAGAGGAACAGAGACTAGGACAGACATTTGAGATAGGTATTCTATGAGTTAACACATGCCCAAGTATCGGTTTTCTCCCAAGCCTGGTGGAGGTTAAGTGAAACCACTGCCCTGTTGTACCGAAAAATTTAAATGGTTCCACTCAGTCGACAGCTACAACCACGAGCCAGAGATATCTACGAAAATTTCAAAAGTAAGGAGGTTTGCTATTCCAGGCAAGGCCGTATTACTCTGAGTTTCCAATATGACCTGAAGGTCATTCACACTGTGTAAATATTAGAAAAATAACCTCTGTGGAGAGGAAAGATTTTTGGCAGTTCAAATTCTTAAATATCTTAAATAGAATTTGCTAAAATAAATTATTCCTGAATTCCTCAACTTAATTTTGAAGCAATGAGCTGGTAATAACTCCAGAGATTCAAATAATAGTGACTATTCAAGAAGAATAAGAGTTTGACATTCTTCTCTGCAAAACAACTAGGCACAATTTTATCCATCAGACGTCTATCAACGTACGGATATTGAAAGCTTGGGAGAACAAGATAAAATCAACTCCAAACCTACAGTCAGCTGTAATATCAAGCAGGCATCAACACAGCTATTCATGAATTTAGAAAAATTAATAAATCCTGGGTTGAATGCAAGAAAAGGCTCCAATACAGGTGAAGCACACTCACTTGGGTTTTGTTTCTGCATCTGTCACTTGGCGAATGAAGATACCATCTTCGGGATGTTCCGTGTCATCCATTTCATACATATATGATGATGCTATTGCAAGTGTGGTCCCGTCATTACTGAAGGCGAGGGAGGCAATGCTGGTGGGATAGCGGTGGAACTGGCACAGTCGCTTTTTGTTAAATGGGTCCCAAATATTTACGAATCCGTCAGAACCACCTGCAAGTAGTTTCAAACAGTTTAAATGGTTCTTAATACCAGATATGGAAATAATCGTTATCTTAACAAACTGTTTAAGGTCATAAAAGTTACATTTTCCCCCAAAGACTACTGTACGTTTTTTCCAAAATACTATAAAGAGCAAGCACATTTTGTTTTAATTCTGCCTAAGTTCTAATGTTTAGTGTTTTATTAATAGCAAAATGAAACTACCTTAGTCATCAGCTACAGGCTAACAGACCACACTTTACCTGTGGCAAACGTATTGTGGATGTTGTGAAAGGAAATGGCATTGACTGGGTAAATCTGCTCAATATTATTTTCTTTTAGTCGGTGACATTTGAAGGCATACTTCTTCTTCTGCACCTCAGGGCTGGGGTCCAAGTACTCAACGGCCACCCGACCTTCAATAGAGCTTAATACATAACCCTACCAGAAGGAACCAGAGAAGGAAAAAACGGTGAATCCAGCTTCTAAAAACAAGGCACTAATTCCCAAATTCAACCCATACTACAGAAAGACGATCATCTCAAAAACGAAAAGAATATTTGACCAGGTTTTAACAAGGCATGAAGCTGTACTAGCATAGTTATGACCATTCCTAGACTTTAATACTAATAATACCTGTTTAAAAAAATAAATGAGGCTACCATCACTTGCTTTCTTCCTGATACCCGTACCTTGCATGTTGTAATCAATAATTTCTATTTACTCTGTCAAAAAAACAAGGACTGTAAAGTGTTTTAGTACTATTTATTTGTTGTTTTATCCAAAAGGGGACTCAAACTCCGTTCTGTCACTTCAAATCTGTTCTTTTTGTTCTACACCGCTAACAGCTGCAAGAACTGTTCCTTCACTGGGGGAGGGAGCATCATTAATCCAAATAAACTGAAAAAGCAGCCTTCCATCTCATTCATTCTGCCCCCTGCATTTAACTATAGTGAGTCAGAGCTTTAAGAACATTCGAATGTGGTTTACAATTTCAAACCTTTTCTCGCTTTTTCTTGAAATAACAAACATACCAAAGAAAGTACAATAGAAGCTGAATGTGAAATCTATTCGTTTATACGTGTTTCTTAATCCTTCAAGGTATGAAAAAGATATATCCCTGGAAAAGTGCTTATGGAGCAAAAAAAAAAAACTCAGTAAGACCCTACTTTTGATTATTTATTCATTCTAAACTGGAGATACAGTGCTACAGAAAATTTTAGGCACAAAGACACATTAAAATATTTCTGAACGCAAGCTTATTTTAATCACGTATGTAAACCTCAAAAATCTCACGTAACTGCAATCCTTTAACTTAAAGGGCAATTTACAACTTCCTAAAATAAAGAATTGTGATCGTCATTTGAGGTACTGGCCTTTTGAGATAGAAGAATAACTGACATAAATTATCTCCAATCACCTCACTGTTTCAAGTTCTACAACCACTAAAGGGCAGCCACAAGGCTCCCAAGCTATCTGGTGTCTATAGTGACTTTTCCTCTTACGAAATTCCCACTACAGCTGACCACATCACCGACTTCCCTTAGAACCTTAAGGATTCGGGGTGGGGCGGGGGGGTGGTGATGGCTCACCAACAAATAGGCAAATCTCATACAGTAATAATCATGGACAGGGATGCCTCCTAGCCTCAACGGTGTTCTTTAAAAAAAAAAAAAGTTGTTATCAAAGTTCTGCTGTCAGATTGGTGAATGAATTCTATGATTATTAGGGTTACAAAGAGGCAAAAAAAGACAACAGCAAAATCCATAGTCCAAATTTTCATATTTAAATTTGAATTCACTGGTTTGTAAATGGAAATATCTGTAAACTCTCTTCAATTATCACGTACCAGTCAAGCATTCTGGCCCAGGAATCAACTAGGAATCAGCAAGAATAAGGCCTCCATTCAAACCACTGGGCAATCCCGGGCAAATTACTTAACCTCTCTGAACAGCAAGTCATTTCTAAGATGCAGTTAACACACTGCCTTTTAACAAACGGCTGTGAAAAACATTAAATGAGAATTATCTGAAAGAACTTTGTAAATTCTAAATTACCACTCAAAACGAACAAAAACTGAGCAAATCATTACTATTTTCAAATTCCAGAAAAGGGGAAAAAGAAACCGGCCAGTACCTGCTTGTTGGGAAAGGCGCGTATGCAGCGGGTCTGGTACTTCAGGCTGGACTCCCGGCGCTGCTGCACGTAGCCCATGTTCCGTAAGTCCCACACCAACACTCGGCGGCCCGCCGTCCCCACGATCAGCCGGTCTCCAGACACTGAGAGGGTGTACACCTTCAGAGCGAGATCAAAACTTGCTGAAAACCATTTACTTGCCTGAAAATGGCATTCTGCCCCAAAGTAAAGTGCATCTAACCATAAAACCATTCAAAAAATGTTAGCTGATCAAATTCCCAAATGCAGGTATCAATTTTAAATACTGCAGTAATTCAAACCAAGTAATTCACACAAACAGCAAACTCGGGATGTTCCTAACACTTCACCAAGTATTATACAATGTACAGAATTCGTTCTATAAAGGCGCTACTGAAGACTTTATTTTCTTCATTACTAAAACAAATCACGTTATTAAACTAATTTTTCCAGCTTTCTTGATTTATTCAGAAAAACTACAAGTATAACAAAAATAGTCGTAAGGGAGGTAAGAGCCATAAAATAACTCAGGATACCTTCCAATGGGCTTCAGGCTTTTCGTAAAGAAATCATTTTGGAAGTTATTTTTCTATGAGCACCTCTGGAAGGAGATTTCATTTTGCAACTCTTTAAAAAACTGTGACCTTCTCCGGCTGTCACACTGAATAAATAGACCTTTCTAGAAGAGTGAGGGAGCCATCATTAATTAGCTACTTAGGTGCTTTTGGTGGCACAGGAACACGAAATTAAAAGACAGGGAGAGTGGTCTGGCATATGACAAGGCAAATTTTTCTGCCCTGATGTCATATAAACACTCAAGACAGAAACTCATCGTTAAGGAAAAAATTTTACAGCATTTTTCCCCCTAAACATGTCTTACGTTCCCCTTATAACACCTTTTTCTTCAATATTAAAACTGCTTTCACAAGAACTCCTTTCTAATAAATCCTGTCATTTCCTGAAATCAACATTTAAAGTGGTTTCTTTTCAAATATAACATTATTGGGGTCCGAATAGTCAGCAAAGTCATAAAAATGGTGTCAAAAAAAAATTTCCTGCTATTACATCATTTTTAAACCCAGACTTCAGACACATAACTATACTCTGCACAACACTTTCAATTAAAAACAACTAATTTAATCTGATTTAATATTCTGAAACCTGAAGAATCATTATAAAAGCTGCAAAGGGGCCCCATGACAAAGTAAGACATCTCTTTAACGTTCACTAATTAAACCACACGGTAAATAATCACTAGGACGTTAACTACAGACCAAGAGTTGAAATAGCCAAGTTGGGCTTAACAAAGCAAGGACCCAATAGTACCTACAATCTAGCCTTAAAATTCAACAACTGATTTTGCCCTTGAAAAAGAAATTAAGAAATTCAAAATAATAAATTTAACATAAGTGGATTTCATTACAAGAAATATAACATCTGCCATCGTTCATTCAGGAAACAAAGTATCTACAGTAAAATGAAAATTTAAGATGTGTGAAGTACCAAACTTAAAAAATAAGAGAATCAGAAAGAGGTTGATGTATAAAGGTACAATTGTATCAGGAATTTTATCTTAAATCTTTACTACACAGGTGACACACGAGATTCAAGCAGTGCTTTCTAGCCCCACTGATCGTAAATCAAGTGAAACTACTGTCATGCTACTGACTAGGTATATACATTTATCAAAGGAAGTATTAAAAAAAAGTGACATAATGAACCTTGCTGAACCAATAAGCAGCTTGATTCAGTGTGGCTGTCCATTATATGACATTCTGTCAGCTATTTATCACAGCTCTTAACATGTTACATACGACCATAAATCAAAACTAGAAACAATGCAATTATTTTATTCTGAACAAAGGTCTTGCCAGGAGTAGATTCAACTGTGATGTGACAAAAATAATGGCTCTGTGGATGCACTACAGTATATAATGATGGCTAACAGGAACTCAACAGTATATTTACAATGAGGAATAGACTCAAGTGAAAGATACCTTTAAACGGCTAAAACAATCAATCTTTCAAATTAACCACCACCTGATCAAGTCTGATTAGGATACAGCAAGAGTGTTCAATTACACTTTCAACACACAGACCAAAAGGTTAGAATAATACACAAAGTTTCAGCTTTAAGAAGCTTCACTCACTGAAAAAAAAAAAAAAAATCACTAAAAAAATTACATGTCACCATTTAACAAAATTAACAGGCAAAGCCAAGGGACACAGGACACCTTTCCGACTAAACTTGAAATCATAAGCCATTTCATTCCCTTAACCATCAACTCAAATGAAACCTCAGGTCATAAATGAATGAGTGATGAGCCATCTCATTTTCTGATTTGGGCAGATCAAATCCAATTTAAGACAGTGAACAATCTTTGCTAAATGACATCTCTTAGGAGGCTGTGGGTTACTTCTTAGTCCTAAAATTTAAAGCATTAACAACACATGAAGTGGGTTTATTTAAGTCTAATGCTCTCCAGTACAACAACAACAACAACAAAAGTTATCCATAAGGTCACCATGAAGCAGAGCGGATTCAATGACAACATTCAACAGCAAAATCCCCAAGTTAATTTCCCTTTATAGTCTAATTTTATTGTAGTTATGAAATAGGCTCTTCATTGACTCTTACCCTCTAAATTCAACACTACAGTCATCAAACATGCATCAAGTCAAATCACCCCAACGACCATAATTCCTGTTAATATAAAGTGCCTACCTTTTCAGGCTGAGAGAAAGTTCCGGCATTACAAGGAGTTCTAGGATCCCACAATTTAACTGTCTGATCCCAACTTCCAGTAACCATCACATTCACTTCTGGGCAGTATTCAACACATCTGATAGGGGCATCATGCGTCCCAACAAGATTATCTATAAGATGGAAAAAAATACTTAACACCAAAGTTTTACATCTCTACTAAACAAGATTCCTCGAATAAACAAATAAAGAAACATTCATTGGACTGTAACGAATCAGCTACAACCAATTCCAGAGAAACGTGTCTGTGTGTGGAAATCTTTCCATGACTGCAAAACGTCACCCATTCTTCTCTCTTCACCTTACAGTACATAGTTCAATCCACTAGCATGGCACCCTCAAGGGCTGCCCTGAATCACGGACTACATTAAAATGGTGGCCCATCTGTTACTTTCCCCTCTTGATTCTAGATTCCATAAAATCTGAAATTTTAACTCTGTACCTGATATAACTAGAACAAGGTCTAGTACATAGTAGGTGCTCAAGAAATACCTGTTGAATAAACAAATGAGTGAAGAACTTTGCTCTTCTAGATCTTGACAAAGACTTACCTTGAGTAGTAAAGCCAATGCTTATAAGATACTGACTTACATGGTTATAGGATCATCTGAGACCCTGGGATGAGGAAAGTGGGGAGTCTTATTTCACTTTGTTTTCATGATGGGTCAAACTCCCAATACAAAAATTTATCTTCTTTCAATGTCAACTCTCCACACCATCTCACTCATTCATTCAACTAACATGACTAAGTGTCTACAAGGTGCCACAATCTGTGCTACACACTAGGGATACAACAACAAACAACATGGGGTCTTGAACCTCAGGCAGGAAAGCTACTTGCTTAATAATACATCATTTACACAATGAAAAGTTGTGAAATTTGGCAATGATCTTCTGAAAATAAGCAGCCAAATCCCTAAATTATGGCCCATAATACCCAAAATCTTTGTTTGCTTTCCATTGTTTCCTGCCTTCCCCCAAGTTTTCAAAGAAATACGACCTAAACATGTAAACTTCTTATTATGTAGGGTAAGCTGCTGGCCAACAAAATCAAACACCGCAGTTACAAATTACAATACGAAGTAACTTCGTACACAAGCCTCTTTTATTTTTTTGGCAAAATGTTGTATCCATGCTTCCATCTATCCTCTCATTGTCCAACTCACCCTCTATCTAGTCATATCTCCGTTCTACCACCTCCTTCAGGTACTTCCATGTCTAACATATACGTATAACAAAACAAAGGCTCAGCTAGAGAGATCTGTGCATCTGGGTTCCATTCCAATCTGTGCCCCAAAGTCACCATAAAAAAGTAAGCAAGTCATCTCGTATCTGGACTTCTAGGAAATTACTTAAGTCAACGAAAATATGTCATCTTGCTCTTTATTCAATAAATCCAAGTGAAGCACATTTTACTGCCGAATAATTACACACAGAGAATTAATACAGTGCCTAGACAAAACTAGCTATTTTATAATGTTAAAGAAACTTTAAAAAACAAAAAAAGAACCTGTCCTTCTTCATCTGAACTAAATTAGCTTCAGAAACTAGAACTCTGAAGCATCAGCACAGTGCTGGGAAGTCCAAATGGAACACAAGCCACACAGGATCCAAGTCCACTTATAAGGACAAAGTAAAAGTCAAATAGTTGAGTGCCACTTCATGTATCCCCCTGGGACAGAGATGACAACATACTTTACTGCAATATACATGCACATATACACACATATATATGCTTTGTGATAGGTAACTTAATGGTCATTGCTTGAATCAAAAAGCCCTAAATTCAAGCCACTTCTATCTGTGGCTAAGCAATTTACAAATGACTATTCCTAAGTAAATACTTATACCCTAGAAACTACACAATCTAACACAAAAATAAACTGGCAAAATCGTGATCATATTACCTTGATCGGTATTCAAATCATGCATTTTCAGTTGATGATCTAACCCCCCGCTCCAGGCGTGAGTTGGATCCTAGAAAAAATGAAGTTTCAGATCATTCAAAACTTCAAAAGTTTAAAAAAGCAAAAAAAAAGGCCTGAAACCCCTCTCTGTACAGCCAACTATTTGGGTTTATGCTCAGAATGATGAGCATTGGGCTCAGCTATCCATTGCAAACGAACAGAACAGCACGAAAAGCAAGAAATGACAAAAACTACCATGTCAGCTAATTAAGGGCCGGCTGGTTTACCAAGCTCAACACACTGACTGAGCTTAAAAGGGCTTTCTTTCTAAACCTTCCTCTTAACAGGGCTGCCAAGCCCTTGTCAGATTTCTGATCCAAGTGTCAAACGTCCAGAAAGTTCGCAGGACTGCTCTACAGACTCAACTTGAAAGCCGAGTCTCCGACGTTTGCCTTTCCCCAACATCAGACGGTACCTGGCTCAAGACAGGTGTTCCGAGAACGCTACAGAGCCGCCCCACTAACTTCACGGGCACCAGCCTTTACCCAGTAGCGGCCCAGGGACCCGACTAAGCCGAGCTGCCGTCAACACAGCCAGGGCAGGAGCGGGCCGGACACCTACGTAGAAGGCGCAGTCCAGGACGGCGCCCGTGTGCTGGTACTTGAGCCGCATGGAGTTGGCCGGCACATCGTAGAGGCGCACGGACGTGTCCCAGGAGGACACCAGCAGGAACTGGGAAGTGTTGGGGCTGAACTTCACCGAGGAGATGCCATCCTCCGGCGGCTGGTTCAGCTTGAACTCGTTAGAGCCGGTCATCTACGGAAAAGGCGCCCACTCAGGTCCCCAAGGGTCCCGGCGTCGGGGGGCTGGGCCGGCCGGTGGCGGGACTCGGGGAGGGACAGAGAACGAGGGCGACCGTTCTCCGCGCCTGCGCAAAGCCTGCGCGCCGCCACAGTCGGCCTCGCCCCCGCTGCCCCTCCCCCGCCCACCCGGCTAGCTCGGCCCGCGCCGTCGCACCGCTCCTCCAGCCCCCCGCCCGCCGCCGCACCCCAGCCCTGCCGCGAGGCCCGCCGCCCAGACGCCGCCAAAAGAATACGGGGAAGGCGGTGGAAGCGCAACTGGCACCCCTGCGGACGGCTCCGCGGGCTCCCAGCCCCGGAGCTCCCTGGGGAGGCTGCTCCTGCGCCCCGCCGCCTCACCCCCTACCTTGAGCTCCTCTCAGAAACAACGCCGCCACCGCTCCCACCGCCTGGCCACTCTCCGAGCATTCGCGGCGGGGGGGGGGCGAAGTAGGCGGAGAGGAAGCTCTGGCGGATACCTGTCATTGGCTGATTTCAAACGCCAACGTCTCACTCTAGGTAGCCGATTGGTCCGCTCAGAGGCCGCCGTCCGTCAATCCAGTCATCCTGTTCCGGCTCAAAGGGAAACCGCGGCTTTTCCGATCACGTGGTCTCGCTTTACTCCCAGGCTAAGGAACAAACGCGCGGACTGGACGAATGGAAACTACAACTCCTAGCGATCATCGCTCCACGGCTGCGCTTACGCCCCTCCCGCCGGCGTGAGGCACGCTGGGAGTTGTAGTCTCCCCAGGCCTACGCCCTCCCTGTTCTCGGAACAGAAAGCGGCGAGGATGCTCTTTCTAGCTCTTCTGTTGGCGCTCTCCCAGTCTCGATCTGTCAGGCACAAGAATCCCATTTTGGTCAACACTCCCTACAGAGCTAAATCCTCTCTTTCCCAGGACGTTCATAAACCGTTGAAGTTAGCCAAAATTGGAGTGGAGAAGGAAATATTAGTCCAATCAACTAAATTATTTTGTCCTAATTTTTTTTCTCCAGTTTCCTGGAATTTCCCCCTATGAACCAGGGTATTACATTTTCCATTGTCTTAAATTTGACTGATCTCACAGAAACGCATCCTCATTTACATCGTTTTATCTCTCCATTCCATCTTCTTAGAAACACTTCCTAAGTGCCCACTGTGTGCCAGGCCTGATGAGATGCTCTGGGGAGACACATTCAACAGGCTACTCCTTGCCCTGGAGCAGCTCTCCTCCAGGAGACTGGGCAGACTGGGAAGCCAACAACTACTCTACAATGTGGAAAGTCTCAAGCACCTTTTAGAGATCTGTTTAGGTAGGGTCCTAAAACAACAGCTACAAGACCACCCCACCCCACTATTCTCCACAGTTGCAGGCTGCTTCATTTTCTGTTTCTTGAATTCTCTGGAAATACAAGGATCAAGAAAGTTGCTTCTGTCAGAGAAGTGATCTGATCATTCATGAAAGGAAAACAATATTTAATTTATCACTTGAATGCAGTGACTCAGTGACTTTTGAATGTAAAAGGCTCACTGAATTTTTTTGGTTCAATCTATGCCATAACCCCCTTTTCACTGCCTTTTGTGAAGATAAAAATTCTTATTTTATTATTTGATTTTGTATGAAATGGGAGGAAATTGTTGGGGTTAAAGTGCTCAACTTTTAAAGTAAAAAAAAAAATACACCAAGAAAAAGTCTTGTTGATCTTTATGTATTCACACACCCCGAATTAGGTACACTTCTTTTTATGACTCCTGCCACAATAAACACACTCAGCAATAACGTCCCTTCTACCCATTGCACTGATGATATGACTGCTGAAAAAGACAGATTCTTGTCCTCTATCCCCACCGGTTCTCATACTTGGTTCTCTAGCTCTTCTCTTTAGTTAATGGCTAAATTCAGAATTTAAAGAGAAAAAAATGCAATGCTTTGCCTCCATTTTAAGTTTGGCTAAATAATTTTTACCTCCTGACTTACTTGGTTCCCTCTCCCCATTGTTTATTTAATTCGATTAGTGTTTCAAGATTCTAAGCATGAATTACCGGCTAATAAAATCTAAGTGTATTTCATTACCCAGTGTGTGTATGATTCAGGTCCCTCTGGGCATGCAGTTGCAGCCAGACTCTATCTGAGTTTTAAGAAACGTCAATCTTTTAAATCCAGTTTAGAGCCTGAAAGAAGGCTGATGATTTTGCTGATTATTCAAATGAAGTGATAATCTTGAGATAGGAAATCTGGCAACAATGGAGTCTTGAACATTTTAAATTCAAATGCAAAGTCTATTTTGTGTTGTTGTTGTGCTAATATCGAGTTGCCTGTAAAAGAGGAATTCCTAGGACTATTTACATTGTTGGATCACCTTTGATAATTTCTGGATTGGTTACACTTTATGACGAACTGGGAAAAAGTCATTCTGTAAAATCTTAAGGGCAAAATCACTTTGCCCTTAAGTGGCTTGACTGACAGTGGCTAGAGAAAACTATTTCCTGTAAGAAAAGTAAAGGTAGGTGGATGGATATAAGGCATGAAGTACTGTGAAAACCACCATCTCTAAGAAAACAGAAATAGCATAGGTCAATAGTCCTGTACCAGCAGCTCTGCAGATACAATTTGGCTATTTCTGCATGGATTTCCTGGGAGTGGGATTTATAAAGGGATCGTCTGGAACGAGAGAGCTTCGTTGAAATCAAATATGTGTGCACTATAAATCAGAAGAAACGGAACGCAGGTCGCTTTTGTTTACTCGCGCTGACTATTCAATATTTAGCATAGTACTCAGCATGTACTAGGGACCGGTAAATATTTATTGCGTTGAACTAAGTTGAGATGAAATAAATGCAGTTGAACTAGCTTAATATTGGCAGATGTGTTCTGACGACATCTTGGAATAGATGGTGATTTTTATGAAATCCAGTGTGAGAAGAAAAATATATGCATTATCCCGAGATTAACAAAATCGGATTGAATCTTTTTAACCAGGCATTTTAGATGAAACACTGCAGTTCTCATACAGTTTACAGATATTGCACGTTTTTACAAAATGCAGATAATTTCGATGCCTCTTGGTTCAAAGAGACTAGTTTATCACGTACGTACGCCCCCTTCGGAAACCCTGGTAGCATGGTGGTTAAGAGCTAAGGCTGCTAACCAAAAGGTCAGCGGTTCGAATCCACCAGGCGCTCCTTGGAAACCGTATGGGGCAGTTCTACTCTGTCCTACAGGGTCGCTATGGGTCGGAATCGGGTCCACGGCAACCGGTTTTGGTTACGCACCCCTTCTAGTGGCTGAGATCTGGCCTAGGCGTGGCGGACTCCCAAACCCTTGTACCGAATCATAGGGCACGGGCCCGGGGTCCGGGCAGCAGTACCGGGGAGCTGACCTCTCTCGGCGTCCAACCATCGATCTCCTCATAGCTCTTGTTTCCTTTTCCCATGTTTTACAAAGGAACAGGTGGCCGCGATCTAACTGGCGCGGGAGCCTGAGATTTGCAAGACACTCGCGCGTCTGCTCCCTGGGTGCCGCGCGCTCCCAGGCCAGGGGCAGCGGCAGGTGTCCGGGCGCGGGATCCTTGGGAGCCCTAGCCTAGCTTCACGGTTCCTTTCAGCGCGAGAGACGGCACGTTTGCCGGTGATACGACCATTTAGCTGCGCACGTTGCAAACATTTAACCACACGCCTCCTTTGCCTTCCGCTCTTCTTTTGCCTAGTCTGAGGCCTCGGATCCCTCCTCCGCCGAAGCGCGGACTTTCCACTCAAGTTCCCGCGTCGCGAGGGGCATGAAACTGTGCGACGGCCCAAGAGCTGGGCGCGGCCCCAAAGAGCGAATCGCGCCTGGTTCCGAGAGAGCAAAACACTTTACCCCGCTCGGGCGGTGCCGCTCCGCCTGCCCGGCGCCCTGGAACAGGGGCACGTGTTGGCCATGTCGCAGCGCGCCCTGCCGCGGCAAAAGCCCACGTCAATCCCAGGGCTGGGAAGGTGCTGCCCAGGCCAGGCCTGGCTAGTTCGGGGAGGCAGCAGTTCCCAGCAGCGAGGCCCGCCTCCCCGCATTTGTCCGTCCCGGGGCCCTAGTGCGCCACAGCCCGGTCCAGGATGCTGGGATACAGGGGTGGGGGTGGAGATGGGGGTGCGGCTCCAGCCACTTGCCACCTCAGGCGGCGCCAAGGTCCCAACCTTTAACCCCTGGCCCCGGCCCCACCCTCCACTGGGGCTATCCCAACCTTCCCCCGACGCAGAGGCCTGGAAACCCTTCCACCGAAAAGCGGAAAAAACGTTTGCGCGTTAGCACACCACACAATCAATCCCACCGAAGTTAGAACGATGTTTACAACGTTTTATTTTTTTTTTCTCCTGTTTAAAAATATTTACAGATCTAAAATCCCCACTTTCTTTCCTACCCATCCTGGGAAAAAGGGAAACGGAAAAAGGAGATTAGATCATTGTTCAAAGCTCCCGAGGGCCTGGCTTGGCCAAGCATGTGCGCATGTACATATACACAGGTGTTTGTTTATATGGGGCGCGGTGGAGAGGTGGGCCTGTTTTGTTTTGTTTTCCTGATTTTTGTCTACCAACCAAAGCTGATGTGGCCAAAACTTCCTCCTCTTGCCACCACCCGAGAACACCCCCTCCAAAATGGTTTCCAAAGCGTATTGGTTGGTTCGTGTAGAAAGCAGGTGATCTGGATTGAGAAATGCTGATAAATACCCGAAATAATCAAAAGAAAAAGTAAGGCTGAGGCCATAAATAAGAGATCATGAATACACATGGTGTATATATTGCAGGAGACAAGCCGCGTGGCTCCGGAGCCCTGTGAAGGGCACAGGCTCTGCGTGGCCGCGGGAGGCGGCCGGGGCGGAGCGGGGCGCGGAACCGGTGGTCACTCAGAAGTCGAGCTTGTTGTAAAGGTTGTAGAGCGGTAAGGCCGAGAGGTTGCTGCCGGGGTAGTAGAGCGGCGCGGGGAAGGCGAGCGAGCGCGGCACCGGCACGCGCAGCAGAGAGCTGTCCCGGAACACGAGCGGCATGCCCACCAGAGTCTGAGCCGACGCGTGCGCCATGTTGGCCGCCTCCAGCTCTGCCGACAGCTGCCGCTTCCACTTGTTGCGGCGGTTCTGGAACCAAGTCTTGACCTGCGTCTCAGTGAGCTGCAGGCTGGAGGCGAGGCAGGCGCGCTCCGAGCTGCTCAGGTAGCGCTTCATGTCGAAGGTGGACTCGAGCTGGTACACCTGGCTGCGCGAGAAGACCGTGCGCGTCTTCTTCTTGGTGGTGCCCGCTTGCCTTTCGGCGCCGCCGTCCCGCGGCCGCTCGGGCCCCGGCGACGGTGAGCCCGCGGGCAATAGCCTCTCTTTCTCTTCCTTAAAGTCCTGGTGCGCAGGGGAGAGGAAAGGCGTGCGCTCCGAGCCCACCGGCCCCGCGGCGCCGCTGCCCTTGGGAGGACCTGGGGAGCGAGAAGAGACAGGAAGGCCATAGCGGTGCGGGAGCCTCGGAGACCCCCAGCTCTCGCTGGGCCAGGGCACTGGCAGGCACCTGCAACCTTGGTCCCGTCTTATCAACTCCTTACTCTTCTTCTCGCTGGCACCCAGAGCCTAGAACCCCGGCCTTTAAAAAGCAACAAAGGAGGGACCCAGTGCCCTGGGTCTCGAGTCTGGGTCTGGAATCTCTGTCCTCCCACCTTCCTGAAAAGGTAGGTGGCAGCAGGGGAAAGAGGTCTGAAGGGGGACATTAACACCATTTTTAGAGGTGATTTTTGCCTTGTAAGAACTGAGCTGGAAGAGTTCCCCGAGCTTTATAGGCCGGCATCATTTCACAGGCTGTTCAAAAATCTCGCTAAGGACTAACGCGGGGCTCTCCTTCGTCAGATGTTGTAAAGAGGAACCATTTCTGAAACGCACTATCGTCAGTCACCTTGGAGAGCTAATCATTGGGGGGAGGGAGGGGACAAAAAGACTCAAAGGAGATTTCGGTAGAGCTTCAGGTAAGAAAGAACACCGCTTAGACTCGCCTTCCAGACCTAGTGTCCGGAAAGAAAGGAACCGACGTGCAAAGGGCTATTGAGGGCAGAGCCGAGTGTGCGGCCTCCCCGTGCCAGTCCGCTATGGTCCTCTTTCCCTCCAGTCCAACCTTGAGTCCCTCCAAGACGCCCCGGCCACGCGGGCTGTGTGTCCCCCTTCTGCTCCCGAGCCGCCGCGGTAGGAACGGCCCAGGAGGCAGGGCGACCGGTCCCATCCCCTCGGCCCCGCAGCCCTGGCAGGGCGCAACCTCCCTCCCCTAGCTGTCGCTCTCTCCCACCCGGAGGCGAGCGCTCTTACCCAGGCAAGGAAAGGGGATGGGGGCGTGGTGCTTGGGGCCCGGCTCCTTGGGGCCTTGTGGGTCCGGGCAGTGGCAGGCAGGTGCTTTCCAGCCATCGTCCGGCTCCTCCTCCTCCGAGGACATCGACAGGCTGCGCTTCCTGGCCGGCCAGCCGCTGGGCTCCCGCGGCGCCTCCGAGGGGCCCCCGCCCAGGATGGACTGAATGGTGAAGCTGGAGACGCCGCCGGCCGCCGGACACCCCTTGCCCACATCTTCCTTGCTGCCCATCCTGGGTTCATAAGAAATTGGAGGAAACCAAGAACTCCCTTTAGAGACTATCTGGGTGGAAGGTGGCGCAGGCAGGCAGGCAGGCGGGCAGGGGGAGGGGCGGGGAGAGGAAATCAGGGGAGGGGGCAGCGAGGCTGGCGCAGCGTCCCCTCCGCGCGGGGGACACGCGGGCGCGGGACGGCTGTGCGGGGTCCCTTCCCGCGCTGCTCCGGGTGCGCCCGCCCAGCCCCGGCGCTAATGCCCGCCTGGCAGGCTGGCTCGCAGAGCTCGGGCGGCGGGGGCAGCGTGGCCTCATTTGCATAGAGGTTACCGGCTGCGACCAATCGCAGCGCCGCCGAGCGGCCCCGGAAATTTCAAAAAGGCCGCGGCCTGCACGCGGTGCCGGGCGTCCGGAGTGCGCTCGACCCGCGGGAGTCTGCTGCGTCCTCGCTGGGGGCTGCAGGTAGCATGGTTGCTGCCCCGACTCCTGGCCCCGGTGGGGACTCCGATCCCTCGGACTCCGGCCCTCTGGTGGGGTAGAGGCAGCCACGGGCCCGGAGCTGGAGCGGCCCGACACCGTCCGCGGGCCACGGGCTGCCGCGCCCTCCAAGGTGCCCGACCCTACGGCTCCAGCGCCGCGCCCCGCCCCCCCCCAGGATCCCCTCGTAACAGCCAGCGGCAGAGCTGCCACTCGGACCCCGACGCCCCGAGCAGGAGTGAGGAGCATGCGCCTTGGTCCTGACGCGCTTTCCCGGAGCGCAGCCGCGGGCCCGGAGCCCACGAACTTCTGCCGTTCGCCGCCCTACACCTCTGTCACAGGCCCTACGGGGCTCTGCAGTCTCTGAGGCAGGGGGAAAGCCCTGAATGTGGAGTCAGAAGATCGGGTTCGAGTCACACCACCACCCTTTACAAGCTGTGTGAACTTGGACAAGCCTGGTCCCAATCAGAGTTTCACTGTCCCCATATTTTAAGTGAACTTGTCACTAGTATCTCCCCCTTCTCCTGCTCTGAAGATGATGTTAGGGTGGAAAAGCACCCAAAGGCCCAGAAGCATTAGGAACACGCAGAAGGGGCTTCCTAGATCTTTGTTGAATCGCCCAAGGCCCGCCCGCCCTCCTGTAAGTGAATCTCGTTTGGGGGCAAATATTGAAGGTTTCAGAATTGCTGCAAAACGAAAAGCGCTTTGCTCCCGGAAAAGAGAAGGGAAGGAGGAGAGGAGGAAGGGAACAAGGTTTTAAAATTGGACAGAGTCGATTCAAATCCTGGTTAGGTAACCTTGGACAAGTTGTTGAACCTCCTGAGCCTCAGTTTCCCCGTTCCTAAAATTGAGGGGAGCAATGACTCCCTCGCAGAGGCTCTTCTGCTTAATTTGCCCAGTACAGAACAGGATATGCTGTAGAAGCTCGATGCACGTGGCTCCCTTCCTCATCCTTATGTTCCCCTCTGAGCCCTGGGGTTTCGCCCCTTTAGTTCACAAATCAGCTGTTACCGGGTCTAGAATCAGTCCGGCGCCAGCAAAACGGTTCGGGGCCACAGTCTTCATGGGCAGGGCGAGGAAGCAAGGCCCCTAGGCTCCCAGACACCCTCACCCCTAGGTCTGAGGCCTCAGGACCTCTGGGCAAAAAGATCCGGGAAGCCCTGCCCCCAGGTTGATCCCCAAATGCTGCCAGGAGTGGGGAGAAACGCCCGAACCAGACCCCACGAATGTCAGAAGCTGCACCATGACAGTGCAGTTCCTTGCTCGCCCGCGCCGCGCCCGGGTTATGGAGTAAAGCGCTTATAATATCATTAGCAGCGGTGAGTTCCCGACCGCGGCCCTCCCCGCGGTGAGCCTGTCCCTACTTAACTCCTCCAAGGGCTAGTTAATGGCCTAATTGATTAGGAGTCCGCGGCGCAGCCCGGGCAAGACGGGTGCGGGGCGGCGGCCCGGGGCCGGGAGGCCGGCGAGGGGCAGGTGCCGGCCTCCCTCACCGCATTAACCTCTTCAGGGCTCGGCGGCGGGGTCGAGACACATTACAAATGGTCAGCTTTAATCATGGTGTCAGCTCATTAACCCGGAAGGACCCGGCGCTGAAATACAATTTGCGCGTTCTCCTCCGCGCGGCCGCGGTATGGGCTCCCGGGCCAGGTAGCCGCTGGTCCCGCGCGCGCCCGCGCAGTTAGGGGGTGACCGGAGGTTCCAGAAAAGAAATGTCCCGCATTCTCACCGGTTCACGGCCTCCCGGCCGAGGTGGATGCTACCCCGGGGCCTAGGCCAAGGCGATCCCCGCAGGAGATTGGCCAGCCCAGCTGCCAGAGCCTGCTACCCCCTGGGGGGTGCGGAGGGGGGTGATGGTTAAACTATACTGAGCGAGTAAATAATTGGTGCCGAGAATGTGCTGGGAGCATTCAATCTTTCTTCTCTTTCCTCACACTACCTGTGAGGTAGATCATTCCCCCCAATGTATAGGTGGGGAAACTGAGGCTCAGAAAAATGAGTGACTAGCCCAGGCAGTAGAAGCCAAGATTGATGCTCCAAGTTGTTCGGGTGCTAATACCACGTCGGGGGCTGGGGGCGAGGCGGTAAGGGCCGGGCAGGCATTGGCGTTGAGCTTGGGAAATGGCTGCGGGGAGCGCCGAAAGGACACAGCTACCTCGGAAGGGCAGGGACGGGTGTATGGATGGCATCAAGGGCCCACGGAGTTGGCCTCTGCCAGGGTAGACACCATCGAGGCAGTAGCAGGCCTCTAAGGTAGCTCTCGGAGAAGCCCAGGCTGGGGACGAGCGATGAGGGCTTGGGGATCTGTCCATGGGGCCTAGTTTGAGGACCCTAAACCGGAAACGATGCGTCCTCGCAACCTCACTTCTGCCTCCCTCCACCTCCTCCCCCATCCCTTCCAGGCCTAGTTTGGGAAACCAAAAGGAGCCATTGGGCCTCGCCCTCGCCTGCCACGCCCCGCGCTGGCACTGACCAGCTGGTCCAGGCAGAGGTGCTCTGCTGCCGAATCCTGCTCAGCCTCCTTTCCCCTGCCTCTCTCTCTCTTTTACTCACACACTCCCACGCTCAGCCAGGGAAGTGATAGGGATAAGCGCAGGGCGGAGGCAGGGAGGCCTGCAGCAGAGTCCAGGCTGACTTCTGGCTCGAAGCCCGACGCACACCCCCTGGTCTGCCGCCCCTCTGACACCGACAGCAGTCACACCGCAGGGGCTGAGAAGGCCGGGACCCGACCTTCCCCACCACCCCTTTCGGGCATCCGGGGATCCCGGCGACTTCACAAAGAGCTAAGGCCCAGACCCCTGTTCTGAGCCCAGCGCAGCTGAAAAATACACTTCCAGAAACCTTCAGCTCCAGGACTCCCCCCCCCAACCTGGTCTCCTTGTCCCCAAGTAGGACAACTCTTCAACTCAGTATCTGTTCCCCCAATCTCCAGATAGCTCCGCATACACCCCCTTCACTACCCTATTCAACTTAAGAGCCCTTACCCAGGGGCACTGCCCTCCGCAGCTTTGGGATCGCCCCCCCGGGATCGCCCCCCCCCGGAATTAGGCACAACCAGGTCCCAAAGAGTAATAAACTTTCTGAGACTGAAAGGACGCTTAAAGTTTAGGCCCCAAGATTATGCTGCTGCTCAATAGAAAAGCGTCCCAGAGCAAACTTGCCGAGCAGCCTAATAAAAATTGATCCTCTCTGCTCCGCAGCAGTCGGGAAATAGGCTGGCTGAGCGGGGTAATAGTGGAAGAAGGCTCCCTCCGAAATGACAGATGAAGTCATAAACAAGTTTGATCTTGGAATCAAGCTTCGATAAATATTAAACACAGTCTTCCCCCCCCCCTTTTGAGTGAGTGGATTATGATATATGGCGGGTCCAAACTTTAAAATAAGGAAATACCAGAGAAAATGATCTCAATAAATTTTCTAAGTATAAACGTTGATTATGTTTCGATTTTCATTCAAGGGCCTCTGCTGTTCCTTCTTTGGTGCAAATGACATCTCGCAATAGGCTTTTGGGGAAAAGGGCTCCCTGTTTGAAAAAGAGAGCCCCAGAGGTGTACAATTTATGTAATCTGCGGCTGGAAAATGAATTGTGTAATTTATTGGAAAACAGAAAGTCATGAAGATTGGATCAGCATAGCCAAGTCCCGACACCCCCCCCCCCACATCCATCAAGTTCCAATTAACAGCCTAAGCAGAGAGCTTTAATGGGTTTCCAATCTAGTGGCCCTGATAGACTCATCAATTCCTCTGGGAGAAATTAAGAAAATCGACCGCCCCTTGGCGACGCAGTGTCATTCCTTTCTGCAACTATATGTCAAATTAAAAACACAATTAAAATTTAAACTGTTTCAATCAAAGGGTGCCCTGCAACCTATGTTTCACTTAATAGAACTTTGATGAAAATCTGATGCAGGCACTCCATCACCAAGGGGGGTGAGGGCTGCAAAGGAGCTCAAGAGAGAGAAGGGGATTCTTTATATTTCTTTAAGACATTAGCTCTGGGGTGAGGCACACCAGGTGACTCCATCTGGCCGCTTAGGCCAGCCAAGTGTTGGACGCACCGTGATCTCCTCTGCGCTCTGGCTTTGGATCTCTCCATCCCTCCCCCAGCTCCTTTTCTTCTCCATCCACCGCAAACCGAAGGGAGCCCTTTGGAACCCCAGAGACCCAGACTTTGGTCCATTTCGACTCAGTCGACCTGGAGACGCATCTGCATGGAGCAGCAGCCAAGGAAGGGATTTGGACCAGTACAACCAGTGTGCACGGCCCCAAATTCTCTGACGAGACAGGCAGCAGCCTTCAGTGGTCCCTTGTCTTGTGGTTCCAAAACTGCCCCGATGCTCAAATGCTATTCTACGGGGTCCTGGAGGCTGAGGGGTTGGGAAGAGTTCCAAATGACAAATGGGCCCCAGTGAGAGCCAGTGTAGTGACTGCGCTCTTCTCCAGGGCTCAACTGCCCTGCAGCCGCAGCCTCCCACCCGGTGAGACTCCAGGGCACTTCCACAGAAGTAGCGAGCGGGGGGTGCAACTGCACCCCAAATTTCAACCCGAGATCCCGGTCCAAGGCACCCAGCAGAGCTCAGAAGTACAGTCTGCTTAGTTATCTTCGCGGCCCTCGCGTCTCTTTGGCCACCTCCCCAACTGTTTGCAGGTCAAAAGATCAACACCGTCCGCCCTGCACGCCCTAGACCTGCACGCTTCCAAACGCCTACGCCCAGACGCACGGGATCGTTGGCACCCGAACGCCTGGAAGGGCCTGCTGGCTGGAAGGGGGGGGGGGCACCAAGCGGAGAGTGGGCGGAAACCAGGAGGAGGAGCTGCGCGGAGCGCCCCTGGGAGCCACGTGGACGTGCAGGCGCTGGCCCGGTCCCCGGGGGCTGCACGGCTGAGGGTTGGATACCAAACTGGGATTTCGATGGGACTCACGGTTCTTGCACCCTGACCCCCCGCCTAGTTGTGGGTCTTTTCCCAGCTGCTTTGCGGAGCCTAAGCGCGGACAGCTAAAGCGGAGAGCCCCCTCGCGGGGTCGTAGGGCTGCGGAGCATGGACGGCCGGGGGAGGAGGGGCAAACGAGAGTCTCCGAGGCTGGCAGGGCGGCGCTCAGTACAGCCTCAGGTCCGCAGGACGTCTCGAGGGAGCTCAGGTGCCCGCGCGGAGAGGTGGCAGCAGGAGCGCTAGACCCACACCCAGGAGGCCCAGCAGCGAGAAACCTAATGGGAGCACCTAAGGACCAGGCGGAGTAGCCCTCCCAGCCCCGCTGCTCCACCCGCTAGTCCCACAGCTCAGGCCCTGGCCGGCCCGGCGTGCGCCCGCAGAAGAGAAAGCAAATCCCACCAACCTTCTCGCCTCCTTCCTCTCCCCGCTTTAACTCCAGTATCCCAGGGAAGGAGAGGGGTTGTGTGGCGCGACCTTCGGCCCTGGACCCTGTAGCCTGCCGCGCCCAGTGGCAGGGGCAGTTTATATCTGTCTTGCTGTTTGCTATACACATACCCGCTCTATTTACTACCAAATAAAAGAAATACATCTGTGTTGCCAACAGAAACAGCTTGCGCGTTAGCTCTACTGTCTCCCAGAGACACTCAGAGCCACAGAAGCCGGCACTGTGCGGACTCTGGCTCTGAGTGAGGCCCCGGCCTGTCGGACTGTGGGGGTACACGGTAGGCCGGTGGCGGCTCGGGCTAGTTCGTCCCAGGTGGCTTGTCAGGAGACAGGGGGAGGCATCGCTGCCGAGGATGTTCAGGACCCATGCAGCAGAGGTGGGAAGCCACCTGCTCCCTGTCCAACTCTTTCCTGAGGATTCTTCCCTAGTGCCTTAGCCTGGGGCCAGTGGAGAAAACCAGCTGCCCAGGGTCACCTCGATCAAGGTGCGTGCGATTGTGCCTTAGCATAGCTGTGATGCTAAACATACATATGGGTGGGTGACCTGGGAGCCTGTGGACATGGATGTCTGTTAGGACATCTAACTTTAATTGTGTGTACCTGTGTGGTGAGTGTTTAACTCAAGCAAGAGTACAGTATCTCTTTGGGTGGTGCAGAAAGGCCATAGCTGAAAAACCAATCCTATTTGCTGTGGCTCCAAGATTCATTAAGATGCAGATCGGGAAAACTGAAGTTGAGGCCAGCGGAGACAGTCTGGGTTCCACTACCTAAAGGGAGTGAGAGGGTAGCATGGGGTGTCAATGCATCATCTTAAGATAGGGAATAGGAGCTGCCAGATGTGCCACAATGGAGCCGGTGAGAGGGTTTCCGGAGGAAGTTCGAGAAAACACCCTCATTCTCCTAATGGTCCCCTTCTGGTGAGCGGTTCCCGCAGCTCCAGGCAACCCCTGCGGAGGCAGCTGGGAGGTGAGGCATTTAGGGTGAGCGAAGATGAGCCAGCCAGCTCTCCCACCAAGCGCTCTCTTGGCCTGTCCGGCCCCAAAGGCCTCAGAAATACTGGTCCTCTCCACTATGCTGTGAGCGCAGAGCGGCTTCTGGCCCCGGTGTCCTCGCATCCGGCTCAACTCCTCTTGCACTGGGAGAAGTATCACGACTCCCACCTGATCGGAGGGAAACAGAAGTTTCCCGCCTAGGCCGGCTTCTAGACTCACACGCGATCCCCAGGTCGCGACGGCCATCTGGCACCCCCACTCTCGGTGAGGGACGCTAACCCTGGGCAGCAGGGCTCACCAATAAGAGGGGGAAGGTGGCTGCGGGAGCGCGACAAAGGATAAAGGTGCTTGTGGAGAACCGGTAATTTCTCGACTTTGTAAAGACCAGGTCATTCAAGAACCGTTTTCCAGAATGCAAACACAAATAAAGTATTTTCTTGAAGTTTGATAACATCGTGTTCTGGCTGTAAAAATCTAAGAACATGTTTGCTATTGCAACATTATTTTTAATGAGCTGTTATTGGCCTCTCCCGCAGTTAGTATTGCCAACAGTAAAAGGCATCACTCTGTTTGCAGGTAACACAAGGCACAACATATTTTGACCCCGAATTTCTGTTTATTTTTCATTTACGACACATGCTAGCGTTTTTATTCCAAACCAGAGGGAAATAAAGGGAGCTCTATCTTCACTGGAGGCCAGCTAAAATTTGGTCATAAATACGCATGCCGGTTTATTTGGGGCCGTTTTCCATCAACAGAAAATCATACTTGACGTTTCAGCCAGAGTAGAATGAATTGGGTCGATTGAGTTCGAGGAACCCAGCAAAGCGCCTGGGAGAGGGACAAGAGCGCGTGCAGGCGCTCCCCAGCGGACGCGCCCTCGCGGTCCTCTCCGGGATCTTCGCCGCCGCTCGCCGGGCCCTCCCGTTCTCTTCTGGCTCCCCAGTTTCCAACCTGCCCTGACAGGACGCTCAGCTCGGAGGCAGGCGGCCGCGGCGGGTTTGCGATGAGCGCCTAAGCACCCACTTCCGCCGGGCCGGCCAGTCGCGCGCTTCCGGGCCTCCTGGAGCGTGCTGCCGGACTGGGGCTGGGGGCCCAGAAAGGCCGCTCTTGAGGGGTTGTGCGCTGCTGAGCAGAGAAGAGCCTGGCTGGGCGAGGACAAGGTCCTACGTGTGCCCTGGCACTTGCCACTCCAGGACCGCGCCCCTGAGCCTGCCGCCCTTGGAGTCGCAGTTCCCTAAGGCCTGGGGAAGGTCCCCAAAGCTGGTATGCCTTCTCAGAGCTGTCTTCTCACAGCCAGACTTCACTTCCCGTTCCCACCCCTGAGGCCACCTGAGCTCATCATGCTCCCAGCCCACTGACCAGTGCCCACGGGTACCCCGGCAGGAGCCCTCGGCCCTGGAAGTCCCCGCGGCCTGGAAGCGAAGGCAAGGTTACAGCCCTGCGCTCTGAAATATTGGCCGGCGGCGTCTCTGTCCTCTCGGCTGTTGCTTCCCTCAATTTCAAAAATTAGACAAGCCTAGGTCCTCACTCCTTCCTCCCGCATTGCTCCCTGTTTTCAGAGCGTTTCAAGCCCGAGGGGATACTACTGAGAAAGCGCCGCTGGTCAGGAACAAAGCCGCCTCTGTCCCCGCTGCCTCCTGGATTATAGGACGTGCATTCAGGGCAGACTCCACCAGGGAGCCAGAGGCAGCAGAGAGCGAGACAGAGAAGAGTTTCCGAGACACCTGCTCTGGGAAAAATCGTCCAGGTTACACACTCTGGCCACACCAAAGGCTTCGCTTTTCTTTTTTTAATTCAATTTCACCACAACGTTCAATGTAACAATATTTTGTGGGTCTTTTTTTTTTTTTTTCTTAAAAAGGGACTGGGACTGACCCCAGGCAGACGTGAGGAGATGAAGGGAAAACAAAGCAGAATAATGGGTGTAGCCGACAGAAAGAAAACGGACTGGGTGGCAGAACCCAAAAGCCCTGCAAAATTGAGGGTGAACTTTACAAGAAATCTGTACATTTATCAAATAAGTTAAAATTCTCCTAAATTGATTGTCCTTCACTTAAAGCGCTCCAGTATGCCTAACTTCCTCTTTAGAGTTTGCTACTTTTCCTTGTTTCTTTCCTTCCCCCTGTTTAATTTTCTCTTCCTACACAAATGACCACGATCATACAGTTAAAACGCTTGCTTCCCTCAGCGAGGAAGAAATAGGGCTGGCAGGACATTTTGTACAATATTGCACAGGTCAAAAGTACAACAGTTACTGGGGGGAGGGGAACTGGGGGAGAAGGAAAAGATAGTTTCTTTTTCCCCTTTTAATATCGAAATTACTCTCTCCAAACAGGGCACAAAATAACAATAGGGACGTTAATAATTTACCGAGAAGTGAAATCCCAAAATAAAATGCTACTTATAAATAAAGGGCCAGATGTGGAGCTGTTTCAGTACATAGAATTCTGATTTCGGGCTTCCTCCCCCTCCTTTAAACACTTAGAGAATTCCTTTGTCACAAGGGGGAGAGATGCGAGGGGGGGGGAGGAATTGCGAAAGACCCCTCCCAGTGAGAAAAGTTGACTGAGTAGGGCTTCTCGTGAGAGGCCTGTTCAGATTCTGAAAATTGGAGAGGATAATTGATGGGGGGGGACCACACCCAGAAATCCAGAAATAAATGTAGTACAATCTGAATTCTCTCTCTGGATTTCTGAAAATAGTTCTATAGAAAACGAATACAGGGATTCGTATTTGCGCTTATTTTCCTTCTACAAAAATAAAACCAAAAAGCCACAGTGCAGTGCAAATATTCTTTGGGGGGAGGACTGGACATTTTACAAAAGTTTTCAGCCCAAACATTTGACCTGGAAACTTTGTTTTCTTCCTCCTTTCTCTTCATATAAACCAAAACCAAAAGTAAGAGGGGAAGCGCCTCAAATCCAGTAGGGGTGGATTGCACGAAAATGCATTGCCAATACTTACAAAACGCTACCGACTGGGGGAGAGGAGGCCCAGCGCGCGCATCCGAAGCCCCGGGTTCCGAAGGCCGCTGGACAGCCCGGCGCCCTCGACCTGGCCGGCTGCCCGGCCCAGTCTTCTCCGGGGGCCAGGCGCTGCTCTCCTCTCGGCGCTCAGACGGGCCGCAGCAGCGGCACGGACGAGACCACTGGGTGCGAGTAGTAGACCGGATGCGGGAAGGTGAGCAGCGGCTGGCTGACTGGCACCGGGGCGCCCGCAGCCGCCGCGCCCTCGGCCGCCGAGTTCTCGTGGTAGAGGATGGGTACCCGCACGATGCGCTGCGCCGCGGCGTGGCTCAGGTTGGCCGCCTCCAGCTCGGCCGCCAGCTGCCGCTTCCACTTGTTGCGGCGGTTCTGGAACCAGATCTTCACCTGCGTCTCAGTGAGGTGCAGCGACGCGGCCAGGCCGGCACGCTCCGAACTGCTCAGGTAGCGCTTCATGTCGAAGGTGGACTCGAGCTGGAAGACCTGGCTGCGCGAGAAGACCGTGCGCGTCTTCTTCTTGCGGCACGCAGGCTTCTTCTCCGGGCTCTCGGCGCCCTTCTTCCAGTCCTCCGTGCCCGGCGCAGCCGCCGCGCCGCCCATGCTCGCCCCTGCCGCGCCGGGCGCCGCCTCCGACTCCTTCTTGCCTTCCTCCGAGTCGCTCTCCTCCAGAATGATCTCGTCCGGGCTCTTGGAGTCCAGCTCCTTGTGGTCGGGGTCGGTCTTGAGCAGCGGCTCGGGGGAGTCGCGGTCGGTGCCCGAGGCGGGGGAGGAGTCTCGCAGGAGGGTTTTCTCCGAGGCTGCAGAGAGACAAACACAAATACAAACACAAGCACATCGACACTGCCTTCAGCAAGGCCCGGGGCCTGGAGGGGCATCCCCCCCTGCGCCAGCCTCCAGGGTCCGGGCCCCAAGGCCTCCTCGCTCCCTCCGGCCTCCTTTCCTGGCAGGCCAGACTGGGGGCGCGTCCTGGGACCCTCCTCCTCCCGAGGACTAGAGGGAGGGACTGGGCTGGGGACAGTGCTGCCACTTGTTTCCCTGCCCTTAGCTCCTCCGCCAGGGGCCGGTGGAGAGATTCGCCTCCACGCTGGGGCCGTCCGGGTGGCCCCCTGGTTCCAGGCAATGTCCTCAGCTCTGGCCGCCTTCCGCCTCCCCATTCAGCACGAGACCACTTTTCCCGGGTAGCGCCGCGTCCTGCTCTCCAACTCCACTTTTTTTCTCCCCAAGTGGGATTAGGTGCCCTGGCAGCGTACCCGAACGCGCGGACAATAGGTGCAGCCAGGGGTCAACAGCGGATTTGAGGGTGCAGGAACCCCAGGGCTGTGGGGAGCGGCAACGCGGGGCGGGGGTGGGACAGGCGCGAAGGAGGCAACCAAAGTTCAAAGAGAGGTCGATACCTTCGGGTCGTGGGAGGTGGCCGCCGGCGGGGGTCAGGGTGTAGGGGTACCACCAGGCCGGGGAACGTTCCAGGTAGTGCGCGGGCAAGGCAAACCTCTGCGCCGGGATCTCAAAGCGAGGGAAAGCCAGGTCGCCCACCTGCGAAAGAGCGAAGCCCGCGGCGCCCTCCAGGGCCCCTTTGGCCGCGGCAGCGGCGGCAGCGGCCGAGGCCGGCACGAAGAGCGTCCGTGGGGGCGGCTGCGGCTTGGGGGGCGGTCGGTGATGGTCTCCATTAAGCAGGTTCTTGATAGAGAACGGGGACTCCTTGGGCGCGGGCGGCGGGGGAGGCGGCGGCGGGGGCTGTGCGCTGGCAGCGCCGGGGGCGTCTGGCCCGGGCTCCGGCATGGTCCCCACTCCTCTGGGTCCCCAGGAGGGTGGGAGCGGGACAGACGGACGGCCAGGCGAGCAGGCTGGAGGTCGGAAATCAGACCATCAACAGAACTCCACTACGGGGCGCAAAGTAGGGGGCCGCCCCGGGCGCGAATCTACCGGCGGAAGGGCGGGGTGAGGCCCCAGCCGGGGTTGGTGCGCATGGGGGAGGGGGCGGCGGGTGAGGAGCGGCCCGGCCGCTGCTCCGAGGGAGCAAGGCGGCTCGGCGGCTGCAGCTCCCGAGGAGGAGGCAGCAAGAGCAGTCCCCTGCTTGGGGCTGCGTCAATCCGGCGCCGGATGCTAATGATGAAATCAAAATGTCATCCAAGTTAAATGCGGGGAGTATACGGCGATTGGGCGCGTACAATGGCAAATGGGATTAGGCAGGCGAAGGCGCAGCCGAGCCCTAGCCCCGCAGCCGCCTCCGCCACCGCCCCCTCTTCGCCTTCCCTCGGATTTTGGCGCTTTGGCTTCGGGCTATAAGAGCCCGCCTGTTATTGGCTTTATATAGTCCAATTAGGCAGCAAATGAGGACAAGCCTATTAGCACAAAAGGATATTGGCTCCCGCTAAAGAGGCACTCGGAGCGCTCCGGAGAGCGCAGGAGGCGAGCGAGCGACTCGGAGCCGGCGGCGCCCCAGGCCGGAACGCACTGACAGCCGCGGCGCCCAGAACCGGCGCCGCCCTCTCCCCCCTGCGGCTTGGGACCCGCTTCCCGCCGCCAGGACCGCTGGAGGGGGCGGGGCGGGCCAGGCCCTCCCGGGTCACCTCGGGGTTATCAGTGCTCGCAGCTGCCGCTCCCCCGCCCCCAGGGGCCTGGCCAGGGCCCGCCGCCCCCAAGCGGCTGGAGAGCCACACCGCGCGGGCCCAGGCTGCAGGGAGCGATCTCCGGCCCGCGGCGAACTCGGCACTTCCCTATCCTCTGGGGTCGGGCGGTCTTATCGTTTTCCCCAAAGCCTGCTAAGAAGTGCGCGCCACGAAGATTTGGGGCCCCCACCCGGAATCTAGCCGACAGGAAGGGAATGGGGATGGAAGTTCTTGCACCGCGTCCTTGTGCTCAGGAAACAGCGTGGCCTTGGCTTTGGCCCGGGAAAAACGAAGAGTGAGCCTTCCCCCAGGAGAGGGTGTGCTTCTTCGCGTACCCGCGTGTGCGGGCAGAGTCTGCCCAGGCCCGTGCGTCACTCCAAGGAGCCGCTGGGGCAGCCACTTTCCGGTGCTTACCGCTGCGTTCCCAGGGTCGTTCCTGGCCTCTCGCCGCTGGTGCCCAAGGCTCGGGAAAGAACTCGGAGCCCGAGGTCCCAAAGGCAGCACTTTCTCCTGGGAAAACTATCCGACCGGCTATCGGAGCTCCCTAACGCTTCAGATGGGAGCAATGCGAACCAAAAGGCACAGCGGTATACATTCCACAGCCTAGGCAGTGGCACAGGCGCCCGCAGCACGTCTTGGCAGCCTCCAAGTCTCCAGAGAATCCAGCTGGCCCTCTGGGGGAGAGCTGGGCAGAAGGTCACTCGACTCCGTCGGCTTTAAAAACAGCTCCCTGGTCTCCGGAGAAGTTCCTGCGGGCAGGCATTGAAGACTCTAAATTTAAGCACCAAATAAATTAGAATTGCTGGTGGGGTCCCTTCCCAAGAGACAGATGGCAAAGTGGCCATCACCCCCACTCCACCCTAGTGAAAGCCTGTTTACTCGAGATCTTTTTGTGGCCTCACTGCCTTCTTTTTCGTTAGGTCGAGCCTTTACCTAAAATTCAAGGCCTTGGCAGACCAGACGGCTTTGAGTCCCCAGCTGAGAAGTTGGTATAAGTTTTATTTTCTGGTCCCAGGGCTTCAGACCTTACCCACTAAATCTCGGTGGGCGCATTTCATGTTTCTTTCAGCAAAAATTCGTTTACTGTAGTGATCCCTATTTTTACACTGGGAACCTGGAAGCGTGGTAGATGCCGTTTCCATAAACTGTTATTTCCTTGAGTTAGTACAGGGCTTTACGAGATGGCAAAATGCGACACCTGACAAAGCCTGAGTTGGAACTAATCATAGCCCTGAGACTCAAACAGGGCGGTCTCGCTCTCGGATCTTACAGATAGAAACAGGCGCCCAGAGAGGAAGAAACCAGGCCGAGGTCACCCAGCCGTGCTGGACACCCACAGGTCATTTCCTCCCCAGCCAGTAGAAACAGCTCGGCGTGAATAGGTCTGTGCGGGTTGTGGCACTGCCTGCGCCCGCCGGCCACGTGGCCCAGGACTGGACCTAGAGGCGACCGAGAGGCCCCCGCGTGTGCGCGCGTGCTGTGGGCACTCTCCGGTGCCTGGCGGACGCGTGCAAACTTGGCCAAAGTTCTGGCGCACGGAAGCCGCCTTTAAACCGAGACGTAAGGAAAGACTTCTTGTCTCCTCGGAAAAAGACGGGCGCAACGGACGTCACCGAAAAGGCTGAGGCTTCTGGCTGGGGAGGTGGGCTCTTGGCTTAAGGCAACTCGGAGACCTGACCTGGGCTGGCGGGAGAGGAGGGCAGGACGGCCCTGCACCCTGCTGCGCAGCTACCTGATCCTCACTCCCCCTGGTCGCCCCAAGTTCTCCCGATGTCTCCCCCTCCCAAGAGCCGCGCAGGTGCACTGCTGCCTATGCGCCTTTTGACAAGAACGGGGGTTTCTCGGTTTCAGCACCTTCAACTCATCCCCTGAATCTCAGGGATGCTGCTTAGAGTAAAAATCATTCTTTTCCATCTCCTTAGAGCAAGCTCGTGGGTTCGTAGGTGCCCGGCCCCGGGGCGCGGACACAGTCCCTCACTCGCCTTCTGACTAGGAGCCTCCATTCAAAGCCACGCGCCCATGCTGTCTTGCGCTCAGGGCTCCATTCAAAGCCAGGCAAACAGCGCCCTCTATGGGACATCCTCTTAAGCACTCGCGCCGCCTGGGCCGGAGAACCATAGTTCTGTCGCAAACCATGTAAAAAGCCAACTGGGTCTGCCTCTTCCCGGGCACGACTAGAGAGGAAAAACGTTTTGTCCCTGGGTTCCAGCAGAAGCAGAGGGTGAAACTGTCGCAGGTTTCTGCTGATCTTTATCTCGCCGCCCCAGGAAGTAGTCCTTTCTGCCTCTGACGCCTCTTCTTCCCCTGCCCGTGATTTAGAGCCCATCTATGTTCCCCTTGTAACCTGGCCTCTAGGTACCGGTCCTGCAGCCCAGATGTGAGCTCCCGGGAGGGAGAGCTGTCTCTTTCATCTGCACACAGTCTGCTGGGGAGTGAGCGCTGAGTAACAGCGCATGTTAAATGCAGGAGTGAGTGAGTGAGTGAATGAATGAATGCACAGTCCCCACTGCAGGGGATTGGCCCAGTTGGTTAGGATCCTTCAGAAAGCCTGATCATACCCAAAAACAGTTTTAAAAAAGTTTAATGGAAATCTGGTGAATTTTGATGGGGTATTTTACAAAACCTAAAGGATCACCATGGCAAGATCTCCCTGGAGGGGCCCTCACAGGCTGATCCAAGATAGATGGCCATGTGGAGCAGGGTGTCTGTCCCTCTCCCCAGTGGAGTAAGGGGCTGAAAGGGCAGAGAGGGACTGGAGAGCGCTAGTGATGAGCACCCGACTTTTATACAAAAGAATGAAGTCAAGTAAAGGAGTGCTTAGATGACACCCTTACTCACCCACCCCCACCCCCACACATATACATATATGCACACATGCTGTTTCAACTGGGGCAGGTCACCAGGTCTTTCCCACTTGGAGCCAATGGGTGGGTTTGAACAGCCAACCTTTTTGTTAGCAGCCAAGTGCTTAACCTTTGTGCCACCAGGGCTCCCTACATGCACACATACAGGTGAGTCCATAGGGGGTTCTTCAAGATGAGATGCATTTTCATAATTCCCAGACTTCGACTAAGTAAGGGCTGCTTCCCTCCAGAGCCAGAGCAGGGTCCTTCTTCTCAGGGTCGCTTCTCTGGCAGCCTACCTGCTTACCCGTGGAGATGGGAGGCGGGGGGGGGGGCTGTTTTCTTTTAAGCGTCCTGATCTCTCCACAACTACATGGCCAGAGTTCAGTGGTACTGAGGGTCACATTTTAGAGCCAAACTCTCCAGCTTGCTGCTTGGCCCTCCTGACCCACGCGTTCCTTCTTTTTGCAGGCAGAATGGACAAAAGCCTGGGGTTGTGATTCTGGGGAAACGCTGCCCCAGGCTACCCTTGCTGGGGCCCTCTCACCCTGTGAGTCTCTCTCCCATCTGTTCCTATGCAGGAACAGAAATGCTGCGGAAATCACCTCCCTCCGGCTAATGACTGTGAGCCCAAGTGATACCTGGTCCTCAAGATGAGAAGGGTCATAGCCCTGCTGTCCTTGGTCACAGATGCACCCTTATCTGTTCCATATGCGTGGGTAGAGCAGCTGACCATTTCCTCAGAGTGATAATTATGTAGAGTTAATGTTAGCCAGGAGTCCCTGAGTGGTGCACACAGTTATTGCGCTCGGCTGCTAACTGAAAGGTCAGCTGTTTGAGTCTGCCCAGAGGCCTCTTGGAAGAAAGGTGATCTACTTCTGATAAATCGGTCATTGAGAGAGCGTAGTTCTACTCTGACATACGTGAGGTCACTATAGGTCAGAATGGATTCAATGGCAACTGGTTTAACTGGTTAATATCAGCTAACAGTCATGGAGCGCTCGTTATATGCAGGTCTGGGAGAAAAGAGGAAACCCTGGTGGCGTAGTGGTTAAGTGCTACAGATGCTAACCAAAGGGTCAGCAGTTTGAATCCACCAGGTGCTCCTTGGAAACTCTATGCGGCAGTTCTACTCTGTCCTACAGGGTTGCTATGAGTCGCAATCGACTTGATGGCACTGGGTTTGGGTTTTTTCTTTTTTTTTTGGTTTGGGAGAAAAGACCTGGCAACCTGCTCCTGTAAAGATTACACATACAGCCTAGAAAACCCTATGGGGCAGTTCTACTCTGTCCTATAGGGTTGCTATGCATCAAATCGACTCGACAGCACCTAACAACATGCTAAGTACTTTACGCGAACTACCCTGTTGAATCCCCACCACAACCCACAACCCGATGTGGTAGGTGCTGTTATTATTCCTATTTGACACAGGAGGAAACTGAGGCAGAAAGTATGACAGAAGGAGGTAGAGAGAGCCCTAAAACACATTAGGCCTCCTAGGGGTGTTATAAGGGCAGTGGGAGCATATAGTAAGCACCATCTAAGTGCTGGCTATTATTATGCCGTTATTCCTAATTCTGCCTACATTGCAGGAAGAACCCGCAGGCCAGTGCCCAAGGGAAGTTGGTTCTTGCAGGGCTCCCCTGAGAAAGTAACGGAGCCCTGGGGTTGCTCCCTTGCCTCAAGGAAGCCTCACTCTATTATTAAAAAAAAAAAAAAAAAATTATTAAGGGGTGTTAATTCTCCAGCAAAGAGCCCTGGTGGCACAGTGGTTAAGTCCTTGGCTGCTAATCAAAAGGTTGGTTGTTTGAATCCACCAGCCAGTCCTCGGGAGAGGGATGTTGTAGCAGGGGTAGATTATCCAATAGGCAAGGTAAGCACGGTGCTTACCTTATCTGTGGTGAACAATTTCATATATATACATATATATATACATATATATATATACATATATATATACATATATATATACATATATATATATATTTTTTACCACATCAAAGATTCTGCTTCTAGGTATGGCTGGTATCTGTCTCTCTCCAAATCCCACCAGAAAACCAAACCTGTTGCTATTGAGTCGATTTTGGTTCATAGGGAGCCTATAGAACAGAGTAGAACTGCCCCATAGGATTTCCAAGGAGGGGCCAGTGGACTTGAGCCGCCATCCCTGTGGTTAGCAGCTGTAGTACTTAACCACTATGCCACGAGGGTTTCCCCAAATCCCGCAGCACCTCCTAATTTCTATAGAATCAAAGCCTCTTTGAAGTTATAATCCCTGACATGGGTGGATGACCTAGTATGCAAGGTAAGCATGGGCTTACTTGTGCTTACTTACTAATTAGTAGTGAACAATTTCACATGGGTTTCACCACATCTTTGATTCACTGTGCTTACTTTGCCTGTCATACCCCTGTGTGACAGTCTGCTTTTGTAAAGATTGCAACCTTGAACACCCTATGGGGCAGTTCTACTCTGTCATACAGGGTCGCTATGAGTCAAAATCCACTCGACTCAATAGCATTAACTAAGTGAGATTTAAACAAAGACCCCAAGGAGGTGGGGTATTAGGAAGTGTGTTCCAGGAAGTGCTTGAGAAAGGGTTTGCTCCAGGGGAACATAGAAGAAGAGGTCTAAGAGGGGCAGGCCACGTGGGCTCTGTAGGCCAATGTGGGAATTCTGTCTTTACCCTGAGCAAAATAGGGCACCAACACAGAGGGTTTAAAAAAAAATTTTTTTTATTGTGGTAAAATATATATAACAAAACCTTTCCCAATTCCATGATTTTTACGTGTATAATTCAGTGACATCGATTACGGTTGCCATGTTGTACAATCTCTACCACTATCCTTTCCCAAACTACTCCGTCATTGTTAATAGAAACTCAGTGCCCCCTAAGCTAGAACTCCACCTTCCTCCTCCCTCCACTCCGATAACTGCTACTAAGCTTTGGTCTTTGTGTATTTGCCTCTTCTATGTATTTCATATAAGTGGGCTCATATAAGATTTGTCCTTTGTGTCTGACTGATTTCATTCAGCATAATGCTTTCAAGGTTCATCCATGTCATCCCATGTACCAGGACTTCATTTCTTTTTATGGCTGAGTAATATTCCATTGTATGGATAGACCACTCAGGTCCTGTTTCTGCTGGTGCCTGGGCAGGAGGTGAGGGACACGACTGTTTGCTCAGCTACCTGCAGAGTCATCCTGTGGCTCATGACAGTCTCTCCCCACACCACAGGGGTCAGCCTTGGTCTCCCAGCCCTCAGCGGGCTCATGCCAGCTGCATCTGAGCTGGGTCCCTTGATAGCAAAGCCTGGCCCCATGACCCATGTAGGGCTGTGTATGAGTTTCCTAGAAATGCTGTAACAAAACACACAAATGGGGGGGAGGTTATAAAAACAGAAATTTATTGCCTCACAGTTCTGGAGGCTATAAGTCCAAATCAGTGTGTTGGCTGGGCCGATTCAGAGGAGGGGGCAGGTAGAGCCCTGCTTAAGGTAGGGATCCAATCAGCAGTTTCTATTGGCCATCACAGTTTCCGTCTCCAACTGTGAGTGACCATTCAGCAATTTAACACTAATTGCCTTAGAGTTTTTTTCAGTAGCTAGAGCCCTGTTGGCTGTGCTCCCTCTCAGCCTCTGGAGAAACTTCAGCATGAGACCATACCACTAGCCCACTATCTTGATTGTAGTAGACCATGAAGATGCGGACTACTGAACCACCAATGCCCAAAGCAACTCCACCCCCGCAGATTTCCCCCTAAAAGACATAAGCATTTTCTAAAACTCTGAAAGGATTATAATGATTGATTAAATAAATTAATGATCCCGAAGTGTGCAGGATACTGTAATCTGTATGGTTTGCATGTGACAGTCCTTGGCTTGGGTAGGGGTGTTTTTCCAGAACATGGGGTGATTAGAGTGCTGAAAAATTCAATTCAGTTTGGCAAACACATAAGGAACCAGGCATCAGATGCATCCTAAAGGGGCACAAAGATGATCAAGATGTGGTCTCTGCTCTGTGGGACCTTCTTGTCTGGCACAGACAGCCAGGGGATACAAATAACTACGAGGTCAAGGGGAGACTGGGTAAGTGCTATCAGAGAGGCACAGAGAGAGGGCAAGTGTGATGAAACGAGGTAAAAGTGAATTCTGAAGGAGAGTGGGTTGAGGACAGCTGTCTTGGAAAGTCTCATGGTTGGGGAGTGTGGCATTTAAACCAGGCCTTCAAGATGAAGATTCCAACAAACAGATAGGAGTGGGAAGAGAGGGCACTCCAGGTAGAGGGAATAGCAAATGCAGGATGGGGCTGACAGGCTGCTGTTCTTGGAGCACAGTGTGTGAGGCAGGAGAGATAAACTTGAAAAGCAGGTTAGGACCAAGTCATGAGGAATCCTAATGCCAGGCTGGTGAGATGGGGGGCCAGAGAAGATACTGGAATAAAGGCATTGCAGCATCAGAGCTGTACTTCGGAAGATAAATCTGCTGTCCGAGTGAGCCTGGATTGCAGCAGGTAGAGCCTGGTGGCCAGGAGCCTGGGGAGGAAGCTATGGCTACAGTTGAGATGTGAGTATGAACCAGGGACATGTCTGTGGGAATGGAAGTGAGGGACTGGATTTGAGAGACACTGAGAAGGCAGGGCCCCAGGACTTGGTAACTCATCAGACATGGAATTAGGGAGAGGAACTGAGAGTTCCTAAGATTGCAACTCACCACCAGTCTACCAGTTTGTCTTATTGTGGTGGCACGTGTATTGCTGTCGTGCTGGAAGCTATGCTACCAGTATTTCAAATACCAGTAGGGTCACCCACAGTGGACAAGTTTGAGCAGAGCTTCCAGACTAAGACAATCTGCTTCTGAAAATCAGCCAATGAAAACCCTGTGGATCACAACAGAATATTGTCTGATACAGTACTGGAAGATGAGCCCCCTAGGTTGAAAGGTACTCAAAATACAGAGTGGCCACAGCGATGCACTCAAGGCATACCAACAATCTTGAAGATGGTGCAGGACTTGGTGATGTTTTGTTTGTTGTACGTGGAGTTGCCATGAATCGGGGGTTCACTCAACGGAAGCTAACGACAATAACCATTACTAAAAGATGATGGCTCTGGTGGCACAGTGGTTAAGAGCTTGGCTCCTTACCAAAAAGTTTGGCAGTTGGAATCCGCTAGCCTCCCCTTGGAAACCCTATGGGGCAATTCTACGCTGTCCTATGAGTCTCTGTGAGTCAGAATTGAATTGACGGCAATGGGTTTGGTTTTTGGTTTGGCTTTGGGCACGGAGAAGTGAATTGGCCTGCCAAAGCCACTCAACTGGACAGCAGTCATCCTAGATCAGTTCCCCCACAGCAGACCCTGGGGTAAGAATGGTGTATGATTAAGGATGTGCTCCTGGGGAGACTGGAAAGGGGTAAGGGAAGCAGGACAGGGAGGGTGGAAGCCAAGTTGGGGCATAATCTCCGGCCAAATTCAGGGAAAGGTGGACTCATCCTGACCCCAAGAGTAGCTTGAGAGTCTAAGTCCTGCTTCAGAGTTGTCCTTGTCAGAGACCAGGGTGCAGGTTTCCTGCTCCTATCTTGGGTAGTCTTTGGCCAAGGGCCACATGAATGGACATCCACTCCCAGGCACCCCTAGCTCTCTGTTCATTTGGTAAAGTGGCTCCAGGAGCTCCAAGGCAGCCAGGCCTCCAGAAAGAGCCGCAGGTGCTTGCAGGTGGAAGCAGGCACACCTGAAGCAGTGCTGGCTCAGGGCGGGGTAGGAGCTGGAATGGGAGTTTTTTTTTTTTCTTTTTGCAGGACCCGGGGGATCTAGGTGAAACACCATCGCTGTCCTGTCAGTGGTGGAAGCAGGACCCCAGCCTACTGCCTCAGGCCCCTTCACCCTTAACTGGCCTAACCCAGCAAGTCAGGAGTGTCCCAAAACAGACACAACATCGGCATGCCACTCTTTGGGGGTCACCAGCCTGGCTTTTCCCCCCTTTCAGCGGCAATATTAAAACAAAGGAGTCCCCCTCCTCAATCCGTTCTTGTCTTTGGAAGTTTGTGGCAACCATCTCAGTCTGAACATATGACAATTAAATCGTTAGGAGTTCCGATGCCGAATTAATTACCCGGTAGAAAAGGGATCAATTGTGTAAATATATCATTTATGTAATGAGTCCTGGCTGTGATTTAGATGTCCAGATTGGTTTTTCTTCTAGCTTCTGTCCTGAAAACAAGTCTAGCCTTTGGGCCAGGGCCAAACAAACAGCCTCTATTCAGGCTGATCTGGGGCAGTAAGTGGTCCAAATAGGCAGGTGGGAGCAGGTGATCCAGGGGGCTGAGATTGTGAGAAAATTGGAGCAATTTGCCAAAATGAGCAAGTTCCTCCTGTTATTCCTCATGTGTCTGCAGAAAATTACTCTTCAGATACAGGGACTGGACGTTAAACATTCTCTCAGGTGACACTTCAGGAGTGACCTATCTCACCCGCCTCCACATCGCTCCGTGCACAGACCCCAGAGGCCAGTTGTGACAGTCTTTCCTTAAAAAGAAGCTTCTGATGGGTTCCCTGAGGTGGCACGAGCCCCCAGACGTTTAACACTCTTGGTGTGTGTGCTGCCATCCACGAGCTTGGGGAGCGAGTTCGCTTCAGTACTGCCTCCAGCCACACCGTTTGGCAGGCCCCTCTGGGCAGAGGCAGTCATTGCTCCACATTTTTTTTATTGCACTCAGCACTCTTCGATTGAGCACACATTTTGTGTTATTGTGCAGGTCCCCCCGCCATCCTAGGCAAAGTGGAGCCTCTCACCCCTTCCTCCTACCTCCCTGGGTTTATTTTCTCTTATGGAGCTCAACACATGGCCCCTTGACTGTCCCCAAGCTGCCTCCACCACAGACTGGGAGCCTCTTGAGGGCAGGAACTGCCTGGGGTCGTCCAGTCTCCCCAGGATCTGCATGGAGCCCAGCACATAGGAGACCTTCAAGAGTGTTTGCAGAGTGCACCAGAAGATCACCAGCCAAGGCAGGGCGCAGGGGAAGAGCTTGGGGTAGAGAGAATGGCTTCTAGGCACAACATCCTCAGCTAGGTTCCCACCGCCCCTGGGTCTCCCAGAGAGCCTCCCTCCTCTGAAGTACACCCCCAAACACCCCATGCTTTCCCTAGGCCACCCCTTCCTTCCTCCCTTCCCCTCTTCACACAGAACGATGTCTCACCCCCGCCCCTGCATTCACAGCCTTCCCTGGGATGGACTGGTATGGGGGAAAGTGAGCTGGCTTGGGTTTCAGCCCTGCTCTGCTCCGATCCTTGATCAGGGACCTCGTGCAAGACCTTTGCCTCTCAGGGCTGTGGTTCCTGACCTGAATCCTGATCTAATTTGGGATTTCCAGGTCCCTTTTTTTCCAGCCCGGTTCCTCGGTTAGTCCCAGATACCCATCCCTGGGGAAAGGACCTGCAGCTCCAGCCCTATGTCAGTGGGTGAACCTGGAACATAAATGGTCCAGGAAACCTTGGCCTTGGGGAAAATGAGATTGGAGGGGGTAATTATGTATCAAATGCCACGTATTTGTCAGGAATTCATTGCTTAATTGATGTTTTATTGCTCCCACTGACACATGTGATCGAAATGAAATTGCATCTATAGGGAAAGAAGTGAAATTTATTTCTGCTTGTACCTTAATGGGGGGAATAAAGCATCAATTAAACAATGAAGATGACATATATTTGATGGACGACCTGAAGAAGGAATATTACTCACTAAAATGTTATTTTACAATTTACAGTCATAGAGCACTTGGTGCTAAGGGAGGGAGGCACGGTTCACACATTTTCCATTATTTAAAAATAGCAAAAATATATCATAATTAAAGAGTACAAGAAAACTGTACTTTAAGTAGTGTGGAGTAAAAATGGTACCCACAAGTTCTCTGTTGAGTTACTTATCTGGTGAATAACAAGTGCGGGGCAGAGGAACCGGGAGGAGTGAATGGATGTATTTCCCTAATTGTGATGGATTGTTTTCTCCAAAAGATGTGTTGGTATTCTAACCCCTATACCTGTGGAGCTTATTCCATTGGGGAATAGGGTTTTCTTTATGTGTTAATGAGGCCATATCAGTGTAGGATGTGTCTTAAACCTAATGACTTTTGAGATATAAAAATAACAGATTAGACACAGATAGAAGCAAGCACAAATGGAGGAAAGAGATGCCACATGGAGATCTCCAAGGAACGCTGAGAAGAACGCTAGAGAAGCTGAGACAAGGATTTTCCCCCAGAGCTGAAAGAGAGAGACTTCCTCTAGAGATGGTACCCTGAATTCAGACTTGTAGCCTCCTGAACTGTGAGAAAATAAATTTCTGTTTGTTAAAGACGTCCACTTGTGGTATTTCTGTTACTGCAGCATTAAAAAGTAAGACACTGATCTTTAAAATAAGATGCAAACAGAACTTGGGATGCCGAAATCATAGCAGGAACTGTCCAGGATCTGTGCTGAGCTTGACCTGCATGAACCCTATACCTTACAGCAACCCTGCTTTACAGACAAGGAAACTGAGGCCCAGAGACCTTGCTCCACGTCATACGGTAAGTTCATAACAGATCTAGGATTTGAACCCAGGTCAGCCTGACGTTCCTAGATCAGGTGGCCAAACCACAGCAAATCCACTGTAGAGAGAATTTAGTGAGAAAATCCATAGAAAGCACTTAGCACAGAGCTTGGAATACAATATGGGCCCATAAATGCTTGCTATTATCATTATCATAATATTTATTGTTATTTCGATCATTATTACACACGAGACCTAGACCTGGCCAACTGGATGATCCTGCCAGAGATTTGGACTCTTGAGAGCATGATGCAAGTTTTGTGCAAAGGCAGTAGTCGAGTGTGCTATGTCGTGGAGTTCTGACGTGGCAGCCTTTGAAAACATTCCATTCAGGAGGAATAACCAACAAGAAGTAATCAATAAAGACCTAATCAATGGCCAGTACCAGTAACCAGGTGCATTGTGTTCCACAGTATGGTGGTATGGATGTTCTGGATCTTCAGGTCAGTCATGAAGAAGAGGTATTTGGAACAATGGTTGCTGGATGCTTCCCCCAGCATTCTCTCCCCTCTGGTTTTAGGAGAGCACACAGCTGCCTAGAATAAAGGACTACACAACCCAGCCTCCATTGAAGCTGGGTGTGGCCATGCCATTGGATTTTAACCAATTAGGTATAAGCACAGGTGTCGCAAACACCTCTGGGAAACTGCTTAAGGTTTCTGTCATAAGCAACCAAAGTTAATCCTACCTAAATTTTTTTTTTTTAGGAGCCCTGGTGGCACAGTGGTTAAGAGCTATGGCTGCTAACCAAAAGGTCGGCAGTTCAAATTCACCAGCTGCTCATTGGAAGCACTATGGGCAGTTCTACTTTGTGTTATAGGGTCTCCATCAGTTGGAATTGACTCCACAGCAATGGGTTTAGCACAGCCTTAGTATTTTCATCTGTTTTTGAAAGATGGGGAAGCTGGGGCTCAGGGAGGTTAAGCGACTTGTTTGAACGTCACAAAGCGAGAGAATGGAATTGCTGGGCTGAGACCAGCTCCTCTCAAGAACCATGCTGTCTTCAACATATGATACCATCTTGCTTTCTAAAAAATTAACAGTATTGAGGTATAATTTACACACAATAAAATGTACCAATTTTAAGTGTACAGTTAGATATGCTTTGTCAAATGCCTACAACCGTGGACCATCACCACAATCAATACAAAAAGCATTTCCATTTCCCCAGAAAGTTCCCTCCTGCTCCTCTGCAATCCTCCTCCCTCCTCCAGCCCCAGGCGACTGCTTCCTGTCACTGTAGATTAGTTCTGTCTGTTCTAGAGTTTCATATAAATGAACTCACATGCACATATTTTTGTGTGTCTGGCTTCTTTAGTTTAGCATAATGGTTTTGGGATTGATCCAGATTGTTGAGGGTATCAATAATTCATTCCTTTGTATACCATTGCGCGGGAATACTACTGTTTTTCTATTCACCTACTGAGGTACATTGTTCCCATTTTAGGGCTCTTAGGATGGTTACAGAGCCCTGGTGGCACAGTGGTTAGGAGCTTGGCTGTTAACCAAAAGGTCAGCAGTTCGAATCCACCAGCAACTCCTTGGAAACCCTACAGGGTGTCCTCTAGGGTCACTGTGGGTCGGAATTGCCTCGACAGTGATGGGCTTGGTTTGGAGGACAGCTGTTACGAATATTTTTGTGCAAGCATGTGTTTTCATTTTTCTTGGAGCGGAATTACTGGGCCACAGGACAGGGTTATGTTTAAATTTAAATTGATTTTGAAATACCTGATTAAAAAAATTAATTGTGAAATATCAAATTTAGTTAGGTGAGGTTTTTTTAGGTGAGGTTTATTTATGAGGTTTCCTTTAGGCCCCCCTGGTGGTGACCTGCTATGGTAGAGTGGGACATGCTTTCCCTTTAGATTCCAAAGATTAGACTTGAAATCCTTGTTCAGACCTAAATACTTAGGTTACCTTGAACAACTTACTTAATCTCAATGGGCATTAACTTCTTCAACTATAACAAGGAAGAGAGTAATAGTATCTACCCCCACACAGTTGTTGTTAGGATTAGGTGAGATACTATTTGTTGAAACACCTGGCATATCGTAGTTGCTTGTTATCTTGATGTTAGCTTTACGATGAGGGAGCATTTTACTGGAGAATAAGGCATCTTTTGTACCCTACCTACAGTTGAGGAGCCATCTGTCATCATGTTTTATAAGTTGCAGAAGTAAGTCCTTTCCAATGGATTTGCTTCAACAGCTCATATTGGAATTGCTGACACTCTTTGGAGCCATCCTGGTCTAGACAGCTCACGTAACTCAGCAGGCGGGGAAGTGGTTGACAGCATTAATTGTTTCATAAATAGTGTCAAGATGGTATTTTTTCCCCCTCCTTTGGCTTAAACCAAGTTACTGAAAAACCAATACTGTGCCATATGTTTATACTTTTCTTGGCACATAAACCAGGTATTTCACAGAGAGGGATGGGTAATAAAAGACAAGTACTCACTCAAGCCACATGTTTGATTCTCCATCAAAGACAAACAGCTGTAAGCATCCCAATTCCACTGGCATTTTTTATCAGAACTTGTTGTGAATCTCAGACATTGGAGAAAGCACACTCAGTGGCTAGAAATGGCTACAAAGCTAAGACAACCCCCCTTTCTATGTCAAACGGATCTCTGAATATGTGCCCCACTTTCTCACTGGCTCTCAGTATAGCAAAAGAATTAGATGAAACACATTTGCATTAGTAAGGATAGCCAAAGAGCTGTCACTGTTACCCATGGCGGACTTGGTGACCCATTAGATTTTCTAAAAGTTGAACTGAGGAGCCCTGGCTGGTGTCCTGGCTGACCTGTGGTCCTTTTCCATCACAGAGAAATTGCTTCACGCTCACTTTCAAGTGAGCGTGGTCACTAATAAGCAGAGAGTGAGTAATTGATTCTGTCTCCAAGCGACACCACCCTGTGAGCATGTGCCCTGGGGTGAGTGTGGGATAGAAGGCCTGACCCTGCTCTTCCCCCCAAAGTCTTGTTCCCAAGCACCCCTTGGAGTGCAAGAATCACACCAAAGCTGAGTGCCACTTCAGGATTTCAAGTCTGTGTTCTTCATACCACTTGGCCCCTAAATGCCAGCCAACTGTTTGAGGGCGCTCCTCTACTTGAGCCAGGCTTGTTGGGAGGTGACCTGTCAGTTGCCCAGGTGGCAGGTAAATGTGGGATAATGCGCTTGAGGCTGATTCAAAGAACTTGCCGGGGTGATTTTGTCACTTCACACCACACATGTTCCCGACTTGTGCCTTTGCTCCTCTGTTTGGAATGGCTGCAGTGTTCTCCTGCCCCAGTAATTCCCAGCGTAAATCCCACCTTCCACGGGAGCCTCTCCCTAGACCACAGCCCCTGGCGTCTCCTGGAGGGGCAGGCTAGTGGCTTTCTCTGTATTTGGCTGGTGTAACTTCCTAGAGAAGTTCCTGGATGGTGCAAATAGTTAGCGCACTTGGCTGCTAACCGGAAGGCTGGAGGTTCGAGTCCAGCCAGAGGTGCCTGGGAAGAAAGACCTGGAGATCTACTTTCAAAAAACCAGCCACTGAATACACTATGGAGCACAGTTCTACTCTGACACACATGGAGTTGCCATGAGTCAGAGGCAACCCAAAAGGAACCGGTAAGTTCTTAGAAAGTGAGCTTTGGAGCAGGAATTAAAAAAAAAAAAAAACCCATTGCCATGGAGTTGATTCCGACTAAAAGTGACCCTATAGGACATAGTAGAACTGCCCCATAGACTTTCCGAGGAATGCCTGGTGGATTTGAACTGCCGACCTTTTGATTGGCAGCCATAGCACTTACCACTAAGCCACCAGAATGGCCCTCATAAATTGTCCCAAATGCAGCTTCCCTTAGTGGTTAGTTCCCTTTTTATAAGCACATACACAGAAGCATCATTTTGGGTAAAGGTGGAGCTGCTCTAAGTGAGGCTGGAGGTGGGGCTGGGGTTTCAAACAAACCCACCATTTTGCTGATGATACAATGTGCCTGTGGCTGCCTGGTCCTGACGTTTCTAATCAGAGTGCAATGAAATTGTAAATATCATTTTCTGGAGGGAATTACAGGGAACTGTTGACAGTGATTCCCTTTGTAAGAGGGGCTAGGGGAGTGTGGGGTTTTTATTTATTTTTTAAAATACTCTTTAATTTTTATACCTCTTCATTTAAGAGGCAGAAGAGTGTAGTGATTACACACATGGGCACTAGAGGCCTGCTGCTGGATTTGAATCCTCACACTGTCCCTTCTTGTCTGGGTGACCTTGGCCATGTTTTCATGGTCCTGTGCCTCAGTTTCCTTATCCAGAAAATAGGGATAGTAACAAGGTCGCCCCTACACAGTTTTTGTATACTTAGAGCCATAGTGAGGACTGTATACGTATACTTTTCACTTCTAGTTGAACTTTCTGAGTATACCTACTTCTTTTATTTAAAAAAGGCCAATACGAGTTACCTGTGCAATAAGGTTGTCAAATATTCTCCCTAACATTTTTTTCTATTTATAAAGCCCTAATAAACATTTACAAAGTAAAACACAACCGCCTCGCATTTGTACAAGAGATACCCGTAGTATCTAGTGGGGACATTGGAGGAGGGGCAAGGCAAATGTCCCTGTTTACTGAGGTCGCACAGACAAGAGACCAAGCTGGAGCAGAATGGGTTACCCAGGCTCCCTAGGAGCCTTCGTCTCCTAGGGCTGCTGTACAAAATCCCACAAACTGGGTGGCTTTAAACAACAGACGTTTATTGTCTGACAGTTCTGGAAGCTACAAGCCTGACTTCAGGGTGTCAGCAGGGCTGTGTTGTCCCAAAGACTCTAGGTTAAGATCTTTGTGTCTCAGCTTCTGGCAGCCCCAGGCACTCCCTGGTGTGTAGAAGCATCTTCACCTCTTCCCTCTGTTGTGTCTCTCTCTGTGTGTCTTCTCTTTTATAAGAATATTAATTGTAGGATTACAACCCACCATACTCTAGTATGACCTCATATTAAAACCAAAAAAATGGTTGCCATTGAATCAATTCTGGCTCATGGCGACCTCATGTGTGTCAGAGTAGAACTGTGCTCATAAGGTTTTCAGTGGCTGATTTTTCAGAAATAGATCACCAGGCCTTTCTTCCAAGGTGCTTCTGGATGGACTTGAACTGCCAACATTTCGGTTAGCAGCCGAGTGTGTTAACCTTTGCACCACCCAGGGACTGCAACCTAATGTTAACAGATAACATCTCAAAGACCCTATTTTCAAACAAGGTCACGTTCACAGGTACCAGGGTCTAGGACTTCAACATAAATTTTGGGGGGACACAATTCAGTTCCACAACACTTGGTCACACTGTCTCACTGCCTGACTTTGGCTGGGCCTCCTAGGCTCCCTGGTTGCTCTGGAGATAGGCTGGCTGCATGAAGTGCCTCTGGGGGTCATTAGTCAGGAAGGAATTAGTTACGGAAGAAATCAGGCCCTTTGCCCCCCTGCTTCTGGCCAAGCGGCTGAAACTTTTTTTCTTTAACCTACATTTTAATTAAGAAAGTCACCCTTTGGTGAAAATTGCAAAATTCTTGTACTTAAGAATCAATAAAACTTGCACAGTCTAAAATGAGATTTATAATGGCCAAACTATCTATTTTGGGTGTAATTATTTATTCATCAAAGAAAACCAGCTGCTTAAAACCACCGTCCATCATGAGCGCCTAAGACACTTCACTTCACTTCTGTTGTTAAAATTCCCTTCTATTGCTCTGTCTGGTGTTAAATATAAAAAGCAGGACGGTTCATTCTCTACCTGCATACATTTTAAATAAGAATTTCAACATTATCTTGTCCATTTAAAATAATTGTATGAAAATGTGAAGAAATATGATCTTGTAAAAGCTGCAGTCTGACGCAGCCAGGGAGCGAGCCAGAAAGAGCAAAGCCTCGAGTACTTAAAATTCATGGAGACGGTGGCGGCAAGATTGATCACGAGAAGCTCCTTTCTGCGACAACCCTGGAGCCCGGAGGTGAGAGGCTGAGGCTGAGGCTGAGGCTAGGCTGGGGGCTCAGCCAGGGCCCCAGACCCAGCAGGGGCCTGAGAGGGGACACCCACTGCCCTAGACAGGGACCTGGGCAAGATTGTCCCCTGGATTCCTGCACTGCCTGGCAGAGTCCCCATCAAGACTACCTTGGGAAAGGGGAGGACCAGCGCCTCTGTTGGGGGACAAGTCTGAGCCTCCCAGGTCACATCTCCTAGGCAGGAGTTGGGTGGCAGTTGGCTTGTGAAGCGAGGTGCTCAGGCCAGGCAGAGAAGAGGAAGGAGGAGGATGTAACGTGTCCTGCCCAGGGATCAGCTGAACTTTGAATAATTTACCACTCTGTCAGTGGTATGCCACATCCCTATCACCTCGCCCAGAGGGGCAAAGCAGCTGGGAATCTCAAAATATTTCCCCTCACCTGTGTCTCTGCCTCCTGACTGGCCTCTGCCACCAATGGGTCCTGGACCAAGTCAGAAACTTTGGGTTCGTTTCTGCTTCTTTCTATGAGACTGTATTAGTTTCCTAATGCTGCCATAACAAATTGCCACAAAGTTAGTGGCTTTAGTCCACACAAATTTTCTTATCTTACAGCTCTGCAGGTCGGAAGTCCCAAACGGGTCTCACTGGACTAAAATCAAGTGTCTCCCAGAATCAAGTGTCTCAGGGCTGTGTTTCTTCCGGAGGCTCTAGGGGAGAATCCATCCCCACGCCTTTTCTAGCTTCTAGAAACTGCTCGCATTCCTTGTCTCATGGCCCCTTCCTCCATCTGCAAAGCCAGGATTGGAGAGTTGAGTCCTTCTCATATGAAATCATTCTGACGCTCCTGCTTATCTATTGCCCCTATAAAACAAACAAACTCGTTGCAATGGAGTTGATTCCAACTCATAGTGACCCTGTAGGGCAGAGTAGAACTGTCCCATAGGGTTTCCTAGGCTGTAAATCTTTATGGAAACCAACTGCCACATCTTTCTCCCGTGGAGCAGCTGGTAGGTTTGAACCACCAACCTTGGGTTAGCAGCTGAGTGTTTAACCACTGTGCCACCAGAGCTCCTTTCCCCTTGTAATCACGAGGATAATCCAGGATAATGTTCTCTTCTCGAGATTGTTGGCTTAATCACATCTGCGAAGTCCCTTTTGCCATGTAAGGTAACACTCACAGGCATTGGGGATTACAACATGGACATTTTTGCAGGTGGTCATTATTCTGCCCACACAGTGAACTTGGACAAGTCACTTGGCCTTTGTCGGCCTCAGTTTCTTTATTCTTAAAGTGGAACAATACTACCTACCCCATGCCGTTTTTGTGAGGAGCTGGCGATGCAATGATTAAGAACTTGGCTGCTAACCAAAGGGTCAGCAGTCTGAATCCACCAGCTGCTCCCTGGAAACCATATGGGGCAGTTCTACTCTGTCCTATAGGGTTACTATGAGTCAGAATGGACTTGACGGCAACAGGTTAGGGGTAGGTTAGGGAAATACAGCAGTAAATGTGCTTTGAAATCTGTTAAATTTCTCAGAGAGACAAGATATTTTTGGTACATTTAAACAAACTGAATTAAAAAGTCTTCTCCAGGAAAAACACGCACAGCTGAATTATGCCACGGATTCCGTTTAATTGAATCTAACATTTTCCCCTCTCAAAACCTGTTTGTAGTTACAGGTGGCTCAGTTCCTGAATTGTCTAAATTCTCCAATTAGGGGTAAACTGTGAATTTGTGTGAAAATGTCCTGTAGCTGGGACGTCGTCACACAACCCTTTGCCCAGTTGGTTTCCAGGTAGAGCCAAGACAGGCCTGGCTCCATCCACGTAGAAAGAAGGAACCGGAGAAACCAAGACTCCATGGCAGTGGTTAGTGAGGCAAGCACATGCCCCTGTTTATGGGAAGAAGAGGCCTGTGGGGTCACTGGGTGCTGAGGCCCAAGGCCAGCTCTGCCGTTCTGTGGTTGACCTCGGGCAAGCCTTCCCTGGGCTGCGCCTGGGCCTCCTCTTTGGTAACACAATGGGGGAGGGGTAGTATCCCCACCCTTGGATGTTTATCAGCATCACCAAGATTCTGTTTGGAAGACAAAGCCACTGAGGGTTTAGTTTCTACAAGTACCTGACTGATTTGGGGGCAGGCTGTGGCTCTGTAACCCCCCAAGTTCCTGCCACCACTGAAGATCCAGGCACTAGAATCTAGAACTTGACTGTAATTTATCACTGCCTCAGGGTTTCTCAAAGTGTGCCCTGGACCACCCATCTCAGAGTCACCTTTAGAGGTGGGCGGGAGTCGAGGAATCTGCATTGGAACAAGCAGCGATTCTGACGTGCTCTGACATTTGAGAACCCCAGCTCTGACCACAGGTCAGCTGCATGGACACAGACGGGGCTCACCGCAGCTCTGTTGGACCCTCCTGCCTTCTCCCTAGACCACATGAGCCTCCGCCTCCCCCTGCCCCAGCCGGTTCACAGGACTCAATTCCGCACCAACTTTTAAAACCCTGCCCAGACCTAGTCTCTCCAGAACCCTGTGTCGTCAGGCCCTACAAGGAAAGAAGTCCCTCTACGGGAAAGAGCTTTCAGAATAAGGAATTTCCATGTGGGACCAGAAATGAGAGGGGCCTAGGAACGCTCGCCTGGTTTCACCTCCGTATTTCCTCTGGGCAGGTGAGCCGCCACCTGTCTCCCGCATGCCTGCAGCTGCCCGAGAACACCTCATCCCTTCCTCATTTTTCCCTTTAAACTCTGTCATTTGTACAGCCTATTAACCTTTAACTTTATGACTATCCAAAGATGAAATACTGCAGCATTTAAGGCTGAGAATACTCCAGACCTACCTTCTTAGTTTGCGACAGGGGTGAAGCTCATTCTCTTAAATCAGTCATTTTTAATATCAGTCACACAAACGCTACCCACCGAGAGTATTTTTGGCTCCACATAGCAAGCTGATTCATAATAAATGTGGCAGCGCTGGTTCCTACCAGGCCCCCCCCCCCCCCAGGAGGAGAAGGACTTCTTCCCCTCAGTCACTGGGATAAAATACTCTACATATTAATAACACCCACCACTTACTGAACACCTAGTGTGAGCACGATACCGTGTTCTCATAAAGACCCTGCAGAAATAGGCATCTTTACCTCAATTTTCAGATGAGGACATGGAGGCTTAGGGAGGTTAAGTAGCTTGACTCAAGTCACCCAACTAGTGAGTGACAGGCCAGCACTGGATCTTAGGTCTGCTTGACTCCAAATTCTGGGCCTGTAAGCCAAATTCATTTAAGTCTGTGTCATGGATTGAATTGTGTCCCCCAAAATAACTGTCAACTTGGCTAAGTCATGATTCCCAGCATTGTACGATGGTCTACCATTTTATCATCTGATGTGATTTCCCCCTGTGTTGTAAATCCTAGGCTATGATGTTAATAAGATGGATTAGCAGTAGTTATATTGATGAGATCTACAAGATAAGATAGTGTCTTAAGCCAATCTCTTTTGAGATATAAAAGTGAGAAGCAAGCAGAGAGACATGGGGGATCTCATACCACCAAGAAAGCAGTGCTGGGAGCAGAGTATGCTTTGGAGCCAGGGTTCCTGCATGGAGCAGCTCCTAGTCCAGGGAAAGATTGATGACAAGGACCTTCCTCCAGAGCCAAGAGAGAAATCTTCCCCTGGAGCTGACACTCTGAATCCACTAGACTGTGAGAGAATGTTGTCTTTTTATTGAACCACCCACTTGTGGTATTTCTGTTATAGCAGCACTAGGTGACTTAGTCCATCTTTGTCAGCCTAGTCATACTTCAAATTCGAGTGACAGTTCTGTCTCCAGTTTCTACAAGGGCCTTGGTGGGAAGATGGTGCCCTTGGGGGCAGTGGAAAGCAGTAGACCCAAATGAGTTTTAAGCCAGTTCTGCTGTTTGTCAGAGGATGATCAGCCATCCTGGTTTGCCTGGGATTATCCCAGTTTTAGCACTGAAAGGCCCAGGCAACCCCAGACAGCTGGTTAGCCCACTTACTAGAGCTATGTCACCTCTCAGCTCTGGGCTCTGGGCTGTGAATGTGGACTGTGCTGCCAGCCTTATAGGGGGGTATAGGTTCCTCCCATAGAGTGGTGTCTGGTGAGAGGCTCTGGGTCAGGGTAGGGTGTCACCGGGAAACCCTAGGCAGACTGGCTTGAAGGGAAGCTGAGTAATCAATGGCAGGTCTGAGGCTGGGTGGGACACTCTGAAGGAAGTCAGGACTCCAGACAAACAGCAGGGAGTTGGTCTGAAGGGAACATAACTTGGACTTGTCCCCTCACCCTGCTTTGTGATCTCCCTATCGCCACCACCCTGTGACATATATTAACATGGCATGCCTGTCGTATTGCCCCCACTGGAATGGAAGCTCCATGAAGGGAGGGGCTTTTGTTTGTTTCCCTGCTGTATCCCTGGGACCTAGCATAATGCCTGATATTTAAGCTCTCAATAGCTTTTTGCTGAATGAATAAATGAACAAGTGAACTGGGCTGATGTGTTCTCCATTACTATAGAAGAGCAGCACCAGATGGCCAACAAAGCCAAGGCTGGGCTGTGCAGGGGCTGCTAAGCTCCTTGTGATTGGGGGCCTCTGCATTGTTGACCCCGGAACCCACTCTCCATCAATGCCACCTGGTGGCCTGGACTCTTTGTGGCATCTGTCTTCCACAGAATCCCTGAAGCTGAATTGGGCTGTGACCCTCCTCTTGGATATAAGCAAACTGCTTTCCCATCCTGGCATCGGGTACCTGACTGCTCAGGTCTTTTCTGTTTGAAGCTATGTTCCAGGGTACTGGCATGGCCCTCAGGACGCTGGTGGCAGAACTCTCTCACATTTGGCCCCACCATATCATGCTGATTATGACCCTGTTGCCGTCTTCACTGTTCTCATCATACGGGCAGGCAGTGAGCAGCAGGGAAGGCCCAGATCAACAGAACTCTAAGCCAGTTAGGAGGGAGACATTGGTACATGTCTAATTCACATGTAAGCTGAACTGTGATCTTCCTAACTTTTTAGCATTTATGTAAAAGTTTCCGCCTTGTTTTGGTCCCATTTTATGGTTAGTATAAGGCCAGTCTGAAAGATAATATATTGTGACTGTTATGTTATTTATTCTCAAGCCCACTTATTGATTATCGTGTGCTGAAAATGACAAATGATGTCTGTGCAAGACACGGTCAGCAGGTTCTATTAAAGAAATGATAGTATTGCTCATGGATTGTTAAAAGGTTCAGTTTAGGTTCTTTATAGGTTTATATCCATCACTATTTAATGACCAAATGATGAAAAATATGAGCCGTGGGGACAATTTTTTTCAGTTGGAGTTTTATGTCTAAGCAGTTAGCAAAATAAGATACTCCATTTTGGTGGTGGTGGGGGCAGGGAGGGAAGCACAGTAAGATTTTATCCCTCCAGATTTCATAAATCATAACCATTAATGCTGCATATTTTTAACCAAGCAGGAGGATGCTGGCAGAGTGAGCGCTGCCAGGTGGGAGAACCCACTGCCTGAGCTTCCTGCTGGTGAGGTTAGGGTGTGATATCTCCACCAGACTGTAACCATATGCTTTCTGTGGCACTGGAGGTTGGGGACAGCATCTGGGGCTGACACTAGAGCTAGGATAGGCCTGATTGGGAGCAGTCATGCCTGTTGGCTCAAAACAGCCTGGTAAAAACCTTCCGGCCTACAATTGGCATAATAAAATCTATTAAGAAAACATTCTGCATCCCACTTTGGAGAGAGGCGTCTGGGGTCTTAAACGCTAGCAAGCGGCCATCTAAGATGCATCAATTGGTCTCAACCCACCCGGACCAAAGGAGAATGAAGAACACCAAGGTCACAAGGTAATTACAAGCCCAAGAGACAGAAAGGGCCACACAAACCAAACTACATCAGCCTGAGACCAGAAGAACTAGATGGTGCCTGGCTACAAATGTCGACTGCCCTAGCAGGGAACACAACAGAGAACCCCTGAGGGAGCAGGAGAGCAGTGAGGTGCAGACCCCAAATTCTCGGAAAAAGACCAGACTTAATGGTCTGAATGAGACTAGAAGGACACTGGTGGTCATAGTCCCTAGACCTTCTGTTAGCCCAAGACAGGAACCATTCCCAAAGCCAACTCTTCAGATGGATTGGACTGGACAATGGGATAGAAAAAAGATGCTGGTGAAGAATGAGCTTCTTGGATCAAGTAGACACTTGAGACTACGTTGGCATCTCCTATCTGGAGGGGAGATGACAGGGCGGGGGGGTGGTTAGAAGCTGGTGGAATGGACACAAAAAGAAAGAGTGGAGGGGAGGAGTGGGCTGTCTCATTAGGGGGAGAGCAAGTGGGAGTATATAGCAAGGTGTATATAAATTTTTGTATGAGAGATTGACTTGATTTGTAAACTTTCACGTAAAGCACAATAAAAATTAAAAACAAAAACAAAAACCTTCTGGTCTGGCTGGAGGTGGCGGAGTCCACAAAGGCTCTGCATGTAAGGTTGACTGTCCAGAGTCTGTAGTGGCCCCAAAGCAACCCAAGGGAGGAGGGGTGGTGACTAGGCACGCTTGAGGAGGCTTGGGAAAGCTGCTGTAGATGACCGGGTAGACTAGTACCCTGACGCTCAGCCTTACTTGGAGCTTGTAATGGTTAATGTTAATATGTCAACGTGGCTAGGCCACCATTCCCAGTATTGTGCATCTGTCCTCCATTTTGAGAGCTGATGTAATTGTCCTACATTTTGTAGTATTGCATAATTATCCTCCATTTTATGTGTTGCAAATCCTAAACCCCTATATGTTAATGAGGCAGGATTAGTGTGGAGTGTATCTTGAATCACACCTTTACTAAAGGGCATGAGTGAAGTCACAGCCTTACTCAAGTCACCACCTTACTCAAGTGTGAAAATGGCATGAGAGCGGTGTCTGACCTCCTCTAACCCCACAAGGGGAAAGGAGAACCAAGATCAACAGTGCAAGGCTGACTTCCATGAGGTGGAGGCCAGACAAGCTTCCTCTCTCCACCATCTTTACCAATTCTGACACCAACTGTCTCTCTCATGGCACTCTCTACTTCTCTGCTGGGTTTGATAATTCATTGCAATGGCCACTCAGAACTCACAGACCATACTCACAATCATGGAACTTATTCAGGAAGTAACAGTTACAATTCGGGCTTCCATCAGGACAGCCTCTTCCCAGGCATGCTTGCAGGCACACCTCTCCCTGTCCCTAGGTCTCTGCCCAGAGGCACTCAGCTTTCTCTTTCAGTGGGCTGGGAAGCCCACCACACCATCTGCTGCTGCTGGGTCTCTGCTGCCAGGTCTCTGTTGCCTGCCACTGCTTCTTGCTGTCTTCAGGGTTATAGCTCACTCGCTCTCTAGCAATCAGTGTCCTGGATACAGGGGCTTCTCAGCGCAAGGATCCAGATTCCAAAGGATGTGATAGCTCCTGGGTGTTCTTTCTTGGTCGTGGTGGAATCTTCTCTTTCCTGCCTCTGGGATGGCTCATTTCAAGCCTGGCAGGATGGGCCACAATTACCATATCTGCCCAATTCCGACCAGTCCCTTGGGTGGGAGTTACAAGACCATGGCTAGAAAGCCCACAAAAAAGCAATCCACTACACCACATCAAATCACTACCTTACTCAAGTCATACCCTTACTTGAGTCACACCCTTACTCACGTATTTGAAGTAAGGGGAGTTTCCTTTAGGGATGACCTACATCCAATACATACAGACAGTCTGGCAAAGCTTGCTCTTGCACTGGGTCCTACATCTGGCTTGTCATCATCTGACCTCTGGTTCTTGGGACTCGAACCAGCAGCCTGCTGTCTGAACTGCTGATTCTGGAATTTTCCAGCCTCCACAGCCCCATAGGCCAACAGCCAGTTGTCTGACCTGCCAACTTGGGAGTCATCAGCCCCTGCAACCATGTGAGTCAGGAGAAGCCTCCAACCCGACACTAGACTCACAGATATGGACTCGCCAGCCTCCATAACCATGTGAGCCATTTCCTTTATAGTAGAACTGCCCCACAGGGTTTCCAAGGAGTGGCTGGTGGATTCGAACTGCCAACTTTTGGTTAGCAGTTCATCTCTTAACTACTGTGCCATATATATATATATATATATATAATATATTTTTATGTTTGTGATATATATATATATATATTTATGATATATATATATATATATTTCATTGGTTTTGCTTCCTTAGAGAACCCAGCCTAAGACAGTGGTCTATATACTGAGCTAAGGAGAGCAAGAATTACACAAAGGGTTAAGGCGCTTGGTGACTAACCGAAAGGTTGGAGGTTTGAGTCCACCCAGAGGTACCTCAAAAGAAAGAACTGAGAAATTAGTCTTTGAAAACACTGTGGAAGCAAACTAAATGCCCATCAACAGATCACTTAATAAACAAAATATGGTATACACATACAATGAAATACTACTCAGCCAGTAGTAGAAATGAAGTCTCGAAACATGCTACAATATGGATGGAGTTTGAAGACATTATGCTGATTGAAATAAGCCAATCACAAAAGGACAAATATTGTATGAGCTCACTTATACAAAAATATAAGAAAAGACAAATATATAGAGACTAAAGTTTTTTATTTATTTTTTTTAGGGGTGGGAGGGAGGAGAAAGGGGAGGTTAGTGCTTCAGAAGTACTGAGTTTGGGTTCACAGTGATGGAAAAATGACTTTGGTTAAGGGTAGGGTTGCACAGCCAACTGTTTTAAGTACCACCAGTAAGTTGTACACCTATAAGAAGTTGAATTGGCAAAAGTTGTGTGATAGACATATTTACAACAATGACGAAAAAAAAAAAAGAGAGAGAGAGAGTAGCTGTTGAGGCTGCTTATGTATAACCAAACACCTCATAGGATTTGGTTACTTGGTTTGGAGGTTTAGGTCATGGTTTCATAGGACATTCAAGTTAATTCAGCTAATAATGCCTTCATTCTATCTCCTAGTTCATTGTGTAGTTCCTGGGGTCTTCAGAGTTTGCAAACGGCCATTCAAGGCGCAACAATTGGTCTCTATTCGCCTGGAGCAACAGAGGAAGAAGGAGAGTCAGGAATAGGAGGAGTAAATGGAATGTGTGGCTAATTGCCTTCATGAACAACTGCTTCCTTTGCCACAAGACGAGAAGAAATGAATGGTGCCCAGGTACCATTACTGAATATTTTGATCAAAGATTCCATAGAAGAACCCTGATCAAAAGGGGGAAAATTTTAAATTCTCATAGACTCTAACCTTTCTGGAGCCATGAAGGCTGGATGAACCCCTGAAACTATGCCGAGATTATCTTTAAGCCTTAAACCAAAAATATCCCCTGAAGTCTTCTTAAAAACCAAAAAATAGTTTAGCTTTACTAGTAAAAAATGTCTGCCTGGAGCATTTTGTTCTTTTAAGAACTATGTATATGGCATCAAATTGACAACAGCAACTTGAAAGATTAGATACGGACCTTAAGGGGCAGTGAGGTTATGTTAATGGGGGAGGAACAACTCAGAAAAGGAGAGCAAGAACTGTTGCACAACTTGAAGAATGTAATCAATGTCACTGAATTGTACATGTAGAAACTGTTGAATTGTATGTTTTGTTGTGCAAATTCTCAACAACAAAAACTTAAATTGCCGTCCGTTGGGAAATGATTAAATAAACCATGGTATCCCCCAGGCCCCTCCCCCCTCCAAAAAAACCCTGTGGACCACAGCTCTACTCTGACACACAGGGTTGTCATGAGTCAGAATAGCCTCCACGACAACTGGTCCTGGTTTTGGTGCTGGTGATTTGGGACTCCCAACAACCAGCCAGGCTGAGCTCTTCAGTCAAGGCCCGGGCCCTGCAGTGGGAGAGGGTTGGGGCAGGCAGGGTGTCTTAGTCATCCAGTGCTGCTAACAGAAGTGCCACAAGTGGATGGCTTTAACAAAGAGAAGTTGATTCTCTCACAGTCCAGTAGGCTAGAAGGCTGAATTCAGGGCACCAGATCCAGGGGAAGGCTTTGTCTCTTGGTCGGCTCTGGAGGAAGGTCCCCGTCATCTGTCTTCCCTTGTCTTGGAGCATCTCAGCGCAGGACCTTCAGGTCCAAAGGACACTCTCTGCTCCCGGGGCTGCTTTCTTGGTGATGTGAGGTCCCCCTGTCTCTCTGCTTGCTTCTTTCTTTCATATCTCAAAAGATATTGGCTTCCTATATTACCTAATATTATAGACCTCATCAACATAACTGCTGCTAATCCATCTCATTACATCATACTGTTAGGATTTACAGCATATAGGGAAATCACATCAGAAGACAAAATGGTAGACAATCACACAATCATATAAGGGAACCATGACCTAACCAAGTTGACAAATATTTTTGGGGGACACAATTCAAACCATGACACAGGACCTGCAGGAGAGGGAGTGGAGAGCCCACTTCTTCCCTGGGGCTCTAACAGAGGTACCCTCAGGGGGAGTGGGACCAGCAAAAGATAGTCTGTAGAACATGCCTCAGCTGCCAAAATTTTTCAGGGTGGCATTCGTGTGCTGGGCCCTCCCTCCCATTTTACCAGGAGAGGGTACTGCTCAGGGCTCACATACAGCACCCCCTTTCCAAAGTGCTCAAGGGGCCCACTATAGGGTCTCTCTCCTCTAGGGAGTCCTAAGCCTGGCTCCAAAGGGCCAGGAATCAGATAGGGAACAGTGGGGAATCAGATAGGGAACAGGAGGAGAGAGGTAATGAGATTGAAGACATTTACCAAGTATGGTAGAAGCTAAGAGCCGCTTACCAAAACTTTTTCCTCTTTTTCTAGACACCCAGCTGGACTACATTTCCCAGCTTCCTTTGCAGCTAGCTGGGGCCATGTCACCCCTGTGATGTGTGTAATCTCCGGCCTGGCCTATAAAGATCTCTCACATTAGACCTCCAAGTTATCTCTCTTTCCACTGGCTGATGTTCATGTCCAGGGCAACCTCAGAAGCCACATACTGAAGTTACCAAGGCCTCTGCTATGCTGGGTTCCTGAATGACACCGTGGAAGGAAAGCCTAATTGAAACCCAACTCCTTCCCTTCACCTCTACCTCACCACCCACTCGAACCGCCTTGAACTATTTACATGAATGCGAAATAAACTTCTTCGTTGAGGCCATTACTCATTTTGGGGTCTTAGCCTACCTCGACCAGAAGGATGTGGTTCAATTCTGGGCAGAACTCCTGCATTAGCTAAGGTTCTTTCGGAAACTCAACTCAGGTTAGCAAGACAAAAAAGGGAATTTGTTGCTCAGGTAACCAGTAGGCTAGGGATGGGGTTGGCTGCAGGCACAGGTGAAACCAGGACCCAGGTACCCTCCCCGCATCCTGGTTTTTGCTCTGGGTTCTGCTTTTCTAGGTTGGCCCATTCTCACTTCTACACACCCTTTTTCTATCTCTGTGGCAGCCCAGACTCACATTCTTCAAGCACCACAACCTCAAAGGCAAAGACCAATCCCCACTCAGCCCCAGCTCCAACAGAAGATCAAAGAACTGTGATTGGCCCGACCTGGGTTGTGTGGCCATCCCTTAGCCAATCATGCTGGCCAAGCTGATGGGACCCTCAGATCAGCCAGCCACATACCTCTGGTTATAGGCAGGAAAGGGTCCAGGAGGGCACAGGATGAACAGCCAAGAATAGCCTACACACAGAAGAGTTTTCTCTTCTTAATTCACTCCCAGTTTTCAGACCTTTGTTGAGGTAGAGCAAGTGGTTCACAAGCAGGAATCACTCAGCTTTCCCTCCAGCAGGGGAGTAAAGTGTCACGTGAGAAGGATGCTTCTACTGAGGTTCTTAGCTGTGAATCCTTGAGCAAAGCCCTCGACCTCTCTGATCTTCAATTTGCTCATCTGTTTGCTCAGGGGGAATTATCACATCACCCAGGAAAGTTACAAGGATTAAATTGGACAGCATATGTAGAAGGGATTGGGCATGCTGGAAAGAGACGCAAGAGGGAAAGAGTATCATTTCACAGGTCAGATTTCCTACTCCCCTAGAGGGGCAATGGCTGTGGAGTTTTCATGACTTTGCCTTCAGAAAGATTTGCCAGGCCCCTACCATCAACTCACCCAGGTTGCCTCTGTGAGACCCAGAATGCAGCTGTGTGAAGACATGAGGATCCCCAAGGCAGAGGACTCCTACAGAAAGGCTGTCTGCTTTAAGTCCCATGCCTGGGATTCTAGTAGTTCTACTCTGAATATGCCACTTTCTAATTTAAAATAAGTTATTTTCCTTAAGGACAAAATGATTTGTTGGAAATAGCTTAGGCTTTGAAGGAGGTCCAGAATTACAGTCTTAACTCTGCTCCTTGTTAGCTGTGCCCTGATATGAAGACCCTAAAAACTAATGAGGTACTTGACCAGAGTAAAAGAAGCTGGGATGGGGCCCAGGCCTAGAAATCCATTTTGTGTAGAAAACCTGTAGTACTAGAAAAGTGAACTCGTTAGGGCAGTTCTACCTGCCAAGAACAATGTTGTCAGTTTGTTCCTAAGAAGCCTTTATATAACCTCTACATTTCCAGAGCTGAATGTCTGGCAAATGCCCTGTAAACCCCCCTCCCCTCCTGTAAACCCCTTATAGTCACTAAGCAGTAACTAGTCAACAAAACCTCCTTAAACCTATCACCCAGTGGTAACTAAGTCAACAAAAACTCTAAACCTATCAAGGTAAAGTCGCCGCTTTTGTCAATGCTTTGACAATGATGCATTAATGAATAATCAATCAGGATTTTTCTTAACTTTGCTTCTCTCTGTAATAGTATATTAGCTACTCCCTGACTGTGATTCAGCAGATTCTGCTAGTCTACCATGCATGGTGCTTGCTGGCAGATCCTTCATTAGAATGATTGTCTTTGTCTTGGCTTAATAAAAATCTCTTTTAATTAAATTTGAGTCTGGAGTCTTTTCCGCCTACCATATTTTGGTGTAGTCAGCAGGATCCAAAACTGTCTTCCCTCAGCAGGGCCCCCAAGGGGTTGAGGACTGAATGAGACACCAGGGACTGTGCCCCTTGTGCCTTAGCATTTCCATGGACCCCACCAAGTTAAGTGTTCTTAGATTTGAGCCCCTTGATTTACAGCATGGCCCCATGAGGTCTTTTATTAAGCCGCTTGTGTTTTTCTGTTCAGATTCTCTCAGAGGTTTTGGTATGCTTTCACTTGTTTATATTGTCTAAATTTGAGCATCTCGGTCAGTACAGAAGTAAATCTACTTTCAAAGAGTCCTGAAATCTCTCTGTTGTTCAAAACAAAACAAAACAAAAAAACCCTGAAAGTAGTTCTCTGAATGGGCGGTTTGTCTCAGATTGCTCAAAGGTAAAGATTTTGCCTGTCATCTAGTGAAGAGTAGTTGTAACTGCAGATTTCTGAATTTTGAGTTGCATGTGCTAAAGCTCTGGTAAGATGGGGAATGACTTTTTGGGGCGGAAGTGGATCTCCCTCTAGTACTCAGGCTGCCTACGTGGTTAAAAATTATGGGCCACATTCAGTTTAGTTTCTTGAGAAATGGCGTGTACTTATCAGAGATAGAGTTTCAGACCAGAGGGTGGTCTGAGGAAATTTTGAGCTCAGCAAGATTAACTTTTCTGCACAGTGGATTGGAAAAAGGGGCTCTAGTATAAATCAGCAAAGTTAAGTGGAAGCCTGCAGTTTCCAGTGCCTAGTAAAGTTCCCTCTGTTCCTTTGCTGGTCATTTCCTCTCTTTACCTGCTTCTTCTCTCTACCTTCTTACTTGCTAGAAACTAAAAACACCCTTACTTCTGAACTTTCACCTTAATAAAAAGGAATCAACTTGACTGAAATATCACTCTTGTTGCCAAGACTAACAGGGTAGGCTCATGAACTAGCTCAAGCCATAGAAACTAAACTAACTACTAAGACAAGTAAATTAATGGCTTACAGCCCTGTGGCAGCTATAAACCCAGTAAAGTGAGAAATTCCCATTTCAAAATGAAGCCCTAGAAATAACAATGAGTTCAGGATTTACTCTAAACCTAACTGCCCTGTTAAGAAGGGGCAAAAACCTCATTTTAGGAAAAAAAGAAAAAAACTTCCTATAGTCACTTTTACTCCTTGGTCAAAAGCATAGCCCCTTGCAATTGTCGAAAAGTTCCCAATCATCCTTTAAGAACGCCAACCTCATTCATGACTGTGATAATCGCACTTGTGAGCACGATGAAAATAAGAAATAGTTAACAACGATAGAAGAGTTATAACACTTGTAAATATGGCACCTATATAACTCTATCCTATAGGGTTGTTCTGAGTTGGAATTGACTTGATGGCAACGGGTTTTTTTTTCTATAATTTTTTTTTTTTTTTTGCTTATTTGTTTCAATTGATTAATATGTTAGTAGGGCCTAGAAAAGCCTAACAATAGGCTAAAGAAGCACATTGGAAAAAACCCTAAGAAGTCATTATTGATTAAACCAAATGCTTCTGGTAATTATAACCTTGCTGAAATAACTCCAAATAGCCTTAGGAAACATCAGCAAAGGGCTCAAAATAATAACTAGAAAAAGAAAGGCTGTTATCAAGAACCTGATACAAAATTATGAACAGGGCCAAATGGCAAATTGGTTTTACCCAAATATTGGCATGTTCTCATAATTCAATCTCTACATGAGGGCTTCCAATTAAGAAAAGATAAGATGATAGAAATTTGAAAGAAATATTGGTAAGGGTACTTTTATGAAGCTGCTAAATGAGTGGCTTCTCAATATTCTACCTGCTCCCAATTCAATTTAGGCAAATCCTTTAAAGCTTCACCTGAGAGATTTCCTCTACCAGTACTTGAATGGTGGACAAATTTCATTCAACTTCCACCCTCAAATAATTACAAGTTTGTATTAGTGATAATTGGTAGATTTTACCATTAAGTTGAGGCTTTTCCCTGCCACAATGCTACTGCTGTTTCTGTAGCTAAGAAACTTCTTGAAAATATTATTCTTACTTAAGGAGTCCATTTTTCTAAACAATTTTTACGTTTTTTGTTTTTTCATTGGGGTTTTGAGCTGGCCAGATTTGGTTATCTGTTTGTGTTTTCTCTTTTGTACTTTCATTTTTCAGTTCACTCTCTGAACCTTTTGAAGGGTTCCAATTTGCAGGGGGAGGTGACAGCTCCTGCCTATTCTGTAAGGTTACTCACCCTTTTTCTTGAGGTGTATATTTAAGGACCCCAAAGAGGGTATTTGTTTCAGCTTGTGATCTTCAGGAATCTTTAAGGACATAACGGGCAAAACCAATTCCAGGGGGAGGTGGCAGCTCTTGCCTATCTTATTCTTTAGTCCCATAACATGGCTTTACCTGACTAGGGACAATTTAGGTTAGTGGCCACTTTGAGGATCTTTTGAATTTTATACACTTGTTTTTCCTGTTTTGTTTTGTTTACAAACACATGCAGGTTAATAGTTCTTGCAAGTATGCTTATTTTAATTTGTCTATGAGCAATTTAAAACTAGTTAAACAAAAGTGCTGGAAGCTGGTTTCTGTTAAAGTAGGTCGATCTTAGCAAAGAATTGCTGTATACATTTTGAGAAGCTTTGATATAAATTGGTTTATTTCAAAAGTACACTAAAAAGAAAAAAATAAATTGTTTATTTTGATTGGTATAACAGGCCTTAAAAGAAACAAACTATTCTAAATTGCTTTCTCT